>NC_080168.1:114118035-114418035 GCF_950295315.1 Erinaceus europaeus | reverse complement strand
TTTATTTAAGAAAGGTGACATTAACAAAACCATAGGGTAGGAGGGGTACAACTCCACACAATTCCCACTACCCAATCTCTGTATCCCATCCCCTCCCTTGATAGCTTTCCCATTGTCTCTCCTGGGAGGATGGACCCAGGGTCGTTGTGGGTTGCAGAAGGTGGAAGGTCTGGCTTCTGTAATTGCTTTCCCACTGAACATGGATGTTGACTGGTCGGTCCATACTCCCAGTCTGCCTTTCTCTTTCCCTAGTAGGGTGGGGCTCTGGGGAAGCGGAGCTCCAGGAACTCCTGTTGTGCCCCTACCCATTTTATTTAATTAATTAATTTATTTTTAATTTCTTTACTGGGGAATTAATGTTTTACATTCAATAGTAAATACAATAGTTTGTACATGCATAACATTCCCCAGTTTCCCATATAACAATACAACCCCCACCAGGTCCTCTGTCATCCTTCTAGGACCTGTATTCTCTCCACCACCCCCACCCCCCCACCTCAGAGTCTTTTACTTTGGTGCAATACGCCAATTCCATTTCAGGTTCTACTTGTGTTTTGTTTTCTGATCTTGTTTTTCAACTTCTGCCTGAGAGTAAGATCATCCCATATTCATCCGTCTGTTTCTGACTTATTTCACTTAACATGAATTTTTCAAGGTCCATCCAAGATAGGCTGAAAACGGTGTAGTCACCATTTTTTAGTAGTATTCCATTGTATGTGTGTGTGTATATATATATATATATATATATATATATATATATATATATATATACACACATACATACATATATACATATACATATACATATGCATATACATACCACAACTTGCTTAGCCACTCATCTGCTGTTGGACACCTGAGTTGCTTCCAGGTTTTGTTTATTACAAATTGTGCTGCTAAAAACATGTGTACACAGATCTTTTTGGATGGGTGTGTTGGGTTCCTTAGGATATATCCCCAGGAGAGGAATTGCAGGATCATAGGGTAGGTCCATTTCTGGCCTTCTGAGAGTTCCCCAGACTGTTCTCCACAGAGGTTGGACCAGCAGTGTAGGAGGGTTCCTTTGACCCCACACCCTCTCCAGCATTTGCTGCTGTTACCTTTTCTGATGTATGACATTCTCACAGGAGTGAATTGGTATCTCGTTGTTGTCTTTATTTGCTTTTCTCTGACAATCAGAGACTTGGAGCATTTTTTCATGTGTTTCTCAGCCTTTTGGATCTCTTCTGTGTTGAATATTCTGTCCATGTCATCCCCCCATTTTTGGATGGAGTTATTTGTTGTCTTCTTGTTGAGTTTGGCAAGCTCTTTATATATGTTGGTTATTAAACTCTTATCTGATGTATGGCATGTAAAGATATTCTGCCATTCTGTGAGGGGTCTCTTGGTCTGGGTAGTGGTTTCTTTTGCTGTGAAGAAGCTTTTTAATTTGATGTAGTCCCACAGGTTTATACTTGCCTTAGTCTTCTTTGTAATTGGATTCGTTTCATTGAAGATGACTTTGAAATTTATGCGGAAAAGAGCTCTGCCAATATTTTCCTCTAAGTATCTGATAGTTTCTGGTCTAACATCTAAGTCCTTGATCCACTTGGAATTTACTTTTGTATTTGGTGAAATACAGTGGTTCAATTTCATTCTTCTGAATGTTTCAACCCATTGTCTCCAACACCATTTGTTAAAGAGACTCTGCTTTCCCCATTTAATAGTCTGGGCCCCTTTATCAAAGATTAGATGTCCATAGGTGTGGGGGCATAATTTAGTTTTTTTTTCTTTCATAATTTAGTTTTTATCTGTCATCATTAGCAATGCTATTAAGTCAGCTTGAACATGGCAAAAAAAAAACATAAATGTGCTTTGACATAGGATTTTTCTGAGAGGAAAGTAAAGTGTGTGGAGTACTTTATCTAATTCTTTACTTCTATAGAACAGAACTGAGAAATTAAGAGGGAGGGAGGGAGAGACAGACAGACAGACAGACAGACATAGATAGATCAGATACTGACCCACATCACTTTTTCACCACTTAGGAAGTTTCACCCCATGCCAATTGGGGGCTGAGGGCTTAAATTCAGGTCATGTGCACCATGATGTATGTGCTTAGCCAGGTGCGCCACCATCCACTCCTAATACTTAATTTTAGATAACTCTGAGTAGTTGCTTTTTGGTGTCTAAGACAATCTTAGAACCTTGAACATGTAAAGCATATGCCCGCTACCGCTGTATCACTGAGCTAAGTCTGAACTATTTTTAATCATTGTCATTGGCCCTTAATGATTGAAGTTATTTTCCTTGGGAAGGTAGCTATTACTTAAAAATATGTTGATATTTTCCAAACTAGTAGAATTCTTTGAACTCTTACACAAAAGTCCTAGTAATAGGATTAAAACAATACCTATTTATACTCAGTGACCACACTCCCCCTTTATTACAGGTAATACAGACCTTTCAGAAGAAATTTGTAAGGATTATGAAGTAATGTATTCATCTTGTGAAACCACAAGAAATACTGCAGGCGTTGAAGAATCAACTGATGGAATGATTTTAGCGCCAGAAGATTTGAGTTATCAGTTATATGATGTTTCTGGTAAGTTTTGGTTTGCTTATTCTTATGATATCACTGCTTAGCTCTGGATGAATGCCAGGGATTGAATGGGAAACCTCAAACCTCAGTCATGAAAGTCTTTTGCATGACCACTATGTTATCTCCCCAGCCTGGCTTATTTTATTTTTATCTTTTTTTTATTTATTGGATGGAGACAGAGAGGCAATTGCTGCTGCTAGCTCCAAACTGCAACATTGCTGCGCTACTCAAAGAATCCCCCCTGCAGGAGGGGACTAGGGGCTTGAATGCAGGTCCTTGTGCATGGTAACGTGCACTTAACTGGGTATGACACCTTCTGACCCCATTTTGGTTATTTTTTCAAAATTGTCTACTACCACAAGTGAGAGAACAAGAGTACCACTCTGTCAGGGCATGTTGTGGAGTTTGAGATTGAACTCAGGACCCCCAAGCTTTAGACAGTTTGCAGCCTCCTGGGCTTCTGAACAATGGTTTAAGGGATGTAATCAGTTGGTATTTTAATAAGCTTACTAAAATGACATTGGAAGTTAAATAAAGAAATTGTTTATTTAGCTAGTGTTTCTGTAGGTAGACATTATTAAAAACATAGCTTATTCATTGTTAATATGTCTAGTACAACTTTTGACTCTTAAGACAAAGTTGTGAATTCATGTATCTTACCATCTTTGTGTTTAGAAAATGGTAATCTAATTAATCACTAATGATTTTTAGGAAGAGGTCAAGTTGATCTTATTCTTTAGAATTTTTGAGTACATTAAAGATAAGCTCTTGAATGAAGCAATGAAAAGAGTAGGGCCTGGGAGAAAGTATAGTCTTCATTTTAAATAAATATCTGAGGCTCTGAGAACCCAGGTTCAGTCCCCAGCACTACCATAAGATAAAGCTGAGCTGTGCTTTGGTTAAAAGGGGGAAAAAAAATTGCAAAGAAAAGTTTTAGGAGTAAATGTATTAGATTTGCTAATATTAGCATAGATAGGTTGTTTAGTTAGTTCCTGTCTTCAAATGTAAATTATCACTTTTGTTTTCTGTGGTGGAACTTTTTTGTTGTCAGTTCTGTTTTGTGGCTATTTTGATTTCATTCTGAGTACAGCAATATATAAAATGAATCTCAGGAGTAGCTCAGCGGTTTAAGCGCATGTGGCACAAAGCGCAAGGACTGGCTAAGGATACCAGTTTGAGCCCCCTGCTCCCCACCTGCAGGGGAATCGCTTCACAGGCAGTGAAGTAGGTCTGCACCTGCTTCTATCCTGGTGTCTGTCTATCCTCTCTGTCTTCCCTTCCTCTCTCCATTTCTCTCTGTTCTATCCAACAAGGACATCAACAACAATAATAACTACAACAACAAAACAACAAGGGCAACGAAAGGAAATAAATAAATATAAAAAAATGAATCACCTACCATGATTTAATATTGACTTCTCTTTTTCTACCACCAGGAGAAAGCAACTCATCAATTTCTACAGAAGACCTAAAAGAATGTCTGAAGAAACAATTAGAATTCTGTTTCTCACGGTACACTATATTTTTTATTGGTATTTCTTCTTTTGGTTATCTTTTTCTTAAATTCATTTCCAATTGGATATGCAAAAGGATTTCTTAGAAAATAATGAAGATTGCTGAAATTTCTATAGGATAGTTTTCCTAAGAACACATTCACATTTAGGGTTCTTTAAAAGTGATTATTATCCAGCGAGTTACGTGCAGGTGGTGCAAAGCGCAAGGACTGGCTTAAGGATCCTGGTTTGAGTCCCCAGCTCACACCACCTGCAGGCGGTGAAGCAGGTCTGTAGGTGTCTATCTTTCTCTCCCTCTCTCTGTCTCTCCCCATCTCTCTCCATTTCTTTCTGTCCCATCTAATAACGATATCAACAACAATAATAGCTACAGCAATAATAAAAAAGGGCAACAAAAGGGAATAAATAAATATTTTTTAAAAATGTGATTATTATTGTGGTCTGGGAAGTGGTGCAGTGAATAAAGCACTCGACTCTCAGTCATGAGGTCCTGAGTTCAATCCCGGGCAGCACATGTACCAGAGTGATATCTGGTTCTTTCTCTCCTCCTGTCTTTCTCATGAATAAATAAATTTTTTTTTAAAAAAAGTGATTATTATCTACTTATGATTTAGTTGTTATTTCCCCATAATTTTTTTATCATAGAGTTACTTCTGGGGCAAGGATAGATAGCATAATGGTTATGCAAAGAGACTCTCATGCCTGAGGCTCCAGGTTCAGTCTCAGGTTCAGTTCCCCCTGCACCACCATAAGCCAGAGCTGAGCAGTGCTCTGATAAAGTAGTATGGGCATAAACTTTGTATTACTAGTCTTATATAATAAACAAGATCTTCTTGGGGTTCGGGAGGTAGATTCCTTACACACATGGCCCAGTTTTGGTCTCTGGCATCACATGAGAATGTCACGGAACTAGGGAAAGATGTATTACTTGTGGGAGTATATTTTACCATGTTCAAGGACCTGGACCTTCTGCAACCACATGGGAGGACCATGCAAATTGTGGTTTCATAAATGGTGATTCAGTGGTGTGGTGTGTGTCTTCATCGCCTAGTTTTCCCTCTATTTTTCTTTTCTTCTTTTTTTTATAGTATCTTTATTTATTGGATAGAGACAGCCAGCAATCTAGAGGAGACACTGGCGGCACTGCTTCTCACGGGTGGAGACCGGGAGCTTGAACTCGATCATTGCACATTGTGATACATGTGCTTAACCAGGTGTACCACCACCCAGCCCCTCTCCCTCTATTTTTTATCTGCTGTCTGGGGAAGTAGAAAGTCTACTAAAAGCACGTAGGCATGAAGTCCCAGCAAAGGTTTCCTGGGGATGGGTGGGTATTTTTTCATTTATTTATTTTGGATAGAAACAGAAAATAGAGGGAAGGGCCAAGTAAAGAGGAGAGAGAGAGATCCTGCAGCTTTGCTTCACTGCTCATGAAGCTCCTCCCCTTCCCCTGTAGGGAGGAACTGGGTGCTTGAACCCGGGTCCTAAAGACATCATAAAGTTTCAGTGTTAAATTGCCCCTCCCAGGATAAACAAAATTATAAAAATAAACAAAATATATATTTTTTTAATTAAAGAGAAAGATAGGAGAAAGAAAGAACCAGACATCACTTTAGTACATGTGCTGCTGGGGGTTGAGCTCAGTGCCTCATGCTTGAGAGTACAATGCTTTATCCACTACAGCACATCCCAGACCACCAAAAATTTTGAATATTCATGCAGCTAGAAAACTTTATTTTGTTTCTGGAAGAGGTAGAATCAGTGAACAGACATTTAAAGCTAGAAAGCTGGGTTTTGTTGTAGAATTCTATACACATTTCCTCCTGCCCCCTTTTCCCTCCCCTCCCTCAAGCTGAGACCTTGCACATGTGTGATTTCCAGGCTTTCATAGTTTTTCATTCAGACTTGTGGGTGTGGGTGGGGTCTTGACACTCCCACGTGGTATCAGCACTTGAACCTGGGCCATTTGCATGGCAAAACAAATAATCTACTTCATGAGATGTTCTACCAGCCCACTTTTATTTATTTTATTTATTCTTTTAAATTGCATAGAGACAAAGAAATTAAGAGAGAAGGGGGATATAGAAAGGGAGAGATACTTGCAGCAGCACTGCTTCAATAATCTTCAAACCTGCACACATACACTCTCTCCTACTCACTCACTCTCACTCTCTAACATCCCTGAATGTGGGGTCTGGGGACTTGAACCATTGTAACAGTCAGGCTCAGGTGTGCCACCACCTCACCCTCAATTTGCATGTGTTTATTGCCAGAGTCTGAACCCAGGGATTGAATCTAGACACTCATCTCTGTGAGGCATGTACTCTACCATTGAACTATTGGGTTGTTGGAAAAGTCATATTTTTTTCCATTTTTCTGTGCATAAAATGCATTTATTTATGTGTTTATTTACTTACTGGATAGAAACAGTGAGACGGCAGCGAGAAATGGGGAGAGAGAATGAGAAACAACTGTATTACTTTAAAATAGATTATTGTATTATTTTGGATAACAGTTTAAGAAAGTGATAAGAGTGAACTTTTGGTTGTTTAAAAGAGAGTTATTGGTTAATAGTACTGTTGCTTCTGTCTTTCAGAGAAAATTTGTCAAAGGATCTTTATTTGATATCACAAATGGACAGTGATCAATTTATTCCAATTTGGACAGTTGCCAACATGGAAGAAATAAAAAAGCTGACCACAGATCCAGATCTAATTCTTGAAGTTTTGAGATGTATGTAAATATTTTTATATACTTAAATGTTCGTAAAATTGTCAAAAATGAATTGAAAATATCATTTAAAATGTTTTTCTTTTATTCTTTTGTACCAATAATTTTTATTTGTTCTTTTCCTATTAATTCTATATTGATTCTTTAACTTCTATATCTATTGAACTGGAATCATTATCATACCCTTTAAAACCAAGCTATCTCAAACTTTGGATGGAATCCAAGTTAAAGACATTTTTATATCACAACCAAATACATAGAAATTCCAGCTGAAATGTCAGTTACTCAAATCCAGTACTAAATTGTTGCAGTGAGTTCCTTCCTCTTCTCAACTGATTTCACAATCTATTGATGAATTCTGACCTCCATTTTGACAGTTTGGTGAAAGTTTTCATTTTTAGTGATTGTGTCCTATTACCTATGTTCCTAGTTACCTCTGTTTGAGTTTTGTTAACAATTGGTAATTGACTGAATAAATTAAGATCTCCATTAAAAGTTACTTATTTAGGATAGAGGCAGAGAAATTGAGAGAAAAGGCACAGAGGGAGAGAGACACCTACTTCACCACTTAAGTTTTTTTCCCTTTTTGAGATGGGGACAGAAGGCTTGAACCAGGGTCCATGCACTTTACTGAGTGTCTTTGCCTAGCCCCAAAGATCTCTATTTTTAAATTACATTTCTGAGATTCTGATCCCCCTTTTCCTTCTTCGCTCCCTCCCTCCCAGTACTGCTCAGCTCTGGTTTATGATGGCGCTGGGGATTAAACCTGAGACTTTTGGTGCCTCGGGCATGAAGGGCTCTTTGCATAAACACTGTGCTGTTTCCCTAACTCCTGATCATTTTTTACAGATATTATTAATGTGACCTAGTTTTGCTAATATTAAGGGAAGGACACTATATTGCTACTGTCTTTATTCTTCCAAAAATCCTCTCACACATAACTATAACTGTGTAAGAGTAATAATGTTAAAACTGGTGGAAGGTTATAATTATTAGAGCATAATTTTTGAGACTAACTCAAGTATGTTGTTGATTTTTGTTATATCTTGAAATACTTTTTCTAATTTTAAAGAGTTAAATTACCTTGTTCAGCACAAGTGTTGTATACTTTCTCCAGGCGCCATTTGAACAGTACCAAGTCATAGTGTGGCACTCTGTATTTGTGTAAAGAATAACATTGATGGTCTTCTTTGTGTATTAATCTCATTTTTTTTCTTTTTAAATTTCAGCCTCTCCCATGGTACAAGTTGATGAGAAAGGGGAGAAAGTGAGACCAAGTCATAAACGTTGTATTGTTATTCTTAGAGAGATTCCTGAAACAACACCAATAGAGGTAAAGTTAAACATTACTAAAGCTACATGTTCATCAACCATTTTAAATGGAGCAGGTAGACAGTACAAATCAATGCTGTTATCACAGTCACTATGAATAGAATAATTAGTAATTCTTATATTTTAAGGCGGGTAGAACTATTTGGAAGTTTGGTTTTGTAAGTAGAAGTCACCAGATTATAGTCTAAGGTCCAGAAGGTGGCTTACCTGGCAGGGCATGTTTCCTTGCCTTGTACACACACAGGGCTTGAGACCCAGCACCCTGTGAGCATGCCTTGACACTGGGGGAAGCTCTAGTGGCATCTAATTCCATCTGGCCTTAAAAGTCACCACTATAGCAGCTGGGGAAGTGAGTCTTGGTAGAGCATAGGACTTGACTCTGTGAGGCCTTCAGCTGTATCCTCAGCCCTGCAGACCTCAGAGAAGTGTTCAGGTTCCCAGTCTCTCTCATAAAACTGACATATTTTTTTTAAGTCACCACTTAAATCTCTGTTTAATTTTAATTTCAGTGATTACACTCTGAACTAAACACAGTTATTTTCATGAGTAAATCATAGTGTCTCATCCTGAATGGTATTTTCAGTAGGTGTTCTTTCTTTCTGTATTTTTCCCCCCTTTTTTACCAGAGCACTGCTCAGCTCTTGCTTATGGTGGTGCCAGGACTTTGGAGCCTCAGGCATGAGAGTCTCTTTACATAATCGTTCTGTAATTTTTTTAGGAATGCTTTATCAGTTCGTTCTTTCTTTTTGCCTCCAGGGTTATTGCTGGGGCTTGATGTCTGCTCCTAGGCCACTTAAAAATTTAAAAAATTTTTATTTTTATTGGGTAGGACAGAGAAATTGAGAGGGATTGGGGGGGGGAGATAAAATACCTATAGAAACGCTTTACCACGGGATTTGGGCGGTAGCACAGTGGGTTAAGTGCACATGGCACAAAGCGTGAGGACCAGTGTAAGGATCCCAGTTAATGAAAAACAACAAGGGCAACAAAAGGGAATGATTGAACGAACGAATAAATAAATAAATAAATAAATAAATAAATAAATAAATAAATAAACTGGAAATATACTTAAACAAATAAAAAAATACAAATTCCTTTCAAATTGCTAACTATTAAGAATTCTGAGTTTTGGTTATCGGTCTTTTCCATTATGTATTTCTATGTATTTGGTAGAGTTTTAATTTTTAGTTATATCAGCTGTAAAAAAGGGAAGTTATCTGCATAGTTATATACATGATTTGTAGTGATAAAGTATCTACTGAACAAAAGGACATTTAATATACTGAGCACACAGTCAATGCTAATGAAGGAGGTAACCTTTTTTTTCTGACAGTATGCTATTGGAGAGATTTTTTTTTTCCCCTAAGAATTTATTTATTTATTCATGAGAAAGACTGGCGGAGAGAGAGAAAGAACCAGACATCACACTGGTACATGTGTTGCCAAGGATTGAACTCAGGGCCTCATGGTTGAGAATCCAATGCTTTCTCTGCTGCGCCACCTCCTGGACCACTACTGGAGATATTTTTAATATAAGAAAAGTTTAGCTTGCTGCAAAGGATGAAATAATTCAAGGTTCCATCCCTGTATTATGAACAAAATTTACATAATCACCATGTTTTTGTTTTAATTTTAGTGCCTAATCCCCGAATGTGGAACTCATATTTGCATTATTGAGAATGTTGATAAATAATAGGAAAATAGGAAAAAAGCATAAGCAGCAAAAAAATAGAAATGAATAAAACATAAAGGATATGCATATGCATGTGTACTTTAGAAATAATCCAACTTTTTCTTTCTTAGGAAGTGAAAGCTTTGTTCAAAAATGAGAATTGTCCCAAGGTAATAAGTTGTGAATTTGCACACAATAGCAACTGGTATATTACTTTCCAGTCAGATACGGATGCACAACAGGTGAGAAAAGAGCTTTCCTTCTATTTCAGGTAGTCATGTAAAAAGTAGTAGCATGTTGGCATACAGTTGATATATATGATATAGATAATTTGTGTTTGGGACCTGAATTGGTAGCTTTAGTCCTAGAAATTTGTCTGGTTTTGTATGGGACCTGATCATTTGATGATTATTAAAAGTGATTATTAGAATAGTAGTGATATATTTAACTCAGAAAATGTATACTTATGGTAGTATTTTTCTTTTTTAATTTATTTTGGATTGAGATGGAATGAAATTGAGAGGAATTGGGGAGACAAAGAGGGAGAGAAGAAGAAGAAAGACACCTCTGGCATTACCTCACAGTTGAAGCTTCCTCCCTTGCTGTATGCTTTATATTGGGTTCTAGTTCTCCCCCACCAAGAGAATTGGATCAGTCCTGCTAATTTCGTGGGCCCGCTTGGCCCCGCCCCTAGGAACCCCGAGAGAGGGTTCCTGAGTTCCAAAGAGAGAGAGTTAGAGAGTTACACAGTTGGAGAGTTGAAGAGTTGCAGAGTTGCAAGGTTCCTGAGTTCCAGAGTAAGAGAGAGTGCTTGCGCCCCGCAAAGAGACAGCAGAGTTCTGTTTGGTGATTAGTTTGTCTTAGTTTATGAATCGTTGCTCCTGAATAAAGAAATACAGCTTCCCTGCCCAGCCGTTGTCTCCGCGTCTCTGTTACCCGCCCGTGAAGCTAGCCCGGCCAGCAAGAGCCTCAGAATTTTTAACAACACTCCCTGCAGGTGGGGACTAGGGTTTGAACCTTGGTCCTTGCACACTGTGATGTATATGCACTGAACAGGGTGTGGCACCACCTGGCTCCAATACAGTAGCATTTCTAAAAGCTTCACCTTTGTATTCATCTGAAAATTGGCTAAAAAAAATTTATTTAATCTTCTCAAAGCTTTTTACTCTTACTTGATAGTATGCCCTACTTACTTAAAGATAAGCAAATAATACTCCTTTGAAAAACTATACCTAAATTGGGAGTATTTTTAAAACACCTGTTTTAAAAGTTTTTTTTCTTTTTTTAATAACTAGAAGTGTTTATTTGAGACATTTCCCCAAAATTTTCATGTGGGTGGCCCCAGATGAGGTTAACGTGGATGAGACAGAGCAGGTAGAATAGTAGTATGTCTGGGCCAGCTTTCAGGTGATGAGCGATCTTTTAGGTCTACTTTGAATTTGTGCGTTTTACCTATAGTAATCCACAGTAAACGTGTACTGTGAAGTCTTAGATTTTTAGACCTGCACAAATTAAGTCACCTTCAAGATTTGTTTTGACTTAGTTGTCTTGGTAAAAAAAAAAAAAGCTTTAAATGTCATATTTACATGCTAACAAGAGGCTTCTATCCCCCTCTGATTTGTTAACAGGCTTTTAAATACTTGAGAGAAGAAGTTAAAACATTTCAGGGCAAGCCCATCATGGTAAGAAATATTTGTAACTAGAGGCCAGCATGAAATGAAGTTTTTGGTGTTGTTTGAAAATTTTGAATCCATAATGGTTTAAACATTTTAGTTACTTGTTTGGAAGTGAGGGCAGAGAGAACACAGGAACACCACTTTGGCACACGCTGTCCTGGAGATCAAATGAGTGATGAACACTTGCACTGTCTTTGGGACTGCGCTTTGTTTGTTTTCCTGTTTTGAGTCAGAAACTAAACCTAGGGCTTCTTAGATGCAAACCTTGCATTCTGACTTGGTCCTTGCTTATTGTCTTTACATAGTTGACCTGTTCTCACATCCCACAACATTTCCCTGAATTCTGAACTTCTTCCATCATTATTGCCAATATTTAGTCTTTTTACTGTTGGAGTTTAGCATTCAAATTCCTCTCCCTCTTACACTACTTTTCACACTAGTACTACAACTGTGTAGAGCTCTAAAATATGACCCCAAGCATATATGTATTTTGATTTGCTTCTTATCCTTTATGTGATGAAATTATTATAAATGCAATGCGTTATCCTTTTTTCTTTTTATATTTATTTTTCCTTTTGTTGCCCTTGTTTTTTTTATTGTTGTAATATTATTGTTGTTATTGATGTCATCATTGTTAGATAGGGCAGAGAGAAATGGAGAAAGAAGGGGAAGACAGAGGGGAAGAGAAAAACACCTGCAGACCTGCTTCACTGCCTGTGAAGCGACTCCCCTGCAGGTGGGGCCTGAAACCAGGATCCTTACTCTGGTCATGGTGCTTCGCACCATGTGCGCTTAACCCACTACGCTACCACCCAACTCTGCAATGTGTTATTCTTAGTGACTTTTCTTGTTCTGTTCTCAGTACTTTGCATATATTGGCTCACTTAATCCATTAAGAACCTATACAAAGTAGCCACTCCAATTTTCTCTATTTTACTGAGAAGGAAAATCAGAACACTCCATTTGTTTTCACACAACTAGTGTAAGAAGAGCCAGAATGAAAGCATGTGTTTATTAAGGGCAGTGTACCGCACACCCTATTTAAATACTTGACATTTTCAGATTTTTTTCAGTGCCCTTCAATATGTTGTTTTATTTTCTGCATGACAGATAAAGCTATCTGCTGGTTGCCATTCTAGTTCCTCTACCTGTAATGCTCTTTTATTTTAAAGATTTTATATTTATTTATTTATTAATGAGAAAGCTAGGAGGAGAGAGAAAGGACCAGCCATCACTCTGATACATGTGCTGCCGGGAATTGAACTCAGGACCTCACACTTGAGAGTCTAATACTTTATCCACTGCACCACCTCCTGGACCACAATACTCTTTATGTTTTATGTTCCTTCCTTGCTTTATGTGTCAGATTTCATTTGATGTACGTGTAAAGTAGAGATCTAGTTTTATTATTAATTTTTATGTGTGTGAAATCTTTTCATCTAGCATACCTGTTTCTGATTGGCTATTCGTATTTATGTAAACCCAGAGACCTATGCATGTGTAATACCGCCTCCAGAGCCTTCCCAGTGAAGCTCATTTTTATTGCTGTAATTTTGACAGGATAGGAATGGAGAGGGTTCCTGCAGGTGGGCTTCAGCCTGGACTCTTGGGCACAGTAATGTGCACACTCAGCCAGGTGCTCATAGTCCTACCATCCAGCCCAAGTTTTTAAATTGCTCCTCTCCTCTCCTCTCCTCTCCTCTCCTCTCCTCTCCTCTCCTCTCCTCTCCTCTCCTCTCCTCTCCTCTCCTCTCCTCTCCTCTCCTCTCCTCTCCTCTCCTCTCCTCTCCTCTCCTCTCCTCTCCTCTCCTCTCCTCTCTCCCCTCTCCCCTCTCCCCTCTCCCCCCTCCCCCCTCCCCCCTCTCCCCTCTCTCCCCCCTCTCCCCTCTCCCCTCTCCCCTCTCTCCTCTCTCCTCTCTCCTCTCTCCTCTCTCCTCTCCCCTCCCCCCTCCCTTCCCCTCCCCTTCCCTCCTTTTTTTTTAAACAGAGCACTGTTCAGCTCTGGCTTATGGTGGTGTGGGTGATTGTACCTGGGACTTTGGAGCCTCAGGCATGAGAGTCTGTTTGCATAACCATTGGGCTATCTACCTTTCACCAAAATTGCTTATTTCTTTGAGAGAAAGGCAAAGAAAGAGGGAGGCAAGACAACATGGTACCACTTCACCATCCATAGAATTTCCAAATTCTGTTTGTGGTGCTCTGATGTGGTGCTAGGGCTTGAATGAGAGGCTCCACACACAGCATGGCATGCACTCTACTGGGTGAGCTATCACCTGGCCTCAATACAATCATTATTATTTATCTTTTTTTTTTTTTTTTTTTTTTTTAACAACAACACTTCAGTGGCTTATGGTGGTGCGGGATTGAACCTGAGACTTCGGAGCATCATGAATGAGAGTCTCCGTACATAACCATTATGCCATCTACCCCTGGCTCCCCACCTGCAGTGGAGTCACTTCACAAGCAGTGAAGCAGGTCTGTAGGTGTCTTTCTCCCCTCCTCTCTGAGGGTAGATAGCATAATGGTTATGCAAACAGACTCTAATGCCTGAGGCTCCAAAGTCCCAGGTTCTATCTCCTGCACCACGATAAGCCAGAGCTGAACATGCTCTGGTTAAAAAATTTAAAAAATAGGGAGTCGGGCAATAGCGCAGTGGGCTAAGCACAGGTGGTACAAAGCACAAGGACCGGTGTACGGATCCCGGTTCGAGCCTCCGGCTCCCCACCTGTAGGGGAGTTGCTTCACAGGCGGTGAAGCAGGTATGCAGGTGTCTATCTTTATCTCCCCCTCTGTCTTCCCCTCCTCTCTCCATTTCTGTCTGTCCTATCTAACAGTGAGGACATCAAGAATAAAAAAACAACAAGGACAACAAAAATGGAATAAATAAATAAACAAATATTAAAAATAAATAGGGCAGGGGTAGATTGCATAGTGGTTATGCAAACAGACTCCATGCCTGAGGCTCCAAAGTGCCAGGTTCAATCCCTTGCATCACCATAAACCAGAGCTGATCAGTGCTCTGGTAAAGAAAAAAAGAAAAAAAAATTAATTAAAGAAAAAATTAAAAGATAATAAGAATTTTTTTAAAGAAGGAATGTATTTGTATGAAATACATTTGTGAAAATATGTTTCAGTTCTTTAATGTGTTTCTTTTCTAGGCAAGGATAAAAGCCATCAACACTTTTTTTGCCAAGAATGGCTATCGCTTAATGGACTCCAGTATGTACAGTCAGCCTATTCAAACTCAAACACAGTATGCCTCCCCAGTCTTTATGCAGCCTGTGTATAACCCTCACCAGCAGTACTCAGTCTATAGTATTGTGCCTCATTCGTGGTCTCCAAACCCTGCACCTTACTTTGAAACTCCACTGGTAAGTGAGCTCCTTAGAAAATAGTAGTTTTTGTTTCTCTTTTCATTGATACCAGTGCTTAATTAATCTGGCTGGATTAAAGATAGCTAGTTCCCTGTATCATAATATATATGGAGTAAGTGGTGGCACACCAGGTGAAGCGCAAGGATCCCAGTTCAAGCTCTGGCTACTTGCGCGGGGGGTTGGGGGGGCAGCTTCCCAAGTGGTGAAATAGGTATGCAGGTGTCTTTCTCCCTCTTGAACCTCTTGAAAGATCCCTTCCCTCTCAATTTCTTTTTGTACTGTCCTATTTAACAAAAAAAAAAAAAAAGAAAAAAATGGCTGCTAGGAGCAGCTGATTCATAGTTTTGGCACCAAGCCCCAGTGATAACCCTGGAGGCAAATTAAAATAAAAAAATATATGGGGCCAGGTGGTGGTGCACTGGCTAAGTGAACACATCCGTGTGCAAGGACCGAGGTCAAGCGCCTGGTCCCCACCCGCAGGGGGAAAGCTTCACAAGAGGTGAAGCAGGGTTGTAGGTGTCTCTCTGTCTTGTCTGCTTCTCTAACTCCCCCTTCCTTCTCATGTCTCTCTGTCTCTACCCAAAAAACAAGTAAAAATACTTTATATATGTATATATACACATACATATATATGTATATATACACATATATATGTATGTTTGTATGTATGTATGAATGACTAAAGACAGCCTATAATTTTGTTCTTTAGATGTTTTAACACATCCAAATTTATCTTCTAGGCTCCCTTTCCGAATGGTAGTTTTATGAATGGTTTTAGTTCACAAGGATCTTATAAAACAAATGCTGCTGCCATGAATATGAGTCGACCATTCCAAAAAAATCGGTAAGATAAAAAAAAAGGGTGGGGTCCTGGCGATAGTTCAGTGGGTTAGGCACACATGGCGTGAAACGCAAGGATCCTGGTTTGAGCCCCCGGCTCACCACCTGCAGGGGGGTTGCTTTACAAGCAGTGAAGCAGGTCTGCAGGTGTCTTCCCCCCGCCCCCCGTCTTCCCCTCCTCTCTCTCTCTGTCCTATCCAACAACAACAATATCAGTAACAACAATAATAACAACAACGATAAAACAAGTGCAACAAAAGGCGGGGGCGGGGGAAGCCTTCAGGACAAGTGGATTCGTAGTGCAGGCACTGAGCCCCAGCAATAACCCTGGAGGGGAAAAAAAATGGCTGAAATTAATTGTAAGTCTTCAGGACCTCATGCTTGTGGATCCAACATGTTATCCACTATGCCACTTCCAGCTCCACAAATTATTTGTGATTATTTATACCAAAAATGCTAAAGTACCATTTTTTGTGCATTCAATGTCTATAGTTCTTTCTTTCTTTCTCTTTCTTTTTAAATATTTATTCCCTTTTGTTGTCCTTATTTTATTGTAGTCATTATTGATGCTGTCATTGTTGGAATTCTTTTATTTTTTATTGAACCATTTTTATAATGGGTTTAGTGGTTTACAGAATAGTAGTTGACACATGGTAGTTCTCATCCTCTGTGATAGAGACAGAGAAATTGGGAGGGAAGTGGGGACATAGACACCTGCACCACAACCTTACCACTCAAGAAGCTCCTTGTCTCTCACCTGCATGTGAGCTCTGAATCTGGGTCTTTGCTGATGGTAATGTCTGTGTACTGCTGTGTGCACCAGAACCTCAGGCTCCCTGGGCCAATCCCTGGCACCAACATAAAACAGAGTTGAGGGAGTTAAATGGAAGCAACAACAACATCAACAACTACAACAGTAAAACACGGGCAACAAAAGAGAATAAATAAATATTTTTTAAAAAGAGTTTAACAGTGCTCAGGTTTGGGGGGCAATTTTGTAACTAATGAATGAAAGCATTGATGTTTGCAGATGCTTTCCTGAAGGTAGAGTGTATGGCAACCCAGGAGAGGAAGCAGTGTGTGAAGTCCCAAGCTTGAGCCCAGCACATCATGTGTCAGAGTGCTCAGGTCCTCTCTCATTAATAAACAGATATTTCCAAAATTAATTAGATAAATTATTATAATTCTTTATGTTCACATGTTGTGTCTCCCGTGCTTGCTTGGTAAAAGAGGTGACTAAAGTAAGAAAGCAAAGAAGACAGTTAAGTCATCCTGGCTGACGTCCATTTTTGGAGATAGAGCTAAAGCTAATACAGTTTTACATAATTTAATTGTGCAGTGTTCATGTACAGATTTCTTCCATATATTTGACCAATATAGCTTGTTGATTTATATATTTATTTTGTCTTGTTTACCAGAGCACTGCTCAGCTCTGGATTATGGTGTTGCAGGGGATCGAACCTAGGACTTTGGAGCCTCAGGCATGAGATTCTCTTTGCATAACCGTTATGCTATCTACCCCTGCCCTAGGTTGTTAACTTTTAGGTATAAGAATAATAATTTCTTGCTAAGTACTACATAGCAACTTGAAGGATTTTAGACCACTTTTTGCTCCTAAGTAGGAGTATTGCCTCAAGACCTTGCTGTGACTCCTCCTCACTTCCTTTCTTGCTCTATTCCTCCCTTTTTGGTTTATCATATTAATCTTGTAACTGCCTGATGATGATCACTAGCCTTACTTAAGAGAGAATAGGACTAACTTTCAAAAGTCTGGGCACTTTTCTACCTCTCATACTTTATCTGTCACTCTGGCTTCATTTTTCTTTACATCTCTTACCATTTACTTCTTTCATCAGTTTTCATTTCTTTGGCCTAGACTGAGATTGTTAAGTCCCTTTCAGTGAAGGGTAAGATTATGAGATCTGAAAGCTGTATAAACCCTTTATGTTCAGTAGATCTAGTGGAGTGAAATGTAGAAAGTTAGGTGAAGGGGACTGGGAGATGGCTCACCAGGTAGAGTCTGCTTTGTCATGTGCAGGGACCCAGATGTTTGAACCCTTGGCTACCACCTAGGGAAAACTAGGGGAAAACATATTCGCAAGAGGTGAAGCAGAGTTGTCTCCTCCTTTTCTGTAACTCCCTCTCTTAACTGTAAACCTGTCTGGGGAGGAAAATCCACTGGGAATGGGAGTGGTGGAGTCATGCGTGCATGGAATCCTGGTGATTAGTGGACAGTCTCTGAAGAGACTGATAACCAGCATGCTTCAAATTAAAAACTGGGCTTTGGCACTACACATATTACCATGCAAAAGGACTCAGGTTCAAGCCTCCTATTCCCATCTTCCAGGGGAAGGCTTCATAAGTGGTGAAGCAGTGCTGTAGGTATCTTTCTTTTTCTTAATTAATTAATTAATTAATTTCCCTGAAGGGTTATCGCTGGGGCTCAGTGTAAGCACTACGAATCTACTGTTCCTGGCAGCCATTTTATGCATTTTTTTTACTGGATAGGACAGGGATAGAGAGAAAGAGACAGCTGCAGACCTGTTTCAACGCCTGTGAAGAGACCACACACACACACACATACACACTCACTCTCTCTCTCTACATTTTTTTTTACTGGATAGGACAGGGATAGAGAGAGAGAGACAGCTGCAGACCTGTTTCAACGCCTGTGAAAGACCACACACACACACACACACACACACACACACACACGCGCGCGCGCGCGCATACTCGACCCAGGATCCTGTGTGGGTCCTTGTGCTTTGAACTATGTGTGCTTAACCCGGAGCGCCACCACCCAATCTTTCCCCCACCCCCAAGAGTCTATTTCTATTTCTCCCTTGCCTCAGTTTCTCTCTGTATCCCAAGTAAAGAGGGGAGAGAAAGACAGCCTTAGGTGTATGCTCTTCCCTAATTTCCCCTGCCTCTACAGACCAAGTTTCATGCCTTTTGGTGGCTATGATGCCTCTTCTTCTTTTTTTTTTTTTTTTAATATTTATTTATTTATTCATATGTTCCCTTTTGTTGCCCTTGTTGTTTTATTGTTGTAGTCGTTGTTGTTACTGATGTCATCATCATTGGACAGGACAGAGAAATGGAGAGAAGAAGGGAAGGCAGAGGGAGAGAGAAAGATAGACACCTGCAGACCTGCTGCACCGCTTGTGAAGCGACTCCCCTGCAGGTGGGGAGCCGGAGGCTCAAATGGGATCCTTGCTGGTCCTTGTGCTTTGCGCCACCTGCGCTTAACCCGCTTTGCTACCGCCTGACTCCCATGATGCCTCTTCTTGAGACTGCATGACATTAATTAATTAATAAGATTGGGGCCTGGGAGCTTTCAGACTTTAAATAAATCAGTCAAACCTCTAGTTATATGCTGAGAGTTGAGACAAGTAGTTTTATCTTAAAGCATTATATATACTTTGCTTGATGTAAAAATTCTTTAAAAATTTTTAATCTTTATTATTATTGGACACAGAGAGAGACCTACAGCCCTGCTTCAACGCTCGTGAAGCTTTACCCCTGCAGGTGGGGGTCAGGGGCTTGAACCTCTGGGTCCTTGTGCATTGTAATGTGTACACTTAACCAGGTGCTCCACCACCTCCCCCCCCCCCATGTAAAAATTCTTTATTGTGGGGGCCTGGCAGGTTATATGTGAGGACCTACACAAAGATCCTGGTTTGAGCCCCCGGCTCCCCACCTCCAGGTGGGCTGCTTAACAAGCAGTGAAGCAAGTCTGCAAGTATCTGTCTCCTCTATCTTCCCCTCCCCTCAGGATTTCTGTCTGTCCTATCCAATTTATAAAAAAAGGAAAAAATGGCTGCCAGGGGCAGTGGATTCTTAGTGCAGGCACTGAGCCCCTGCCATAACAAAATATTGAACAGATAGTTGTAGAACTAAGTTAACCCGTATCTGCAACCTGAGGATTACTGCTATAGCTTACAATGGAGGGTCTAGGGAAACAGAACTCTGGTGGTGGGAACAATGCGAAGTTATACCCGTTATCTTGTAATTTTGTAAATCAATATTAAATCATAGTAAAATTTATGAAAATTAAATTACAAAAATTCCTTCACTTGGAAGATAGCATAATGGTTATGTTTTCATGCCTACTGCTCCTATTTCCCAGGTTCAAATTCCTGCGCTTACATAAATCTTAACAGTAATATATCTAGGATATTACAGGAACTGTAGTTTTACAACCTGACACTATTATATACAGCAGAAAACACTTTTAAGCTGAACCTAATATGTTTTTCTGCTATTATGAGGACATATTTATCTTTTTTTCTTCTCTATTTTGTGTTTCTTCTAGTATGAAGCCTCATTTTAGGTCCAGTGGATCAGAGCACACAACAGAGGGTTCTGTGTTGTTGGGGGATGGACCCTTAAACAGATCTGGTTCCCGAAACTTTCCAGCTGAACGACATAACCCTACAGTAACAGGTCATCAGGACCAAAGCTATCTTCCAAAAGAAACTCCCACTTTGCAAATGGAGCAGAATGGGGACTATGGCAGGGGCAGGTAAGCAACTAGGATACGTGTGAAGATAAGCTGTGGGAAAATCTCTAGGGGGCTCAGTAGTGACACACCCTACAGAGCACACATCATATGTATGGACACCGGTGTCTCTGTCTTCCCCCTCCCCCTCTCGATTTCTCTGTGGAAAAGAGAAAAAAAAAAAAAAGCCACCAGTAGTCACAGATTTATCAAGCTCTAACAGTAACCATGATGGTAGTGAAAAACAAATACAATGATTCTTTTCATCCTCTTCTGGTGTGCCACCGCCAGGCCCCAAGAAAGTCCTTGATTTGTATTTGAAGGGTATAATCTAATTTTTTTTTTTGCTTTAATTAGTGTGATTGCAACTTGATTTGTTTTCATAATAAGGGTTTACTTAAAATTTTTTTTTGGACTATATATGTAAGGTGAGAGGGAACCACAGCAAATAATAATGGAGGTTTAATTATAAGTGTAAGTACTTAAAACAGACATCTATGTTTGACAGAATGTTTATATTTAAAGAAATGTAGCAGTTCTTCTTATAAACATACTTTTTTTGTTGCCTTTGTTAAAAGGAGAACTCTCTTCAGAGGTCGAAGACGTCGAGATGATGACAGGATCCCAGTGAGTATATATATCTTTTTTCCTTTGATGCTATGGTGTTTACCTGGGTCTTTTCTGGAATTTTTTTTCCTTTTTTCCCTCCAGAGTTATTGCTGGGGCTCAGTGCCTGCACTACAAATCCAGTGCTCCTGGCGGTTATCCCCCCCGCCCCCGTGCCCTTGTTGTTTATCATTGCAGTTATTGCTGTTGTTATTGGTGTCATCGTTGGATAGGACAAAGAAATTGAGAGAGGAGAGGAAGATGCGGGGCGGGGATGGGGAGCGCAGAGGAACACCTGCAGACCTGCTTCACCACTTGTGAAGCGACCCCCCTGCAGGTGGGAGCCAGGGGCTCGAACAGGGACCCTCATGCAGGTCCTTGTGCTTGCACCATGTGCACTAGCCTGGTGCGCTACTATCTGGCCCCCTTTTCCCGGACTTTTGTTTTATTGATTATAACATTTGTCAGAGAAAGAGAGCTTCTGATTGACCCTTTACCCGCCATCCTTTACCACATACATAGTTACTTAAAAGAAAAAACATGAATCTCTAAAACACTAATATTTACTTGATTTAAGAAATCAAAATCTTGGGTTGGAAATACTTCATAATGTTTATGCAAAAGACTCATGCCTGAGGCTTCAAGGTTCCAGGTTCAACCCCCCAGTACCACCATAAGCAAAAGCCGAACAATGCTTTGGTGCCTCTCTTTCTCCCTTCCCCTCTCCCTCTCTTTGAGTAAAATTAAATTAAAAAAAATTAATTCAAAATAACGAAAATATTCCATGAAAAATTAACTTATTTAACTTATTACAGGACATTTAAAATATTTTAGTCTTTTTATAAATAGTGCTATTACAAATGGTATAGTAATACCCACCTTATATAATAACTGAGCAAAAGTCCCTCATGATGGAATTATTTTTATCAAATAGTTCATAATAGCGGTTGTGTTTGATGTTCATTCTTACAAATAGTGACTATAAAAGCCCCTGATTGATGGGGCCAGACAGTGGCACACCAGGTTAAGTGCACATAGCACCAAGACCCGCACAAGGATCCCAGTTTGCTGAGGAGGTTGCTTCACAAGTGGTGAAGCAGGTCTGTAGGTTGCCTTCTCTCCCCTCTCAATTTCTCTCTCTGTCCTATCAAATAAAATGGGAAAACATGGCCTCCAGGAGCAGTGGATTTGTAATGCTGGCACTGAGCCCCAGGGATAACGGTGGAGGCTAAATAAATAAATGTCTCTGATCGAATAACCTGGTGCACTAAATCATGTTAGTATATTGTGTTGGGGTTTCTACTAATTAATAAATATCTGAAACTTGAGGGGAATCTGTATGATCAATAAACACTGATGAACAATCTCAACTGACATGGGAAGTTAAGAACTTAAGGCTCTCTGTGTTGGCTGTCTTTTTTTCCTCTTCTACCTTCCTTTTTAACTCCACGGTACAGAATTAGAGAATGAGCGAGTTGTGTGACTTGTATTATGGTTTGTGTCTTCTAGAGACCCCACCCTTCAATAGTTGAAGCAAAGACTCCAACACCAAAGTTTGACTTACTAGCCTCAAATTTTCCTCCTTTGCCTGGAAGTTCATCAAAAACGCCAGGTGAACTTGTTTTGGACAGTAGAATGTCTGATGTTGTTAAAGGTGTCTACAAAGAAAAGGTAAGCAGTGAATTGTCTTTTTTTCTTTTAACCACATGCATAGTCTTATTTTTTTTCTTAAATTAGTGCTTGTACTTATTGTACATTTCTACCATAGTTTCAATATACGGACATTTCAACATACTTTGAGTATCATTTTTTGTGCCTGTCAGTATGGCAGAACTGATTAATATAGATTGATTAGAAAGTCAAGTGCCAATGATGAAGCAATGACGTAAATCAGTTCTAAACTAGGTTGGCAAAATCAGTCTGTCAAATTAAGTGGTAAAGCAGTGTTAAAACATTGGAGTCTCAAGCATGAGGTCCCGAGTTCAATCCCCAGTAGCACATGTACCAGAGTGGTGTCTGGTTCTTTCTCTCTCCTATCTTTCTCACTAATAAATAAATAAATTCTAAAGAGAGAGAGAGAGAGGAAGTATGTATTGTAAGGTTAATGTGTTTGAGTGAAGGCATTTCATATGCTCAATCCTTGTGGCCACCAATTTCCAATTTTGCCATTTATTTATTTGACAGAGACAGCAATTGAGAGGGAGAGGGAGGAGAAAGATACCTGCAGCTCTGCTCCATAGCTTGTGAAGTTTCCCCTACTGCAAGTAGAGACCAGGGCCTTAAACTTAGGTACACATGCACTCAGCCCGGTGCCCCGCTGCCTGATTCCTCCCCTCATCGCCCACCTTAAAAAAAAATTCACACATTTGACATACTTTCACATGAATGTGTAGTGGCATTAGAGACTAGCGGCTTGAGCATGGCTCCTTGAGCATAGCGATGTGTGTACTCAACCAGGCAGACCACCACTGCCTTGTTTGTTTGTTTGTGAGAGACAGGATAGGAAGAGTGACAGAAAGAGAACCAGACATCACTGATACAAATGCTGCTGGAACCTCATGTTTGAAACTCGAACAGTCACTTTACCCACTGTGCCACCACCCAGACTGTGTCTGACTTTTTAACTATTATTATTATTATTATTGGATAGAGACAGAGAGAAATCAGGAAGAAGGGGAAGATAGAGAGGGAGACAGACAGACAGACACCTGCAACCCTGCTTCACCACTCACAAAGCTTTCCCGCTGCAGGGGGGACTAGGGGCTTGAGCCCAGGTCCTTGCACACTGTGATATGTATGCTTAACAAGATAAGCCACCGCCGGACCCCCCCTTTTTTCAAATCACCTTACTGTTAAGATGGCTTCTCATTTTTTAATTTGCATTTCCCTAATACAGTAATGCTGGCAAGCATCTTTTCATGTACTTACTGTCTATTTGTATACCTCTGGAAAACTAAGTGTAATATAATTTTTAAATGTTTTTATTTTTTATTTATTTATTTATTAAATGTTTTTATTTTTTTAATTTCTCTATTGGGGAATTAATGGTTTACATTTGACAGCCTGTACATGTGTAACATTATCACATTCCCGGTCTTCCATATAACAATACAGCCCCCACTAGGGCCTCTGTCGTGCTTTTCGGATTTGTACAAACCCCCCCCCCCCCCCCCAGAGTCTTTTACTTTGGTGCAATGCACCAACTCCAGTTCAGGTTCTACTGGTGTTTTCTCTTCTGATCTTGTTTTTCAGCTTCTGCCTGAGAGTGAGATCATCCTATATTCATCTTTCTGTTTCTGATTGATTGCACTTAACATGATTTTTTTCAAGGTCCATCCCAGATCGGCTGAAAATGGTGAAGTCACCATTTTTAATAGCTGAGTAGTATTCCATTGTGTATATAGACCACAGCTTGCTCAGCCACTGATCTGATGTTGGACACCTGGGCTTTGGCTATTACAAATTGTGCTGCTAAGAACATATTTACACATAAAATCTTTTTGGATGGGTGTGTTGGGTTCCTTAGGATATATCCCCAGGAGATGAATTGCAGGATCATAGGGTAGGTCCATTTCTAGCCTTCTGAGAGTTCTCCAGACTGTTCTCCACAGAGGTTGGACCATTTTACATTCCCACCAGCAGTGCAGGAGGGTTCCTTTGACCCCACAACCTCTCCAGCATTTGTTGCTGCTACCCTTTCTGATGTCTGACATTCTCACATGAGTGAAGTGGTATCTCATTGTTGTCTTTATTTGCATTTCTCTGACAAAGACTTAGAATATTTTTTTCATGTGTTGGCCTTTTGAATCTCTTCTGTGGTGAATGTTTTGTCATGTACTCTCCCCATTTTTGGATGGGCTTATTTGTTTTCTTGTTGAGTTTAGCAAGCTCTTTATATATTTTGGTTATTAGCCTCTTGTCTGATGTATGGCATGTAAAGATCTTCTCCCATTCTGTGAGGGGTCTCTTGGTTTGGGTAGTGGTTTCTTTTGATGTGCAGAAGCTTTTTAATTTGATGTAGTCCCATAGATTTATGCTTGTCTTAATCTTTGTAATTGGATTTGTTTCATTGAATTTGCAATATTTTCCTCTAAGTATCTGATAGTTTCTGGTCTAACATCCAAGTCCATGATCCACTTGGAATCTACTTTTGTATTTGGTGAAATATAGTGGTTCAGTTTCATTCTTCTGTATGTTTCAACCCATTTTTTTGAAAATGTTTTTTATACTTTAAGGATAACGAAGAGTTAAGAGTTACTTGCCCGGTGCCTGCAGAGGATGAACAGACAGACTGCACATCTGCCCAGCAGCTCAGTATGAGTGCCAACCCTCCTTGTACAGCTGAGCTTCCTCCCTTAAGGTACAAGTTTCAGTACAGAAAAACTTCTCCATTGAGATTCTTTTCCCTTGTGATTATTCACTCAGCTGTTTCTCTGAACTGTATACTTAGTCTAATATGACGCTTTCCCCCCTCCATAGCACAACTCAGCAAGAAAAGGATCTTATAGTAGAGGATTCTACTGTTCAAAAGGATGCCATCAACCAGACAGCTATACCAGTTTCTTCCCTAAGTACTACAAAGCCATCAAGGGCAAATACTACTTCACCATGTAGTGGTAACATCAATGCCGTTGTAGCTGTGGCCCTACAGGTAACTTGATAAGTTTACTTTATGTGGGAAAATTAGTGAGGAGTTCTTTTTCCATAAACTGCTAGAGCAGAGTCACTTGGAGGAGAGCCCAAATTGGGGCTAAAGGAGGCGAGAGAAATCACTGAAGAAATGGAAATTTTAGCCATGTGAAGAAATTGCTCTTCATTCTGTTTCTTTTGATTGTCTTTTTCTGATCACATTATAATTCAGTCAATCTTCTCTTCTCCTGTTTATGATGAAGGTACCATCTTTCGGCTAGTATTGGTAACTTGATACTCATAGTAATATTACATAATAATTATCAAATCTGAGCAGGGGTAGATAGTATAACGGTTATGCAAAGAGACTGTCATGCCTGAAGCTTCAAAGTCCCAAGTTCAATCTCCTGCACCACCATAAGCCAGAGCTGTACAGTGCTCTGGTTTAAAATAGTAATAATTAGCAAATCTAAAAAATACGTATTTAGTATTGAGAAACATAGGAGAAGAGAAACAGTATGTGATAGTACCACTGTATCACCTGTGGCAGAGTTACTTTTTTTTTTACACATACCAGAGCACTGCTCAGCTCTGCCTTATGGTGGTGGGGGGGGGGTTGAACCTGGGAGTTTGGAGCCTCAGGCATGAGAGTCTGTTTGCATAACATTATGCTATCTACTTTCCACTCATAGAGTTACCTTTATAGTTAGGAAAATGCAGAGAAACAGTGGGAGTGAGTTGGGGGTAGGGGTGGCGGCAGGTGAAAACAGACCCATAATTTTATACATTAAAAACAATTTTGGGAGTCGGGCGGTTAGGGTTAGGGTTAGGGTTAAGAGCACGTGACCCAAAGTGCAAGGACCAGCATAAGGATCCTGGTTCGATCCCTTGACTCCCCACCTGCAGGGGAGTTGCTTCACAAGCGGTGAAGCAGGTCTGCAGGTGTCTATCTTTCTCTCCCCCTCTCTGTCTTCCCCTCCTCTCTCCATTTCTCTTTGTCCTATCCAACATTGATGACATAACAATAATAATAACTACAACAATAAGACAAGGGCCACAAAAGGGAATAAATAAATAAATAATTTAAAATAAATAGTTTTATCTTGGTTTGGCAAAATAGCTCATCTGGAATGTATCTCATTTGCGATAAACTTGACAATGGTTTGACTCCAACCCCTGCCTGGAAAGAATCTTTGATATTATGCTATGTCTGTTTATTTTTCCATCTGTCTATTCTGTGTACCTGAAAATTTTGTCCTGCAGCAGTGAAACTTCAGTGATCACACAAAAAAAGTCTTTGTCATTTAGTTATATGGTAGTAGTAGTATAACAGTAGCTGCTGTCTACTGCCTCCTATGCGCTAGTCCGAAGACTGTTTTCTTCAATGCTTTGTGCCGTGTTCAAAACACTCTTACTAATGTACTACTGGGTTTTAGCCAATCTGCTGAGATTCTGGTGGAGGCACTCCCTGGGTTGTTTTAGTCAGGGATGAGAATGGAGTCACTTTATATTTTACTGTATGGATGTACTATTACTAATTCATCTGTCTGACTGTACTTACTTTGTTTTTTGGTTGTTTTTTTTCTTTTTTTTGTTAGCATGGCTACAAGTTTTTTTTTTTTTAAAGATTATATTTATTAATGAGAAACATAGGAGGAGAGAGAGAGAGAGAACCAGGCATCACCCTGGCACATGTGCTACTGGGGATTTAACTCAAGACCTCATGCTTGAGAGTCCTGATGCTTTATCCACTGCGCCACCTCCCGGAGCACAAGTGGAAGTTTGTAATTTTTTTCCCCTACTGCCTGTGTTATCACTGGTACTTGATCATTACTCCTGGTAGCCTTGTTTTGTTATATGTTGACAGAAGACAGTAAAAGCACTAAAGCTTCCTTCAATACAGTAGGGGCTGGGTTGGAATCCAGGTCATGCATGATTGAAAGAGACCACAATATGAAGCTTCATTCATTGCATTTGAGCCTGCATCAAGCACTTGGTAGAACAGTGCACTACCTATATGAGCTATTCTGCTGCCCTCCTCCCCTTTCCTTTGATGATAGGAATAGGGAGAAGGAAAGAGAAAGAACTGTAGCACTGCTTTACTGCTTGTGAAGCTTCACCCGTGTACAGGTGGGAACTCTGGGCTTGAACCCAGGTCTTCCTTCGTGCATGTTGCTGTTGCACTTTACCAGGCACACCACCACTTAGCCCCAGAAGTTTGTGCCTTTTAAAAAATTTTTTCTTTATTATGTTTATTTTCCCTTTTGTTGCCCTTGTTGTTTTTATTGTTGCTGTTGTTATTGATGTTGTTGGATAGGACAGAGAGAAATGGAGAGAGGAGGGGAAGACAGAGAGGGGGAGAGAAAGACAGACACCTGCAGACCTGCTTCACCACTTGTGAAGCGACTCCCCTGCAGGTGGGGAGCTGGGGCCTCAAACTGGGATCCTTATTCCGGTCCCGGTCCTGGTGCTTTGCGCCACATGCGCATAACCTGCCGCGCTACCGCCCACCTCCTGCACCTTTTGTTTTAACGGCTGTACTAATAGAGGCTGGGTGGCTGGGTGGTGGCGAATTGGTTGCGCACACGTGCTAATGTGCAAGGACCCAGGTTTAAGCCCCTGATCTTCACCTGCAGGGGGGGAAGCTTGCAGGTTGTGAGACAGTGTTGCAGGTGTGTGACTTTTTTTTTTTTTTAAATAAAAGCTGGTTTTAAAAATATTTTTTGTTTGATTTATTTTAATGAGAGAAAAAGATACAGAGAGACCAGAGCACTGTACCGCCTTGGCTTATGGTGGTGGATTGAACCTGGGACTTTGGAGCCTCATGTGACAGTCTTCTTGCATAACCATTATGCTATCCCCTAGCTAGACATCTGCTGTTCTTCTTCTTATAAGATAGTGCTGTAAATTAAATCTTACAGTCGAGTAGACCTTTGGAAAAAAATTACTCAAGGCTATGATAATAAAAGACTGAATATCTCCTTCTAGGTGGGTCTTCCCTTGTATTGGTCCATGTCCTCAGACTTTTTACATAACCATTAAGCTCTCTCTCCTGACCAACTTGCTGATTTTCTTATGGTAATCACTGTTCTTGTACTTAATTATTTAAAGACTGGACCATGCCATAAGGACCAGGGTGGGAATGAGTACCATAACTTTTTTTTTTAAATCTTCAAAGGAACCTCGAAAATTAAGTTACGCTGAAGTGTGCCAGAAACCCCCTAAAGAGCCATCTCCAGTTCTGGTGCAGCCACTACGAGAACTTCGCTCCAATGTAGTGTCTCCCACCAAAAATGAAGAGAATGGAGCCCCTGAAAAGTCCATCGAGAAACCACACGAGAAGCCAGAAACAAGGGCTAGTAAGGACTATTCTGGCGTTCGAGGCAATACCATTCCCAGGGGAGCAACTGGAAAAATCAGGGAACAGAGACGTCAGTTTGGCCATAGGGCTGTACCTCAGGGAGCAACTCGACGTAACGGCAAAGAGCAGTATGTGCCACCCAGATCACCAAAGTAAAACACAAACACAAACAAAAACTATTCAAAACTTCTCTTCTTCCCATTAAACTTGAGCCGTGGCTATATTGAACTATTTCAGAGGGCGAGTATGGGTCAGACAGCAAAGGAACAGGAGAAAGTAAGTCCTCAAAGCGCTATGGATTTTGGAGTAGTGAGCAGTCGGAGCCCAAAATTCATCTCTAAAGTGATTTAAAATGCTGGAGGATTCTAATCAGTATAAATATATATATATGTATGCATATATAAAATATAATTTTTCTATTTTTGTTTTTGATTTTAATTTGCAGAAATCTGCCTGGAATCAATTTTGAGGGTTCAGATTTAGCTTTGGGAAAAACATACTATACATCCTTCAGTATAGGAGATGAGGGAGTGAGAGAAAATATTTTTTGAAGAAGCATTTCTGTAAAATTAGAAATTACTTTTTTTTAATCTATTTAAAGTTTGGCTTGGAGAATGCCCTCTCTGCTTATATGGCCTTGAGTTGCAAAGCAGATCAGTGGCGGGGGTGCCTGTTGTGGTGTGAGTGTGTGCAGGAGTGATTGAAGCCAAAACTGTTGTCATGTTAGTAAATGATTTGAAAACTGAATGTAATACTTGAGTAGATTTTTTTTTTTTCAGTTTGAAATTTAGACTGTCTTTTTGACTTTACTAATATTTCATTCAACAAGTTGTTAAACTCTGATTGTACTTGGGGATGTGACTGACTACCAATCATTTTGAAACTCAAGGAAAGGATGGGAGCTATTTAAAAGAAATGGAAATTTGACTTAGTTCTGAGTGGGTAAGTCAGGTGGACTTTAGAGGTTTGAACTACCCTGTGATTGTTTTCCCCGTAAATTAGGGAGCTTTTTCCCCCTCTTTTCTGTATGTTCTGTCACTACTCCAAAGCAAATTAACCAACCGCCTACAGAACTGTGTGTTTCTAACTGCTTTGACCAGTCATCTTAAATCATATAACTGTTCTAAATTCCTGGATTGAACGTCAAAGTATTTTACTCTTCTATTCATGTATTTAATAAATTTTTAGGTCCCAGAATGATAGGGCAAACTGACCTTACATTAATTTATTTGTGTTACTGTTGAAGATGATGCATTGTATAGAAGTAAAATGAAAAAAAATTGAAGGCTTAATTTTGGGACAACTTTTTGCAGTGTATTTATCACCTTTCCCTTCTCAAAAAAGTTTGGCATTCATTGAAACAGAACTGCAAGTCAGGACATTTTTTGAGTTAAGGTGAGAAAGGCAGTTGAAAAAATGTAATGCATAAATTTCTTCGTGAATAAAGTTGTAGCTCTCATATTAAATAGACAAGTTTACATGCTGATGTTTAGAAAACGGCGAAAATACTACAAACCATGTTGCATTAATGCATTCTACGTCATGCCATTTTCAGAGTTCTATGTAAGGTGGAGTTTTGTTTTCTTTTCCGGGATGGTTTGTAATAGTAATAACTGTCCCTTATGTTAGTAAATTACATGTGTACAAATTGAAACTGTAAATTGTGAACACTGGAAAGCACCATTGTGACATAGAGTAAACATCTTAGTAATATATTAAATCGAATGTAAATGGAAGTTAAAATTACATTACTGTGAAACTCATCTTCCAACTCTAAGTTAAGCTTTGGAGATCTGTATTAGTTGATAAGTGTTCAGAGCTTTGAAAACACTGCACATTTTCTGTACAAGCCAGAATTGTTTTTTTGTAACTTTTTCCGCTTGGCAATTGCTTTTGATTTGGTGAATTGATAACATGGTATAATATATTTAAGCAGTTTGAAACTATTCATTTCTACACTATTTTTCAAAATTATCTATTAGATGAAACATACAATAAAACTACCTGTGCAAAAAAGGTATTAATTATCATTGGCTACATCTGTGATAAAAAGTGCTCACTTTGGTTTACTTAGATTCTATTGGTGGAAACGATAAACACTTTGAGTATTAACACTGTGAATGCATTGGATTTAAGAGAATAAACATTTTATAAAAATTGGTCAGGATTATAAACGTTATTGCACTTAAAGAAACAACTTATATTTTTTGTCAGTATGTCACCAAAGTTGACTTGTTTTACTTCTTTGTTACTAATTGTTGGCCCGCCCGCCCAACTTCTAAAACTTAAATGTTCTTATTGAAATGCTGACAATGTTTTTGAAGAATGCAAGTGTATTCTTGCTTTTCCCCATGTTACTGAACATAGAAAATTAATGGAAACCATGATTGCTTTTAGTTTCTTGTAGTGTTTTTAATTTAATTTGTCTCATTCCAGCTATCTTGGGATATATAGGAAAGAATAAATTTGTGTGTATATATATATATAATATATATATCCACAGTATGTATTTAGCATTTATTTTATTACAGCAGATTGAAGGTTTGTATCTAAATGATGCCCAAGATTTGTATGAGACCATTGACGAAATTACTCAGTTACTGTTACTGAATTGAACAAAGAGTTGGGCACTCATTATAGTTCAGCTATTTATTTGATTCTCTAGAAAGAGGAGTTTAAATGTCAGAAAATAAGTCATCTTTATGACTTCACGTTTCCTTGGGTTGTTGAGGCTAAAAGTATATATAATGACTGAATGTTTGGTACAGCATCTGCCATATTTCTTACTGCGTGAAGAGGAAAAAGAGTCACACAAGGTCATCACTTTTCACTTCATGGAGAAGGTACACAGAGATATTGCAAAACCTACCTGTTAATATCCTGGCATCTAAGACTTAATTTATGACACCCAGAGCCTTTATTTAACCTGAGAAATTTCCTTTTTGTTAACAAACTCTGGCATTCAGAAGAGTTATCAGTCTAGTTTTTTTTGTTTGTTTTGTTTAGCTGGAGTTTGGATGAATTTTAAGTAGTATGGGTTTATTGTTTTTATCTATTGTGCATGTGATCAGATTACATGCAAATCTTTGCTTTTACTTTTGCTTCCTAAAATAAGGTAGCTTGAATATACCACATTCCTTTTTCTTTTTCAATAAGCCAGGTTGACTTTGCAAAAGGCTGAATGATGGAATATTAGCATGCTCACTCATTAAAAGAACAAGGGTGTTGCTGTACTAGAAAATAGTATTTAAAACGCCAGTGCACACTTTCTCTAGCTCTGTTAGGTATGGTCTGAATATTTAGTCTCATGGCTTCAGTGTCCACTGGTTTTACTTTGACACAGTTGAGCAGTTAAATATTTTGTGTTGGCCATATATTTGATTATATTTTAAAAGTATCCATTTTGCTTGATTTTACAGAAAAGGTAAAATTCAGACAGCATAATCATTTTGAAGCTTTTTTTTTTTTTAGCTACAACATGATTTTCTAATTTTTTATATACCTTACAATTCATTGACCATTAATTTTTAAGCTTTTTGGTGTATGCTAATTTAGCTAGTTTTAGTTTTCACACACAAAAAAATTCAGTGGCTGAGAGGAAATTTAAAGAAATTAATCTGCTTTCATGTTGAAAGGGAATACTCTAAAAAATTGTTAAATAATTCCTGAAAGTACAGCTCAGATGTCAGCAGGCTGTGTATACAAGTTGTTTTATTTTTAGTTTTGCAGCACAAAATACTGGTTAGCAAATATAATGAAATGTCCACATCAACATTGACCTCCTCCCCCTGCTCCTGATAGAGGTGTCCCTTGAGTGATAGCTCATGGATGTTTGGGGCTGGGAGTCAGAACCAGTTACCTGGCTTCTATTCTGTCCATTGCTCAGGTTTTGTTCCTCTTGTCAAAACTGCTGCCCTCAACCCAGCCCGCAGCCAGTGGTGTGACACATGCTCATGCATATTCTGTTAAACCGCGTACATTCTTGTATTTGTATTTTTGTTTTCAACATTGCCAAGGTGCTATGGGAAATTAAAATAACACAAAATTAGAAAAAAAAATAAAATCAATTAAAAAGCAGTATTGGTTTCCTTTTCTCCGGGTGGCTTGTGTCTAATAACTACTGTGATTTTAATTTTTTTCCACCACATTCCAGCAGTAGTCAGCTGTTTTGGGGGGAGGGTATGGGAAAAACAGGCTTATTTATGGGGGCCAGTACACAGCTCTGGCGCATGCAGTGCTGGGACCGGACTTGGGGCCTCTTGCATATGAGCCCTGCTTTCTACCCTCTGAGCTACTTCCCCAACCACTGGTCTCAGCTTTTTTAGGAAAAGAAAAAAAACAGATTTCATATTTTTACTTTAGATTTATTTCACAAGAGAGAGAGAAACATCACTCCAGCATATGTGGCCTAGAGATCACATTCGGGACCTCATAGCTTACCTGCCAAGCCAATCTGCTCTGCTCAGCTTTTTTGTTTTATATGTTTGTGGGGACGCAATGTGGTGTTTCTCTTTTGAAGAGACAATGAAGCAGAGAGAGATCAAGCAAAATACCGAAGCTTCCTTAAGTGCCACGTGAGTCAGGCTCAAACCTGGGTCTCATGCCAGCCAAAGCAGCACACTACCAAGTAGGCTACTTTGCTGGCCCGATTGTTACTTTAAAGATGAAATACCAGAGGGCCAGGTAGGGGGCAGCTGGTAAAGCATACACGTTATAGTGCACAAAGACCTGGGGTCAAGCCCCTGGTCCCCACCTGCAAAGCAAAAGCTTCTGGAGTGGTGAAGCAGGGCTGCAGGTGTCTTTCTTCTCCTATATCCCTCTTCTCTCTCTATTCAATAAAAAAAGATGCAACGCCAGGGCAGGTTCTCTTGTGTGCTGTGTTGCTATACACATGTCCTAGGTTTGAACTGGGCCCCACGACACTGGAGAAAGCTTTGGTGCTGTGGTCTTTATTCTGTCTCTAAATAAAATGAGAACAGAAGATTCAGCTTTGTAACTAAGGTTTTCGCTTGGGAGCTTTGTCTTCCCTATGTTCACCAAAGCTTCCAATGCATTGTGGGCTAGGCTCGAACCTGGGTCACCTGGGTTCTGTGCATGGCAAAGCAGTCATGCTAGCCAATGAGCTGTTTCCTCAGCCTTGGAGAGTGAGTGTGTGTACATGTAAGTATATACATTATGCCTTTTTTTTTTTTTTAAAGTAATTTAGTGGTTTACAAGACTACAGGGGTAGATTTTCACACCACACTCAACACAAAGTTCTGTTGTTTTTTTTAAATTGGATTGTTATACATTCGGCAGTAAATACAGTAGTTTGCACATGCATCACATTTCTCAGTTTTCCACATAAAACCACAACGCCCACTAGGTCCTCTGTCACCCTTTTCGAACTTTTTGGTGCAATACACCAACTCCAGTTCAGGTTCTACTTGTGTTTTCTCTTCTGATCTTGTTTTCCTTATTTATTTATCTTGTTTTTCAACTTCTGCCTCTGAGTGACATCATCCCATATTCATCCTTCTGTTTCTGACTTATTTCACTTAACATGAATTTTTCAAGCTCCATCCAAGATGGGCTGGAAACAGTGAAGTCACAATCTTTAATAGCTGGATAGAGGAGGGGAAGATAGGGGGAGAGGAAGATAGACACCTGCAGACCTGCTTCACCGCCTGTGAAGCGACTCCCCTGCAGGTGGGGAGCCAGGGGGATCGAGCCGGGATCCTTAGACCGGTCCTTGGGCTTTGTGCCACTTGCGCTTAACCCGCTGCACTACCGCCCGATTCCCTAAGATTTAATACTATTTTTAAAAAATATTTTCCCCCTTTTTTTGCCCTTGTTTATTGTTGTAGTTACTGATGTTGTCGTTGTTGGATAGGACAGAGAGAAATGGAGAGAGGAGGGGAAGACAGAGGGGGAGAGAAAGATAAGACACCTGCAGACCTGCTGCACTGCCTGTGAAGCGACTGCCCTCCAGGTGGGTAGCCGGGGCTCGCACCAGGATCCTTATGAGATCCTTATGCCGGTCCTTGCGCTTTGCCCGCTGTGATACCACCCGACTCCCAAGATTTAATACTATTACAGAAGAACTATACATGACAAAATAAGCACATCTGCCCAGTAGTTCCCGGTATGAATAAGTTCTTGGCTCCCATTTGGGTTTAATTGTAATATTAACATTTTGGAATAGCAACTAAGTTATTTGCAGGAAGATAAAGCCATAAAGGCCACTAGGCTCCCTGCGCATAGTTAGCGGGACTTGAGGCCCAATAGGTGTTCAGATCCTCTGTGGAGCTGTACTGCAGGTGTCTCTCTCTTTTCCCTCCCTGTGTTTCCCTCCTCTCGCCTCTCAATTTCTCTGTCTATTCAAAATAAAGTAAAATTATACATATATTTTAAAGAGGCCTACTTCACAGGCGGTGAAGCAGGTCTGCAGGTGTCTATCTCCCCCCCTCTGTCTTCCCCTCCTCTCTCCATGTCTCTCTGTCCTATCCAACAACAACATCAATAACAACAATAAAACAACAAGGGCAACAAAAGGGAATCAAATAAATATTAAAAAGTTATATATAGTAGCATGTGCGCTAGACTGAATGCTCCACTACCCAGCCGCTTTTTTTTTTTTTTTTTTTTTTGCCTCCAGGGTTATTCCTGGGGCTTGGTGCCTGCACTACGAATCCCCTGCTCCTGGCGGCCATTTTTTTTCTTTGTTGCCCTTATTGTTGTTGCTATTTTTATTGTTGTTGGATAGGACACCTGCAGACCATCACCGTTTGTCAAGCGACCCGCCCCTCAGGTAGGGAGTTGGGTCCTCTAACCCGGATCCTTGTGCCTCTCCCCATGTGCGCTTAACTTGCTGCGCACTGCCTGGCTCCTAAGCCGCCTTTTTTTTTTTTTTTTTTTTTAAATATTTATTCATTCCCTTTTTGTTGCCCTTGTTTTTTTATTGTTGTAGTTATTATAATTTGTTACAGATGTTGAATTGGACAGAAAGAAATGGAGAGAGGAGGGTAAGACAGAAGGAGAGAAAGACACCTGTAGACCAGCTTCACCCCTGCCGGTGGGGAGCCGGGCTCGAACCGGGATCCTTAGCTCGGTCCTGCACTTTGCGCCAAGTGCGCTTAACCTGCTGTGCTACCGCCCGACTCCCCCTAAGCCGCCTTTTCAAAAGATAGAAACAGTGGGCCGGATGGTGGCGCACCTGTTTAAGTGCATGTACCACGAGTAATAACTAAGATTCAAGCCCCCGCCACCACCTGCAGCGGGGAAGCTTCACGAGTGGTGAAGCAAGACTGCAGGTGTCTCTGTCTCTCTACCTCTTTATCTCCCCCTCTCAGTTTCTATTCTATCAAGTAAAGTTAAATGATAGAAACAGGAGAGAGATAGAAAGAGAGAAATGCAACTGCATGGCAGCGTCCTTCAATGCCCTGAGGGCTGGGCTCGAATCTGGGTTGTCCATATGGCAAAACACCACACTACCCATTTCACCGGCTCCAAAGCATATAATACTTTAAAAAACATTTTATTTACTTATTAGAGACAGAAATTTAGAGGAGTAGTGGAGATATAGAGGGGAAGAGAGACACCTGCAGACCTGATTCACCGCTTCTGAAGCGACTACCCTGCAGGTGGGGAGCCGGGGGCTCAAACGGGGATCCTTAAGTCCTTGTGCTTTGCGCCATATACGCTTAACCCGCTGCGCTACCTCCCGACTCCCTATATAATACATTTCTTAGTGGAGGGAGCTAGAAAGTTAAGGTTTGGGACCCTTTCAGACTTCTTGAGTTCTCAAAAGGCGAAGGCTAGTTGTCTGTGCTTACATCAAAATATAGAATCCAGGGATTCTGGACAACTGGGCTGGCGCGCACTTGACGCGCCATTTCAGGACTGCCCAGCAGAGGGCGCCCCTCGCCCGCGGGCCTCAGCCAGTGGCGGCGGCGGCGGCGGAGGCTGTGCGTCCTCGGCCCGGGGGCGGGGTCAGCGCGCTCACGTGACCCTCGCTCATGGCGGCGGCGGCAGCTGTGGCGCTGGCGGCGCTCGGCGGCCGGAGCCGGATTCTGTAGCCTGGGTGTGGGCCCGCGTCAGTCTGTGCCTCCTTCGGCCCCCTCTCTCGTCTTCCGGAGTGTGGCTGGCGGAGCGGGGATGGCGGAGCGAGGCCTGGAGCCCGCGCCGACCGCGGTGGCTGCGCTGCCGCCCGAAGTGCGGGCGCAGCTGGCGGAGCTGGAGCTGGAGCTGTCGGAGGGTAGGAGGCGGGCGGGGGGTGCGGGCCCGGGGTCGCGGGTCGGGGGGTGTCCCGGGGGCGGCGTGCGGGGCGCGGGGGCGCGGTTTGCGGGGTCTCCCGGCGCGCCCTGCCGGCCGGCCCCCGGGGGCTGGGGGCTGCGGGAAACCTGGCCGGGCTTGCAGGGTGCATTTCCCTGCGCCTCTCCCTCTTCGGGGCAGGAAGGGGTCTCCGTGCCGCTCATTGTGTCCTCCGCGAGGGGGGCTGGGGCAGGCGGGGGGGCCTCCCTCCCCGGCCCGGGCTGCTCTGGGCTCCCTGCCCCCCAGCCCGAGACAAAGCTGCTGCCGGCGGCCGGGCTCAGTGGGGGCGGGGTGAGCTGGTGGCTGACAGCCTCCCTCCTGCTCCTTCCCCTGTGTGTGGGGGGTGGGGGGGCAGGGCCCCAGGCCTGTTTCATCTCTCCCCACCTTTCAGAGAAAGAGACACTGGGCGATCCCGCTGCGTTTCTTCTTTTCTCCCTCTGTAACAATGCAAGGTGCCTCCCCAGTGACAGGAGTGAGGTCGGAGCTGGGTGGGCCCTCGAGGGGCCTAGGGAGACGAGGCAGTGGCTTTAACCCGGAGACATGCACACGGTGTTGCTTTTGGGCCTTTGTCATAACCCCCTACACACACACACACACACACACACACACACACACACACACACACACACACACACACACAACACGCGCTGTACTCGGGCTGAATTTTTCCGCCATCTGATCACCTTTGGGAGGCTTTGAAGAGGGAAGGAAAAGGTGGCCGCCGCTTACATCTTAAGACCTGAGCTGCACCTTCTTTCCTTTTGATATTGGACTGCTCCAAGATTTGGTTTGATTTTAAGAATTTAAAAAAGAAAAAGCGATGAGATCAAGTCATTATGACTAGAGGAGTCCACTGGACGACAACAATGAGAGAAGCAGCGTTGCTCTGCTGTGGGCATGTGATCAGCCTTCTGTGCAGTTGTGATCAGTTCTCCAGAAAGTTCCTGTTTTTATCTCAGACAAAAGCAGCATTTTCTCCAAGCTTGATGTCAGTGTTGTGGTGGTCTCTGAGTTGCATATTCCTGCTGAGCTTCTTGCCAGAGACCCTTTAAGCATTTTTCAAGTGTTGATGGGAGGAGAATATGATAAAATCCCAGGAGATTTGACTTTTTGTTTACTCTAGAGGCATTATCTTAGCCCCTCAGTCCCTGAACAGTGGGGAAAAAAAAACAAACTAGAAGTAGATGTGAGTTTTTAAATCCGATTGGGCATGGAAAGAAATAATTATTTTAATAATCCTGTTAGGTTTTCTCTATGTATAGAGAGGTGTTGTTTTCACATACACTTCAATTACCAACATATTACTTTTCAGTTAATCAGTTGGGAAGTTATTCTTTGGTCAGTTGGCAGAATCCTCAATGGGTAAATTTGTTTGTGTGGAATGTTTACAGCATGAACAGATTCTTGCCTTTCCAGATACCTCATTCTTCTCCTAGACTTGATTGTTGTCATTAAATTCACGGTGACTTTCTTTCAAACCTGATTTTTAAAATAGTCACTTTAACAGTAACAAATGAGCTGGCTTTGAGTAGCCTGAGAGAGGGTTTGCATAGATGTTTGCATCAGAGCAAGATAGGAGTTGATTGCTTCTACATGGAGAGGGAAATCCTGGAAGCTCCTTATTCTGGGTATATCTCTTTCCAGCTGATTATTGTTTACTTCTGCGGGTGTTTCTAGAGATGATTCCCAGGAACTATTTCTAGGATTCACACTGATTAGCTCACCTTTCTCTCCTTCAGAAAGGTGTGAAGCTCATACAAACTGGATACCAAAGCTTAAACATTTTCAGGACAACTGCAGGGTTTGCACTCCAGTGCCAGATTGTTTTGGTTGACATTAAGACTTACTTTGAGTGGGTTTCTTATATATTTGTGTTGGATTATTTCTTTTAGCAATGAGTGACAAAAAAAAAAAAAAAGGAAATACAGTTGAAAAAAAATCTTGGGCCTGCAGTGTCTGTCAGCAGCTTGGCCGTCTGTCTTTGTCCACAGGATGGTGGATGTAGGTAGGCATTTTTAGGAATTCAAGTGAAGTTTAAACAATCAAGCCCTCTACATCCATAGCTCATTGTTATTTGTGATGTCTGGTGCCTATTTCGGTCTGTTGTTGCTGTCGTCACTGGGGTTTTACCACTCCAGGCCAACTTTTTCAGGTGAGCAGACAGAGACAGAGGGAGAGTGGACACCAGAACAGTAAAGCTTCCTTCAGTGTCATGGAGGCCGGGCTTTTGAACCTATGTTGCCAGCCAAGTAAGCTATACTGCCACCCCCCAAACAACATCTTTTGAATGAAGCTCTTTTTGTTTGTTGTGTTTCATTTTCTCTGCAGTTAACTGCTCCCGCAGAAGTGCCTTTATTTCGGAGGGGAAAAGTTTCGGCAAGAAGGAGGTTGTAGTGGCAATCTGTCCTAGTTACAGTGGAGGTCTGATCTGTATGCCTTTAAAATCTGTCCTTTGTACTTGCGTGTATTCTCAGCTGCAGCCCCTCAGTGCTGAGACAGGCAGGTCTGTGCCTCCTCCGGGTGCTTGCCGCAGAGCCCCACTGCGGCTGGTGCTCCAGTGGGTCCTGGACTCGGGGGTGAGAGCTGCCTGCTTCTGCACCAAAAAGAACGTCTCAGATTAGTCCAGAAATTGAAATCAAACCAACACGTAATCATGGGCTTTTCTGTACACTGAATAGGAAAGAGGCTTCTGCAAGTAGTCTTGGATCAACTTTTTTCCAAGAGCCGCCTGTACTGTTATTCATCTATTGTGTCTCGTAAACAGTCTCTCTGTGAGTCAGATGTCTGCACATAGAAGGACCGAGGTGAGGAGCAGGACTTGTTTCTTTTTTTTTTTTTCTTTATATATTTATTGGTTAGACAGCCAGAACTGAGAGGGAAGGGAGTGGGAGAGAGGGAGAGAGACAGGGACACCTGCAACACTGCTTCACCACTTGCAAAGCTTTCCTCCTGCAGATGGGGACCAGGGGCTCGAACCTGGATCCTTGTGCACTGTAACATGTGCTCAACCAGGTGCGCCACCACCCGGCCACAGCAGGACTTGTTTAAATCTGCTCGCACGTCACATTTCGTAGTGATTTTCTTGCAGGCTATCTCTGTCCGTTGAGATTTACCACAACTTTGTGAGTTGGTAGATTAAGTATTCAAACCACCTCCCTCTTTTTTTTCTTTTTTAACACAATGGAAAATTTAGAAATAGTTAAGCATTTTGTTTGAATTTTCTTATCTAATAAGTGCCATTATCTCAAGCTGCCATGTAATTACGGCATCAGTTACCACAGAATGATTTAAATATCGTTACTGCTCTTGCACAAGCTATTAACTCTTAACTTTTACTCCTGGAAAATGTTACAAAACAGTTGGGCACTTCAGTCCTACATAGGCCACCCGTTTTCTCTTCCCGAGATTTCTTTCAAACCTATCCCGCATGTGTTTGACCCAGCAAAAGTTTATTGTGTCTGCAGTGTGCAGTGGATGCCGAAGTGAGCAGGGTCCTGTGTTAGTATTTAAGGAGTTAGTGTTAAGGAGTCCAGTGGGAAATTATTTAAAAATACCAACAAAGCCATGCAAGAGACCCTGTTAAAAATTCCCTACAGAGGCAGCCTTCTAAGAAAAGAGGAAGCCGTTGGTTTTGTTGTTGTGAAGAAGCAGCAGAATGCTGTGCGTACAAGGTTGCACTGCCCTCCAGGAGAGAGAACTGTAGGTTAACTTATGCAGCGCAGGCTCAGTGTGAGGAAAACAAGAATGTAAGCCCCGTCCTGTGTCAGGGAGGAACTCAAGTCTACCAGTGTCTGAGAACAACCCAGAGACACAAGTGAAAAGGTTCTGAAGGTAAAATGACTCTGACTTGAAGGGATCCTCCCTTTTCTTGTTTGAACACTTCTCTAGATGCAAAATCAACAAAACATCCTCCAGTTCTATTTCCTCACACATATGGGAGGTGCTTCAGCTGCAGTCTTGAAAGTGGTGGGGTGAGAGAACTAACTCCCTGCTAGGAGTTGAAGCCAGTCCTCTGGAGGAGGTGACGGGAAAGGGAGTAGATGCTGAGTAGAGGTCGCATTTCAAAGAAGTAGGCAGAGGGGATGCAGACACAGAAACTGGTAAATCCCACCTGTAGTCCCCTACAGTGAGAAGTGGGCCACCTTCCCCTACACCATCATGGATTCATGAGCTTTACCTTTTCTTCTTTATTATTATTATTATTATCATCATTATCATTATTATTTTGCCTCCAGGGTTATTGCCGGGGCTCGGTGCCTGCACCATGAATCCACTGCTCCTGGAGGCCATTTTTTCCCCTTTTGTTGCCCTTGTTGTTTTCTGTTGTTGTTGTTGTTGCTGTCGCAGTCGTTGGATAGGACAGAGAGAAATGGAGAGAGGAGGGGAGACAGAGAGGGGGAGAGAAAGACAGACACCTGCAGACCTGCTTCACCACCTGAGAAGCGACTCCCCTGCAGGTGGGGAGCTGGGGGCTGAACCGGGATCCTTACGCTGGTCCTCGCGCTTTGCGCCACGTGCGCTTAACGCGCTGCACTACCGCCCGACTCCCTGTTATTTTTTTTTAACCAGAGCACTGCTTAGCTCTGGCTTATGGTGGTGTGAGGGATTGAACCTGGGACTTTGGAGCCTCAGGCATGAGAGTCTGTTTGCATAACCATTATGCTATCTACCCTCCACCCTCTCTTTTCTTTTTTAATACTTATTTATTTGATGGGGACAGAGAAATTGAGAGGGGGCATGGGTAGACAGCATAATGGTTATACAAAGAGACTCTCATGCCTGAGGCTCCAAAGTCCCAGGTTCTGTCTTCCGCACTACCATACGCCAGAGCTGAGCAGTGCTCTAGTAAAAGAAAAAGAAAAAAGAGAAATTGAGAGGGAGAAAGAAACACCTGCAGCACTGCTTCCACCTTGCAGGTGAGGGCTGGGCACTCGAATCCAGGTCCTTGCACATGGTAACCTGTCTGTTCTAGCAGGGTGACGCTACCCCTGGCCCCGCCTGCGAACTCCTTGTGGGGTATACTGGAACTCATCTTTGGGAAACGTGTCAGAACCCATGGCACAGTCCTCTGAAAATCCTCCTGCTGAGAAATTGTCACTCTCTGAGGGTGGAGTTTCATAGGTTGCTCCAGAGTAAAGGTAGAGGAAAGCGGGCTGATGTTGTTTTAGAGCCCAAACAGGTCGTGACTAAAAAAGTTACTGCGTGTCTGCAAACTGACTGACTCCAGTTATGACTCTGGAAAAGCGAGAAGGACTCCACAGCGGTGTGGAGGGCAGTGGCACAGGAGCTGTGACAGGCAGACTCATTTCCAGAATGATCCACCTGGCTGCAGAGGACAGTGCTTGCTTGGGCATTCTGGTCCTAGTATGGATTTTGAAGTGTTCTCCTTGTCTGCTGCCTAGCACCGAGCTGGAATTAAAATCTTGTTTAAAAGGTTAATAGTCATGATTACTTTTATCAGAACCTGCTCAGCTCTGGCTTATGGTGGTGCTGGGGATTGAACCTGGGACCGTGGAGCCTCAAGCGTGGAAGTCTTTTTGCATAATCACTATATCACCTCCCTATCCCTATTAACTAATTAGAGAATTAGAGCATCACCCTGGCATATGCAGTGCTGGGGATTGAACTGGGGACCTGACTCATGCAAGTCTAGCATTCTACCGGTGCTGGATTTCCTGACTGCTAAAAATAATAAAAACATTAAAAAAATTCAGTTTAAGTTTTTACTTTTTGAGAGAGACACCAGAGCAGGGCTTTGTCATTGTATGCAAAGCCTGCATGAATCCCAGGACCTCATGCACAACACAACTTGTGCTAAGCCGGATTTTAAGAATAGTCATTTACTTTGTGGCTATAGAGGCCAGAGCACCACTCTGGAACACGTGGTGGGATCAGACCCAGGGCTCCCCGTGTGTAGGCCCGTGCTCCCCAGACTGCTGTGCCGGAGTTTTGAATTTGGTAAATCATTAACCTTCCTTTCTTTACCCAGACTTTTTTCCCTGGCCTGTGAAAGGGTTAGGACCTCAGGGTTGAAAGTTCAGTGATTGGCTTAAAAAGGCAGTCACACTTTATTTGTATTAGACTACTATAGAGGTCCTTGATTTTTCTCATCATTAACTCAAGAATATTCTTTTAGTCTTGAGTCCCTTTTATTCCCTGTACAATTATCGAAGAGTTCGCCTTTTTTTTAAAAAAAAAAAATTTATTAATGAGAGGGATAGGAGAGAAAGAACCAGACATCACTCTGGTACATGTGCTGCTGGGGATTGAACTCAGGACCTCATGCTCAGGAGTCCTATGCTTTATTCACTGCACCACCTCCTGGATCACTTCACTGTTTGTTTGTTTTTTTAATAATTTTTTTCTTGGGGTTGGGTGGTGGCGCATCTGGTTGAGTGCACATGTTATAATGCACAAGGGCCTGGGCTCAAGCCCCCGGTACCTGCCCTCAGAGGGAAAGCTTTACAAGTGGGGAAGCAGGGCTCCAGGTGTCTCTCTGTCTCTCTCCCTCTCTGTCTCCTTTTCCCTCTCAATTTCTGGCTGCTCAATCCAATAAACAAAGATAATTTAAAAAATTAAAAAATTAAAATTTTATTTTCTCTAGTCCCATTTCTCCCCCCAAAGATAGATCTATTTATTTATTATTATTTTTTTGAGATTTACTTACTTACTTATTTATTTATTTATTTATCTGAGAGGTAGAGAGAGGGGGAAAGAGGACCAGTGCACCACTCTGGTACGTGAGATGCTGAGGATTGAACTCAGGACCTCATGTTTGAGAGTCCAGTGCTTTATCCACTGCACCACCTCCCAGGTAGCACTTTTCTTTTTCCTTTTTGCCTCCAGGGTTATGGCTGGGGCTCGGTGCCTGCACTATGAGTCCACTGCTCCTGGAGGCCATTTTTCCATTTTGTTGCCCTTGTTGTTGTTATTGTTGTCTTTGCTGCTGTTGTTGGATAGCACAGAGAGAAACCAGGAGAGGAAGGAAAGACAGAGAGAGATAAACACCTGCAGACCTGCTGCACCACTTGTGAAGAGACGCCCCCCATCATGTGGGGAACCTGGGCTCGAACCAGGATCCTTACGTTGGTGCTTCAGTCTTTGTGCTTTGCACCACTTGCATTTAACCCGCTGCGCTACCACCTGGCCCCCAAGGCAGCACTTTTTTTTTTTTTTTTGAAATTTATTTATTTTTCCCATTTTGTTGCCCTTGTTTTTTTATTGTTGTTGTTATTGACGTCGTCGTTAATAGGATGGAGAGAAATGGAGAGAGGAGGAGAAGACAGAGGGGGAGAGAAAGATAGACACCTGCAGACCTGCTTCACTGCCTGTGGCTTGAACTGGGATCCTATGCTGGTCCTTGAGCTTGGCGCCATGTACACTTAACCCGCTGCGCTACCGCCCGACTCCCAAGGCAGCACTTTTTAATGTAAACCTAAACTTGATCTCTAGGAGCTCTCTGGCTGCAAACATTGTAACATTTATAGTTTTTATCGTTTCCCCCATATCATAGGTTTTTGAAATAATATTTTATATATTTATTTTAATGAGAGAGACACATACAGAGACAGACCGAAGCACTGCTCAGCTCTAGTTTATGGTGGTGCTGGGGATTGAACCTGGGACCTCAGAGCCTCAGGCATGAAAGTCTTTGCAGACTTTAGTCTCCCAAGCCCTAATCAATCCTTTCTTTCTTTCTTTTTTTTTTTTTTTTGTCTCTATTTGTTAATTATTTAAGTTACTTTTCTGTTTTATTTGGAAGTATAAGCTCCTGGAGAGGAGAGGTCATTCATATCAAGCTTATTTAATGAAACCCTAACTATTTCTTTATTGTTCTGTATTGTTCTGGGAGTGCAGTTCATTTGTGCTCACTGGAATTGAAACATCAGGTGTCTGTGTTGAGGATTTGATTTTGGTATTAGGCAGGGTGACTGCTCATTTGAGAAGCACAGGCTTTGGCATCTGGTGGGCCTGGGTCCAAGTTCTGGCTTTATCACTTGTTAGCTCTGTGACCTTGGACAGTTTGCCTCCATGATTTTCATTTCTCCAGTGCTTTCATTTACAAAAGAGTTACTTTATTAACTTCCCATGAATCAGAGAGCTTCACACTAGACAAGCAGAGTGAGAGAGAAAAGCCAGAGCATCACTCTGGCATGAGCAGCTCTGGGGATTGAACCAGGAACCTCAGGCTTGCAGTTTGTGCCCTGTCAGTTGAACTGTCTCACTGGCTGATATTTCATCAATTCTAAAGTGAAAAAAAAAAAAAGAATAAAAGAAAGACTAGGAGAAAAATGGCAACCTTAGATCTGGAAAGAGGTCTAAATTGAAATAATAAGAGAACAGCTGAGTGACATAGTGAGAGCTTAGTACATGTCCCAATTCTTCTTCTTCTAGTGTTTGCCCTTCTTCCGTAGCCAGTCAACAGCGTCAGGTTGAGCCTGATGTAAAGTTTCGAGACCTCCTTTGAATCTGGAGAGGTGGCAGTTGTTGACTATGTGGGTCATAGTCTGTCTGGAGCCGCAGGGGCAGTTCGGGTCGTCTCTGGCTCCCCAGCGATGGAACATAGCGGCGCACCGGCCATGGCCTGTTCAATAGCGATTGAGGAGGGCCCGATCATAACGTGCTAGGTCAAAGCCGGGTTGACGCTTGCAGGGGTCTGTGATGAGGTGTTTGTTCTTCACATCAGCTGACTGCCAACTCTTTTTCTAAGAGACTGGAACAGAGAAGTTCAGTGTAGGCGTAGGGGACCAGATTGGGTGACGAGACATCAAGCGTTGGACAGGGTGGGCGAAGATATCCGCGTATATTGGCAGGTCCGGTCGAGCGTAGACGCGGGAAATGAACCTTGATGATGCCGCATCCTGACGAATATCTGGCGGGGCGATGTTGCTAAGAACTGGCAGCCATGGAACCGGGGTGGAATGGATGGTTCCAGAAATGATTCTCATGGAGGAATATAATTTGGAATCGACCAAGTGGACATGGGGGCTACGGAACCATACTGGGGCACAGTATTCTGCAGTGGAATAGCATAATGCCAGAGATGATGATTGTAGTGTGGAAGCGCTCGCGCCCCATGAGGAGCTGGCCAGTCTTGCAATGATGTTATTCCTCGCGCCCGCCTTTGCTGCAGTTCTTATGAGATGTTCGTGAAATGACAGAGTGCGATCGAGAGTAACGCAAAGATAGACTGGCTGGGCTTCATGTCGGATTCTCGTACCGCCAAGCTGCACATTAAGCTCACGCGAGGCCGAGGCATGGTGTAGATGGAAAACAGATGATACCGTTTTTGCAGTGCTAGGGATTAGTCGCCATTTTTTACAGTAATCAGATATCAGAGACATGTCTTTCGTGAGTGTTTCCTCGAGGATGTCGAACTTGGATGCCTGAGTTGCACAGCAGATGTCATCGGCGTAGATGAACTTCCTTGAAGAAGTTTCTGGGAGGTCATTGATGTAAATATTAAATAGCGTTGGAGCCAGAACAGAGCCCTGGGGGAGGCCACTTGAGACAGGTCTCCATCTGCTAGACTTGTCACCCAGAGGCACCCGGAATCTTCTGTTTTGGAGAAGAAACGATATAGTGTTGGCCACCCATGGAGGCAGGCATCTTGAGATCTTGACCAGGAGACCACGGTGCCAGACCGTGTCATAGGCTGCTGTGAGATCAACAAAGACACCCAATTATAATGACTGTTATTTATTTTATCGCCATCAGGGTTTTTAAATTTTTTAAATTTTATATTTATTTATTTTCTCTTTTGTTGCCCTTGTTTATTGTTGTTGTAGTTACTGATGTTGTCGTTGGATAGAACAGAGAGAAATGGAGAGAGGAGAGGAAGACAGAGGGGGAGAGAAAGACAGACACCTGCAGACCTGCTTCACCACCTGTGAAGTGGCTTCCCTGCAGGTGGGGAGCCGGGGGCTCGAACCGGGATCCTTATACTGGTCATTGTGCTTTGCGCCACTTGTGCTTAACCTGCTGCGCTACGCCCGACTCCCACCTTTTTAATATTTTAAAAAGTATTGTATTTATTAATGAGAGGACTAGGAGGAGAGGGGGAGAGAGCGAGAGGACGAGAACCAGGCATCACTGTGGTACATGTCCTGCTGGGGATCAAACTCAGGTCTCATTCTTGAGAATCCAGTGCTTTATCCACTGCACCACCTCCTGGACCATTCTTTTTCTCTTTCTCTCTCCCTTTCTGTCCCTCACCCATTTTCTAGATCAGGGATGGGGAACATTCCATCCACAGGCTGAACATAGAGCCCGTGAAATCATTTGGTTTGGCCCTGCCTAGGCAACTCAGACTTTTTTTATATAACATTAAATGATACATTTAAGAAACAGTGGTAGGGAGAGAGAGAGAGAGAGAGAGTACATCATTGAAGCTTCCTCCAGTGTGGTGGGTGCTAGATTTGAACCTGGGGCAAAGCAGTGCGCTGCCCATTGAGCATATCGCCAGTCCAACTCTGAAGATCTTTTTCCAGAATTAAAAACTTTTTTTTTTGATAGTAAAATAAATTGAGAGAGGAAAACACACACGTGCACCGTGGCTTCACTGTACGTGAAGCTTTTCTCCCTGCAGGTGGGGTCCCAAGCCTTGAGCCCTGGCACTTGTGCATTATAATGTGTTCGATTCAGGGTTATTGCTGGGGCTCTGTACCTGCACCAGGAATCCACTGCTCCTGGAGGCTACTTTTTTTCTCTTTTGTTGCCCTTGCTGTTTAACATTGTTGTGGTCATTCATGTCTTTGTTGCTGGATAGGACAGAGAGAAATGGAGAGAGGAGGGGAAGGCAGTTGGGAGGAGAGAAAGACAGACACCTGCAGACCTGCTTCACCGCTTGTGAAGCGACTCCCCCTGCAGGTGGGGAGCCGGGGGCTTGAAGCAGGATCCTTACGCTGATCCTTGCGCTTCATGCCATGTGTGCTTAACCCGCCGTGCTATTGTCCGACCCCCTTCATTTTTCATTTTTACCAGCTTATAAGGAAAGTCAGACTCCCTCAGCTTCCCTCCTCACCACTCACAAACTTATCTTTAATGATTCCCACTTTTCATCCTTTTCCTCATTCATCCTTTTCTTGTCTCCTGCCCCTTTTATTCCTTCAGTCTCTTCCTCTGCCCTCCTCCCCCAGGGACCTCCCCCCAGCATCTTGAGGTCTGACTTCATTGATGGATCTGTTCATTCATAGTCATTCATGAGTCTGTGTCTCATCTCCTGCCTCTCATATAACACTTGGTGACTTGGCTCTTTCCCTTCAGCCTATAAATATGCTGAGGTTCTCTTCTTACAAAGATAAAAGACAGTTTCGTTTTGTGTGCTCACTTCTCTCCCTACAGTAGTTGCTAGGAGTTGGAATCTCCCTTCCGTCTTGTCTCACACTTGCTTACTTCTTAGCCCCTGAACTCTGTCTCATCAGGTCTCTCAAACAGCCCCGAAGGCTTCTATGGCTTCTGACTGTGTACTGAAGAGTACTCACCTGATACTGAAGAGTACTCACCTGACACTGAAGAGTACTCACCTGATACTGAAGAGTACTCACCTGACACGGCGCCTTTCTCTGCAGCACTGGAGAATGGGGGTCGTTACCTCTTTCCTCAGCTTCCACGGCGTCGTCCCACCACTCTGGGGACTCCTTCTCTTCTCTTTTTTCTTTTTCCTTTTGCTAGAGGGTGAGACAGAGAGATGTGTAGGAAGAGAGGCACCTGCAGCACACTCCACTGCTTGTGGAACTTGGCCTGGCATGGTGGGGACCAGGGGTGGAAGCCAAGTCACCCTGCGTAGCAGTGTGTGTGCACTGCCAGCCAAGCGACTGCCTTGCCCCTCTGACTTCCCGCTTACGGACTTTTCTTGGGCTTCTCTCCTCTCTCCTCCTCCTGTGGGTGTTCTTGGTATCCGTCATTATCCTCATCTTACATGCCCCTGCCAGCAGTCTCAGACATGCCCTGGGCCTCCTCCATCAGCCAGGAGGTCACTCTTCTGTCTTTCTGTAGCTCTGACTTGACTCAGCTCCAGATGTCCTGTTGACGACACCCCCCCCACACACACACACACAACTGTCACTTAAGTTCACAACTGTCTTTCTTATTTCAGCCTCCTCCCACTGGTATCACAGATATTTTCATACTTCCGGAATATCCACTTATCCAGGTCAAAAGCTTAAGGTCACACCATTGACTGTAATGCACCACAAAACCCTGTTGATTCTGTTTCCTCTGCTCTATCCACATAGTTTGAGCCATTTACTAAGACTATTCCAACAGCATACTTCAAACTTGGAGAATGGATACCAACCTGCTTCTGTTTTCTTAATTTTATTTTTATTTATTTATTGCTTGATTACTGGATAGAGACAGAGAAATTAAGAGTGTGGTGGAAGATAGGGAGAGAGACAGAGAGACACCTGCAGCCCTGCTTTACCATGTGTGAAACTTTTCCCCCTGAGGGGGGGACCGGGGGCTTGAACCGGGTCCTTGTGCACTGTATGTAGTGTGTGCGCTTCACTAGGTGCGCCACCACCTACTCCCCGCACCCCCTGCTTTCTTCTAAGATGTATTTATTTAGTTAGTGAGGGTGGAGGAGGGAGAGAACCAGAGCGGCCCTCTGGCACATGCAATGCTGGGATCGAACTTGTGCTCTCTTAAGCCCAGAGCTTTAACTTCTGTGTCACTCTGCCCACTTACAGTTCCTTCTCTCCAGTTCACCCTTCTCTGTACTGTGGTGAAATGCTCATTTTTCAAAAGGGATTTATCTTGTGTTTACTTAGAGAGAACCAGAGCAGCACTCTGGCACAAGCAGTGCTAGGGATCAAACCCAGGAACTCATACTTGAGAGTTCAATGGCATCTGCAAAAGGACTTGCTTTATTTAAGGACCAGGAGGGAGCTTACCAGGTAGAATGTATGAATGAAGTCCTCGGTTCAGGCCTTGACACCACATGAGAACTACCGTAGAAATGAAAACCAACAGCAACATAAAGCTCTTTTTCGTGAGGGGTTTATATATGTGGCATATTTATTATATACTTAAAAACTTCAGTAGTAGAATAAGCAAAGAGGCAGAGACTGGCCAGCCTTGTGACTTGGGCTGTGTGAGTTTCATTCGCCCGCGTTCAGCTTCACGATGCGCAGGTCCTGGGAGAAACAGCAGCAGCAGGAGCAAAAAACCAGAGGGGGGAAAGGGCTGAATTTCTGTCAGACTCTTACATGACTTTTAGTTCCCACAATTCTTTACGAGTTTATGTTCTTTTTTTTTTTTCCTCCAAGTTATTGCTGGGGCTCGGTGCCTGCACCACGAATCCACTGCTTCTGGAGGCTATTTCCCATGTTTTATCGTTGTGGTTATTATCATTGTTACTGACATCATTGTTGTTGGATAGGACGGAGAGAATTGGAGAGATGAGGGGAAGAGAGAGAGGAGGAGAGAAAAATAGAAAGATACCTATAGACCTGCTTCACCGCCTGTGAAGTGACCCCCCTGCAGGTGGGGAGCTGGAGGCTCGACCCGGATCCTCCTGCCGGCCTTGCGCTTTGCGCCAGAGTTTATGTTCTGTGCTATACATGTGTCGTATGCTGATGATGTCAGCCGTATGCTAAGTACCTGCATGGCAGAGTCTTCCTTTTGTTTACAGTCAGTAAGTCATAGCATTCCAATTCCAACTGAGAACATCATAGGCAGAACTAAAGGAAGCTTCATGGATGGTGACCCCATGCTGTGGTGTCTTTCCTTTGACTGCTTCTCTGTGTGAAACAAAGAATGAGTGCTGGGGTGGTAACGTGCATGTTACAGTGCGCAGGGAACCAGGTTCAGGCCCCAGTCTCCACCTGTAGGAGGGAAGCTTTACCTGTAGTGGTGAAGCAGGGCTGCAGGGGTCTCTTTCTCCCTTTCTATTTTCCCCTCCTTGATTTCTGTCTCTATTTAGTAAATAGATAAATTAAATGTTTTTGAAAGTGAGTGGAAAAAATTGACCTGGGATCAATGATAATGTGTATGTGTGAGACCCTGGCAGCCACTTTTTCCATTTGACTGGATAGGACAGAGGGGAATTGAGAGAGGGGAGATTGAAAGAGAGAAAGACAGACACCTGCAGGTAGGAAGCTGGGGGCTTGAACCAGGAGCCTTACGCCAGTCTTTGCTCTTCATTACTATGTGGGCTTAACCCGCTGTACCACCATTTGGCCCCCCACAAATCACATTCTTTCCTTCTTCCAGTTTAATCTTTTCTCGTTGGTTATCCCCGCAGGAGAAAGCTCAGCCATCTTGCTTCCCAAGGCCTGCCTTTCAGTGTCTCCCTTGCTCCCCCACATCTGTTCTCTGCTCCCCAGTCACGCTGAACGCCGTGCCCAGCTCCGCGCGCACTGTGTCTTTTCTGCGCTTTTTCCTTCCAGGCCTTGTACTGAGAAATGCCCGCTCTGGCATGCCTTCCCCTTTTTCTGCCTGGTTAACTTCTGTTCTACTCAATTTCCTGTAAGAAACCAGCCTTTCCTAAACTCTCTTGAGAAGTTAAGATCTCGGTATAAGTAGCTATCAATTACCGAGCTTATTATTTAATAGGCCCTGTACCTTCACACTTTGTACACCCTGCCTGACTGGGGAGGGTGAGTAGGTGCTGTGCTCACAACGGGGAGTGAGCAGAGCTAGCAGGAAGCGCCTGCACACTGACTGGAGTCCGCCCCGTTATTGCACATGACCTGCCAGTTACTGCAGCGTTCAGTAAATGGCTTTGGGGAAGAGCATTGGGCAAGAGCCATTTAGCGACCGGCAGGATAGCACACTTGGGTAGTGCGCTGCTCTGCCCGCCGTGTGTTCCACGCAGGTTCCAGCCCGGACCCCACTGCGTTGAAGGACGCTTCGGTCCTGTGGTCTCTCTTACCCTCTCTTGGCTTCTGCTCTGATCTCTCTTATTTTCTCATGTTAATAAGCAAATAAAAATGAGCGAGGAGAGGGCTGGGCAGTGGCACACATGGTTGTGCGAGGACCTGGGTTCAATCCCCCAGCAGGAGAGAAGCTTTATGAGTGGTGAAACAGGTCTGCTGGTGTCTCTCTCCCTATTTATCTCCCCTCCTCTCAGTTTTTCTCTGTCTTATCAAATAAAGGGGGTGGGGATTGGACTCCTTGGTCAGGTGGAGAAAACTTTGTTGCTGGGTGGGGGGATGGGAGGTAGCTCACCCAGAAGAATGCACAAGGACCTGGGCTCGAGTCTCCTGGGCTCCACATGGGAGCTCTGGGGTACAGGGTAGCTTCACAGATGCTGGAGTGGTGCTGTGCTCTCTCCACCTCTCTGTCTCTCTGTCTCTCTACCCTGTTGCCTCTTTACCTCTCTCTGCTATTGCTGGGGCTGGGGAGAACTTGTTGGGAGGAGTAGAATCATGCAGACTCAAAAAGCCCCAGTGACGAAAAACAACTTGTGAATGATGAGTTGAAAGGGAAAACCCAGGAGGGGAGTACTTGGATGGGTACCAGCCTCTGTGTGGACAGCTGTGAATGAAAGGCACAGGGCCGGCACCTTTGGAAGGTCTTGCTTTGCCCTGGACTTCAGTGTCTGGACTATCGGTACAGAATTGCAACCCCATAATGACTCAGAGTCCCCTCCCCTAAGGATAGCTCATGTTTTACTGTAAGACTGTAAGATGTTTCTGTTCATGGCATGCACTTTAAATGACTTCTTTTGGAGTCATTTCTTTTCTCATGAATAGTGCTCTCACACCTGTTTCCAAAAAACTGTTGCTTTTAGGGATAACTTAAAAGACTTTTTCTCTTAAAGATTTATTTACTTTTTTTTTAAGTCATATCTTATTATCTGACCCCCAGTAAGAGATAACACAATGAAAAAATTTTCTATTCCAACTCTTAGATTACTAAAAGAAATATTTGCTTTTTTTTTTTTTTTTTTTTCCTCCAGGGTTATTGCTGGGCTCAGTGCCTGCACCATGAATCCACCGCTCCTGGAGGCCATTTTTTCCCCTTTTTGTTGCCCTAGTTGTTGCAGCCTCGTTGCGGTTATTATTGCCATTGTTGACGTTGCTTTGTTGTTGGATAGGACAGAGAGAAATGGAGAGAGGAGGGGAAGACAGAGAGAGAGGGGAGAGAAAGATAGACACCTGCAGACTTGCTTCACCGCCCATGAAGCGACTCCCCTGCAGGTGGGGAGCACGCCGGTCCTTGCGCTTTGCGCCACGTGCGCTTAACCCACTGCGCCACCTCCCGACTCCCGAAATATTTGCTTTTTACGGACTGAATCATGCTCTAAATCTTTCCTTTGCTCTACAAACTCAGATATTCCCAGAAAAGACTATGTTACAGTTTTTTTTCTGTCTTCTAGAATGCTAAAAAAATTTTTTTAGTGAGGAATTGTTTTACATTCAACAGTAAATACAATAGTTTGTATATGTGTAACATTCCGCAGTTTCCCATATAAATACAACCCCCAAAAGATTTATTTGCTAATGAGAGAGAAGAGGAGAGGGAACCAAAGCATCAGTCTGGCACATGCCAAGGATTGAATTTGGGGCCCTTGAAAATTCAGCACTTTCATAGCGGCCACTCAGAAAGGCTGTCACGCCCGAGGATCCAATGTCTCAGCACTGGCATAGCGGCCACTCAGAAAGGCTGTCACGCCCAAGGATCCAATGTCTCAGCACTGGCATAGCGGCCACTCAGAAAGGCTGTCACGCCCGAGGATCCAATGTCTCAGCACTGGCATAGCGGCCACTCAGAAAGGCTGTCACGCCCGAGGATCCAATGTCTCAGCACTAGCATAGCGGTCACTCAGAAAGGCTGTCATGCCCGAGAATCCCATGTCCCAGGTTCAGTCCTCAGCACTCCCATAAGCCAGAGATGAGCAGTATAAAGAAAGCGGGGCAGGAAAGTAGCTCATTTGGGTAGTGTCCTGCTTGAGGTGTGTGGCCCAGGTTCAGGCCCAGCCCCCCCACACTGAAGGAAGAAGCTGTGGCTGTGGAGTCTGTCTGTCTGCCTCTAAACAAAAAACAAAAAAAAGAGGAAAAAAGAAAGTCTGACACCTGAAATTTTTAATATTTTTAGAAGTTTTTTTAAAAGAATGTATTTATTTATGAGAAAGATAGGAGGAATGAGAGAAAAAACCAGATATATAACCAGGTACATGTGCTGCTAGGGATTGAACTCAGGACCTCATGCTTGAGAGTCCAATGCTTTATCCACTGCGCCACCTACCAGACTACAATTTTTAAAAATTTAAGTGAGAACACTGCTCAGCTCTGGCGCACGGTGATGTAGGGGCATGAACCTGAGACTTCATAGCTTCGGGCACGACAGTGTTTTGCATGACCACTATGCCATGCCTGTACTCACTGTCATCAGATCACTGCTCAGTTTTAAAAAATTTTTATTTTTGTGTTTGTATGTATTTAATTTGACAGGACAGAGAGAAGCTGAGAGGAGGGCAGATAGAGAGCGAGAGAAACACCTGCAACGCTGCTTTGCCACTTGTGAAGTTTCTCCCCTTGCAGGTGGGGACCCAGGGCTTGAACTGGGATCCTTGCACATGGTAACACGTAACACGTGTGCTTAACCGGCAGCACCACTGCCTGGACCACCTGGAGGCCATTTTCCCCATTTTTGTTGCTCTTGTTGTTTCTGCTGTTGTTGTTGGATAGAACAGAGAAGTCAAGAGAGGAGGGGAAGACAGAGAGGGGGAGAGAAAGATAGACACCTGCAGACCTGCTTCACCACTTAAGAAGTGACACCACCCTTCAACCCCCCCAATCCCCGCAGGTGGGGAGCCAGGGCTTGAACTGGGATCCTCACGCCAGTCCTTTTGCTTCATGCCATGTGTACTTAACCCACTGTGCTAACACCCGGTGCCCAGACCACTCTTTTAAGGACCTTGAGTTTTGTCCCAAGCTATTCAGAATGGGTTTTCTTTTTGCAACTTTCCAGGTAGTGAGTAATTAGAGAGGGACACACAGAGAGAAGAGGCACCATAGTCCTGATCCACAGCTCTTGAGGTTTCTCCTTTGCCCGGTGCTTCCAGGTAGGGCCGCCCTGCATGGTCATACGCTCGATCATGTGAGCCATCTCCTGGCTCCCAGAGAGTGGGTTTTAACTCTAGTCAGCTGCAGATGGTTCTGGTCAGTGTGGTCACTGCATCTCCTTTTTAAATAGTCAGTAAGGACTGTTAGGTAGAAACTTCTGGTAGTTTCCTGCTTAGTAATTAAGTCTGAATGAGGCAGACTGACCTGACATTTAAGGAATCATTCTCACTTGTTTGAACTTCCTCTCTGACTTGGGGGAACTTTCATTTTCATAGAAAAAGCAGTGGTATGCATTTTCCTTCCATAGTTCTTTGTTTTTCTTCAAGGAGACCAAGGGAAGTAGTAGAAGATGTATTTCCTGTTAAGGGAAGACTACTTCCTCATTGTTGGTTCTCTGAGCTCTGATCTTTATAATATCACCCCATATATTATTACTGTTATTACTTAAAACTATAAATGACAGAGAGAGAGGAGGAGAGAGAACCAGAGCATCACTCTGTCACATGTGAGGCTGGGAGTTGAACTTGTGACTTCATGCTTAAATCCACGGCTTTAGCCACTGTGCCACTCCTGGCCCCCTGTTGAGTGCGTCATGCAGCGTCCTCTGGAGTATTTTTTTTTTTTTTGGAGTGCTTTTCTATGCTGAGTGAGTGGAGACTCTGTCACCCCCTTTCAGCTAGCTTTGTTTCCTGGCGAGTGTCTGACAGACTCACAGTCAGTCTGGTTTCCTCACTTTTCCTGACAGGCTCATCCCCATTCCTGTGTGTTTGCAGTGACTGTTTTTGTGTCAACACTGATTCCCCCATTAAAACTTACAGTGTTTCACTGCTGGGCTGGTGATGCCCGCCCTCCACCCCCATTGTGAAGCCAGCTAACTGCTTTAGTTCCGATTAATCCCTTCTGTTTTCAGACCCTTGTATTCAGCTGCACAATTTAGCATTTAACTAAACACTGTTTCATTCAAGCTATTTGCCTCCTCAGTTAGACTTTACATTTATTGAGTGTAATGAGGTATTTTAGTGGTCCGGGAGGTGGCGCAGTGGCTAGGGCACTGGATTCTCAAGCATGAGGTCCCGCGTTCAGTCTCTGGCAGCACATGTACCAGAGTGATATCTAGTTCTTTCTCTCCTCCTATCTTTGTCATTAACTAATAAATAAAATCTTAAAGAACAAAACAAAAAATATATATATTATTAAGGGAGCCAGGTGGTAGCACAGTTAGTTAAGCACATGTGGACTGGCATAAGGATCCTGGTTCGAGCCCCCGGCTCCCCATCTGCAGGGTGGTGAAGCAGGTCTGCAGGTGTTTGTTTTTCTTTCTCCCCATCTCTCTCCCTTTCTCTGTCCTATCCAACAACAATGACATCAATAACAACTACAATAATGACAATAATAAACAACAAGGGCAACAAAAGGGAATAAATAAATATATTTTAAAAACTTGCATTTAAAAATATTATTTAAAAAATATATATTATTTTGAGGGCCAGTGGTAGCTCGGTGGGTTAAATGCACATGGCATGAAGCCCCATGGATGGGCTCGAGGACCGGCTCAAGGATTCCAGTTCGGGCCTCCGGCTCCCCACCTGCAGGGGAGTAGCTTCACAAGCGGTGAAGCAGGTCTGCAGGTGTCTCTCTTTCTGTCCCCCTCTCTGTCTTCCCCTCCTCTCTCCATTTCTCTCTGTCCTATCCAATAACAACAACAGCAATAACAACAATAAAGGCAACAAAAAGGGAAAAAGGCCTCTAGGAGCAGTGGATTCATAGTGCAGGCAATGAGTCCCAGCAATAACCCTGGAGGCAAAAAAAAAAAAAAAAAAAAAGGATAAAAAGAATTATGAGAGTGAGAATGCAGGTTGGGAGAGAGGAAGAGAGAACCAGAGTATGACTGACACATACAGTGTTGGGGATCAAACTCTGGACCTCATGCTTGAGAGCCCAACACTTTATTCATTGTGCCACCTCCCAGGTCCTGTAATAGCGTTTAGACCATTTGGAACCTGTCAGGCATTTGTCTCTCAATGAAGATGCACTGACTATATACTCAAAGGTCCATTGAGAGGGTAAGAGATGTGTGGAAGGCAGATTCCCTGCTTTTTTTGTCTAGTCACTTTCTGACAAATAGGTGTTAGGGTCTTTTTTTTTTTTTTTTTTTAAAGATTTTATTTATTTATTTATGAGAAATAATAGGAGAGAGAAAGAACCAGACATCACTCTGGTACATGTGCTGCCGGGAATTGAACTCAGGACCTCATGCTTGAGAGTCCAGTGTCTTATCCATTGTTCCACCTCCTGGACCACAGGTGTTAGGGTCTTAAACACATTAATTTAGGTAATTGTCTTTTGAGCACTTAAATACATTTTTGTTTTCTACGTGAGTGATGACACAGCATTTAAATAATCCCATTTGAAATGAATCTGGGAAGATGCCAATTGTATATTTCTGCTGCCTTCTCTTTTGAACTCTGAAGTTAAAGTTAAATAATGATATCAGACTTAGGGAGTCGGGCTGTAGCACAGCGGGTTAAGCGCAGGTGGCGCAAAGCACAAGGACCGGCATAAGGATCCCGGTTCGAACCCCGACTCCCCACCTGCAGGCAGGTCCCTTCACAGGCGGTGAAGCAGGTCTGCAGGTGTCTGTCTTTCTCTCCCCCTCTCTGTCTTCCCCTCCTCTCTCCATTTCTCTCTGTCCTATCCAACAACAACGACATCAATAATAACTACAACAATAAAACAACAAGGGCAACAAAAGGGAATAAATAAATAAAATTAAATTAAAAAATGATATCAAACTTAGAAGGAAAAAAAAATCCCTCAAGAATTTGAATGGGAATCCTTTGAAAGATAAAGTTAAAGGACTAACAGGTTTGGAGCTGGGGTGGTGGCTTATTGGCAGAGCACATGCTTTGCATGTCTGATGCCCAGGATTCCCATCCTGAAATTATATGTGGTGGAGTTGTGCTCTGGCCCCTCTCTATTGAAAACAGAATAGGACAAGATAGATCCAGGAATCCTTCAGTGCAAATAATAAGAATTTTAGGAGAAAAAAAAAAATCAAAAGGAAAGTAAGTAATAGATGAAAAATTCTCTTAGGCATAGTATAAACTATTACATTTATTGTTGACTATAAAACCTTAATCCCCCAATAAAGCAAAAAAAGAATTATCCTGGTCTTTATGCATTTAGGTAAAAAAGATAATGGTGAAACAGTGACACAGGCTCGTCACTTGTGATGCTGCTGCTGTGATGGCGGTGTGAGAAGTCCCCCGCTCCTCTAGAGTATCTGCCCTGTCTGCAGCCTCTACATATGATTCACCTTTTGGGGAGAAGCACGCTCTGTGTGAGAGTACAGGAATTCAGAGCTATGTGTCACTTACCCTCCGATCTGAGCTCCGTACTCCAAAGATCCAAAGATAAACAGATAAGTAGAAGGAAATATGTGACCTTGTTCCTGCTTGGGAACACTGCGTAGATACAGATTTAATGGAAGCCAGCAGTAACTCCAGTGGGAAACTCCTTTCTAGGTGGGGACTAGATAAAATGATCTCAGTGAGATGAGGCAGAAGGAGGAATACTTAATAAATAGGACACATTGTAAATCAGAAATCATGGGGAAAAAAAACATTTTTCTCTTTTTTTTATATTTATTTTTTTTCCCTTTTGTTGCCCTTGTGGTTTTATTGTTGTTGTTACTGATGTCGTCGTTGTTGGATAGGACAGAGAGAAATGGAGAGAGAAGGGGAAGACAGAGGGGGAGAGAAAGACAAACACCTGCAGACCTGCTTCACCGCCTGTGTGAAGCGACTCCCCTGCAGGTGGGGAGCTGAGGGCTCGAACCTGGATCCTTATGCCAATCCTTGCCTTTTGTGCCAGGTGCGCTTAACCTGCTGTGCTACCGCCAGCTCCCACAACATTTTTTTTCTTTTGTCAGCAAGGCTTTGCTGCTTTGGGTCGACTTTTTCAAACAGAAAGACAAGAGGGCTAGTGAAACAGCTCACTTGGATAGCGTCCTTTGTCACGTGTACGGCTCAGATTCAAACCTGGCCCCCACCACAGTGAAGGGTGTCAGTGCTGTGTTCCCTTTGATTCTCTCTCAGCCTCAGCTGCCTCTCTGTCTCTGTCTGAAGGAAGGAAGGAAGGGGGAAGGTAAAGACAATGGGAGAGAAAGCTGCCTCCAGTGTCGTGGTGGGGAGCTAGGTTGCAACCTGGGCTGTGTGCGCGGCAAGTAGACACGCTGTCTGCCCAGGTGAGCTAAAGTGTGGCCCTTACATACTAGCATTTTTGCTGTTCGGTTTTTGTTTTTTCCTAATAAGAGGAGCACATTGGGACCAGTGAGAAGCCCCTTCCCTCTTCCTCTGCAACAGCTTGCCTGTGTCCTCCACAGCAGAGCTGAGCCTTGTGACATCAAACAAAGAACTGTTTTCGCAGAGTGTGTAATGAAAAAGCACCAGTTCTGTGACTTGATTCAGTCTTGACTCCTGTCTTTGCACCAGTCCAGTTCTCCATATCTGTTTTTTTTATACCACCTCGAGAAATAATTCTAGATTTATTTCTCTCCACTCCTCATTATTACTTACTAGTCATCATCTTGTTTGGGTTACCTCATGTTGTTTCTCCCAGTTCCTTGCTTAGTGTCCCTGTTTGCCTCTGCCCCCTCCCCAGTTTTTAAATATTATTTATTTATTAGAAAGGTAGGCGGGGGAGGGAACTGGACCTTACTCTGATACATGTGCTGCCAGGGATCGAACTCAGAACCTCATGCTTGAGAGCCTAATGCTTTATCCACTGTGCCACCTTCTAGACCACCCTGCTTGCTTCTCTCTTAACTGCCAAACAGGGAACTTCTAGATCTATAAATGAGACCATATTATTTCCCTGTCTTACAAATCTTCAATAGAGTGGATCTCTTTGTTTTTTAAATCAAATCTGAATTACATTTCCTGATGTACAAGGCCTACATAGTCCTACCAGCAATACGGCCATGGTTAAAATAACACAAACTGAAACTAGCCACCGTTTGAAACGATCTTGTTTGTGTATCTATTTGTTTATCAGATGCTCCCTCAGTAAAATCCTAATTCTGTGAAAGTGGAGGCCTTGCCAGTCTCGTTCCCTGCCGCAGGCCCAGGGCCCAGAATAGAAGACCCTCACTGACACGTGTCCAGTGAACAAATGAATTTCGCAGGGAGAAGATTCCACTGGGATTCTTTAGATGGTGGCAGCTTGACAGAATAAAGAAGCATAGCCTCTCTCCTCAGGACCTGTGCAGGAAGGACTCCCGTGGCCGTGGGCCAGGGCTGGAACTTGGGGGGCCCCTGATGTTTCCTGGCTTCTGATCGGTTTCTTTATTTCTCTCACATATTTATCTGTGTCCTCTGGCTTTACAGTTGGCTGAAACTTTCCATTTCCGCAGCCTGCCTGGCTACTGGGCTCATTTGATTCAGCTGGTGTTTAGCAGGCAGATTCCTGCAGAGGACAGTGCCATAGGTGGGACAGTGTTTCCGCGCAGGCCAGTGCCAGGGCCCCCAGCTCAAGCTCTGCACGAGGGTGGGGTGTGTGTGTGTGTTTACACTTTGTCCACATATTGGTTCCTTTCCCCCTGCCTAAATCGAAAGCATTACCCAAAGGCTTTGATCTGAGGCATAAGCTGTTAGGTGGTTTTTCTTTAGACCAGGTATTGTCAGCAACCTTCATTTAAGTTTAACTGATCATTACTTGTTGGGAAAAACTCAATAAACCAAAAGCCTGGGTTCTGTTGTTGTTTTTTTTATGTTTTTATTTTTTATATGTTTATATTTTTCTGGGACTTCGTGCCTGTTACGTTCCGCTGCTCCCAGTGGGTTCTTTTATTCCAGATGGAAAAGAAGGAACGGATAGGGGGAGAGACACTACACTGGCGAAGCTTCCTCTCAGCGTGGCTCTCCTGTGTGGTGCCGGAGGCTCAAACCCGGGTCCTTGTGGGTGGCAAAGTGTGTGCTGTCTCCTGGTTATCTTGTGCCTCGCCTTCCATTCTCCCTTCTTGGCTATATTACATCTTTTGCAAAATGTTGGAAAACTAGGGAAGTGAAATACTTAGTCACATGGTAAATACTGGGTTTGTTGAATTAAGCCAGACCTTTGGCCACTTTATCCTAGTTTATGTAAACACAGTGGCCAAATGCACTTTTGAGGACATTCATGAACCACCCACAATATGTACAACTACACAAAACATTTTAGGTCCGACTGATTTTTTTTTCTCAGGTGTTCACTCTTTTCAAGAGATCTGTTTATTAACAACAAAGAGGATAGAACCAGACAAATGTGATGCCTTGGGTCAAACTCAGCACCTCATGTCCGATTTCAGTCCAAAGCTCTAGCCGCTGTGCCACCTCCTGGCTGCTCAGGTGTCTGTTTTAACTGCTTTGACAAGATAGTATTCAGACACTAAAATTTGCTGTAAATTTGCACAGAGGATAAATATTGAAAAATTCTTTTTGGGAGTTGGGCGGTAGTGCAGCGGGTTAAGCACACGTGGCGCAAAGCGCAAGGACGGGTGTAAGGATCCCGGTTCGAGCCTCTGACTCCCCACCTGCAGGGGAGTCACTTCACAAGCGGTGAAGCAGGTCTGCTGGTGTCTATCTTTCTGTCTTCCCCTCTTCTCTCCATTTCTCTCATCATTCCAACAACGACGACATCAACAACAACAATCATAACTACAACAATAAAATAACAAGGGCAACAAAAAGAGAATAAATAAAAAAAAATCTTTTCTGTTCTACTTAGTCTATCATGGTCTTCATGCTTTTCTTTGTGGTTGAGACAGAACTTGTAATATACCTTCATAATTAAATTGATCCTATTTCAGTACAGATCACATGATTAAAATGATTGTGAAGGACTTATGGAGGCTTGGCTATAGAGTGGCTGCAGACTCAGTTTTGCTCTCCCCAGTCAACTAGGAAAAGCAATTAATCACCTGAACACTCAAAAGAATACAACCAAGATCTCTTCAGAAACTCACCAAGCCACAGGTGAGTAGACACGTGTGGCTCGTGGACAGAGAAGGGGTGAGGCATATTCCCAGGACTGAGAGGCTATGCTCAGGGACGGCTTTGCCAAACTGGGAGACTGACAGCTGAGGCGCACTACTTCTGAGTTTACGCAACAGCACTGTTAGAAAGAAAAAACAAATCAAATTTATAACTTCTTGAATTTCTAATGCTGTTGCTCTCCAGATGCTGGAATAGCAGCAGGGAGACCCTATATTGTCATCAAGGACACTGACCTGGCTCAGTGACTCAGGGTAAAAATCTGCCCTCCCCCACAAGATAAATGGAAATCGAACTTCTTAGCCACAGCACCTCCTCCTGGCACAACAATGAAAGCCACACTAAATGTAGAAACTGAGAAATAAAGGCAGCAATGGCAGAAACCCCAAATGACCAGACAGGCACAGATCTAGAAGAAATGAAAGAGCTGGAGTTCAGAAAACTCATTATGAAATCAATTCAAAGTCAAGACTCAAGAATTCAGTGATAATTTTACCAAAGAATTACAAAATACAGGAAAAAAAAAATCCAAACAGAGCTGCAGGCCTTAAGGGACACTTTGATTGCATTTCAGGCTGAGGTAAGAGGCCTCAGAAGTAGACTTAATCTGGGGATCGGGCGGTAGTGCAGTGGGTTAAGCGCACTTAGTGCAAAGTGCAAGGACTGGCATAAGGATCCTGGTTCAAGCCCCCTGGCTCCCCACCTGCAGGGGGGTCGCTTGACAAGTGGTGAAGCAGGTCTGCAGGTGTCTATCTTTCTCTTCCCCCTCTGTCTTCTTTTGATTTCACTATGTCCTATCCAACAACAACATCAATGGCAACAATAACAATAAAGACAACAACAAGGGCAACAAAAATGGGAAAAAATGGCCTCCAGGGGTAGTGGATTCATGGTACAGGCACCCAGCCCCAGCAAATAAACCTGGAGGCAAAAAAAAAAAAAATTGGAGAAGAGAATAATATCACCCACCACTCTTGTGAATTTAAAACTTTATCAGAGAGCAGAGGTTTAAGAAAAATGAAGTACTTCTCTACAAAATAGCAGACTCCATCAGAAAGACAAACATCAGAGTTATTGGGATCCTTGAGGAAGTAGAGAGGCAGAGGAGTAGAGAACTTTTTTTATTTTTGCCTCCAGGATTATTGCTGGGGCTCAGTTCCTGCACCATGAATCCACTGCTCCTGGACGCTGTTTTGCCCCTTTTGTTGCCCTTGTTGTTTATCGTCGTCGGTGTTATTGTTGTTGTTATTGCTGTCATTGCTGGATAGGACAGAGAGAAATGGAGGAGGGAAGGACAGAGTGGGAGAGAAAGACAGACACCTGCAGACCTGCTTCACTGCTTGTGAAGTGACCCCCCTGCAGGTGGGTTGCTGGGGATCGGAACCAGGACCCTTACGCAGGTCCTTGCACTTAGCACCATGTGCACATAACCCACTGTGCTACTGCTCAATCCCTGAGAACATCTTCAAAGAAATTTTAACAGAAAAGTTTCCATACCTGAGCAGTGTTCAAAATACAGAAATCCAAGAGGATGAATGCACGCCTAGATTTTGAATCCAAAGCAACACACACCAAGACACTTTATTGTAAAAAGATCCAAAACCAGGGACAAGGAAAAAACATTGCAGGCTGCCACAGAAAGGAAGAAAGTCACATACAAAGGTAGATCCATCAGGCTTTCATCAGACTTCTCACCGCAAACCCTAGAGGCAAGGAGGGAGTGGAACGGCAGATTAAAAACAGAATCAGGAACACAACAACAACAGTTATGTTTATGGCTGCATTATTCATAGTAGCCAGAGAATGGAAGCAGCCTGAATGCTTATCAGATGACTAGCTAAAGAAGTTATGGGATATAGATTCCATGGAATATTACTCTGCAATCAAAAAAATGATATTGTGTCCTTTAGGGCAACATGGATGGAACTGGTGGTGATCATGCTTAGTGAAATAAGAGAGGAAAGACAGCTACCAGGTGGTTTCATTCATATGTGAAATCTAGAAATCTTACATGAACTTGTCAGAAAGCAAAACAAACAAACCAAAAACAAAAACAAAAACAAACAAAACCACCAAGAAGTAAGCAGACTACTTGTAAGACTTGTTAGAACTGTGGTGGTTATCTTTGGGAGGTGGCAGGGTGAGGGCACAGAACTTTGGTGGTGGGTGTGGCGTGGAGCTCTACACACTGTGGTCTTCCAGTCTTGTGTGTGTTGTGGAGCTCTATACACTGTGGTCTTCCAGTCTTGTGTGTGTTGTGGAGCTCTACACACTGTGGTCTTCCAGTCTTGTGTGTGTTGTGGAGCTCTACACACTGTGGTCTTCCAGTCTTGTGTGTGTTGTGGAGCTCTACACACTGTGGTCTTCCAGTCTTGTGTGTGTTGTGGAGCTCTACACACTGTGGTCTTCCAGTCTTGTGTGTTTTGTGGAGCTCTACACACTGTGGTCTTCCAGTCTTGTGTGTGTTGTGGAGCTCTACACACTGTGGTCTTCCAGTCTTGTGTGTGTTGTGGAGCTCTACACACTGTGGTCTTCCAGTCTTGTGTGTGTTGTGGAGCTCTACACACTGTGGTCTTCCAGTCTTGTGTGTGTTGTGGAGCTCTACACACTGTGGTCTTCCAGTCTTGTGTGTGTTGTGGAGCTCTACACACTGTGGTCTTCCAGTCTTGTGTGTGTTGTGGAGCTCTACACACTGTGGTCTTCCAGTCTTGTGTGTGTTGTGGAGCTCTGTACACTGTGGTCTTCCAGTCTTGTGACAAACTGTTAGTAACAGATGAACATTATACGTACGTGAATGATTGTAATGCTGAAAACATGATTAAGGTGATTATTAAAGTATTATTAACAGAAGGTCACCATTGTTAGAAGTAGATTACTCAGAATTCGGATTTGATTAGATTATTTTCTGAGTTGTAGAGAAAAAAAGTCTCTCAAAAACTCATGGGGATTCTTTCTTGCTTTTTTTTTTTTTTTGTAGTCTGTTTCAGTTGTTTTAAGTTGACTTCCCTGTAAAATTAGGATAATAATAGTATAATAGTGTCTGCCTTACAGGATTGAAGTGAGGGTGAAGTCCGTTAATACAGTTGAGTATAGTGACTAGAATTGTGCCTGGCATGTGGTAAATGCCATGAGTCTCTATTATGTCACTGTGTTGCTTTGTTATTTTTATTTTCCCAGAATCTCCATACAAGTTTATGGATCCACATTTAGTTTCCATCTTTATCTAAAACAAGATGACAGTCAAAGCCATGAGAATAGACAAAGGGAAGAGGGGGTATACCACTCTTTAAAGCCGCTCAGTGAATGATGTGAGGAGAGAAAGCAGGTGTAGCAGGATGCTTATTCATTGATCTCTTCTGTTTTTGAAGAATTTTGACAGAGGAGGAGGAGAAAGGAGAGAGAAAACCAGACTGTCACCCTGGCACTTGTGATGTTGGGAATTGAACTTGGGACCTTATGCTTGAGGGTCCAATATTTAGTCCACTGTGTCCATCTCTTGGGCAGCATTGAAAAGTGTTTATTAGCACAAGAGAGAGAATGAGAGAATCAGCAGTACTCTGGCATATGCAGTGCCAGGGATCAAACTTGGGACCTCATGCTTGAGAGTCCAATGCTTTATCCATTGCACCACCTCCCAGGCTGCTTGATCTCTCTTTATCTTTCTCCACTAGAAAGCAGTTTGCCACAACTGTGATCTTGGAAGAACTGTGGTGATTACTGAGGGTAGCGAGAAGCAGCATAGGATTTTGGTGGTGGGAGTGGTGTGGGATTATATCCCTATTACATTACAATCGTGTAAATTGCTATTAAAACACTAATAAAACAAAATTAAAAAATAAAGTAGTTTGCACAAAGGCTGGAACTTAGTTCTATTCAATCACTCTATCCTTAGGGCAGAAAAAAATAGCTTTTTGGCACATAGTAGGTGTTCAGCAGATGTTTGGTGACCGAGTTAGTAAATTATGCTAAGATAAGAAGGAAGAGACTCGAGGATGTTCCTTTTGCCGGGCGGAAGGGGAAATTGAAGAGCCTTGAAGAAGAGAGGTTAAAAGTTCAAAGTAGAAAGGATGTGGATGTTAGGGAACAAGGTCTCAGGCCTGGCCAGTCTGAGACTCCATGCACCCCAGTCAATGCTAGCCAGGATACCGGAGGAGCCTCTGTCTGATGAAACAGAAGGGAAAGGGGGAGGGTTGGGAGCAGAGACGGCTATTTATAGTTGGTGGAGGAGGATGTGAAGAGCCTTCTCTCCTGCTGGTTTTACGAGTATTCGAGTTAAAAATAAAATGAAGAGTGATTGTTTTGTGTGTCCTTGGAAAACACCTTGCGAAGACAGAGAAGAGCCACCTCCATTTAAGTGGCTGTGCTTACATGGAAAGTCACAGATAATTGTAGGTGCACATGAGGCTGTGGTCAGTGACATAAAGGGTCGATGAGGTAAGCATGTGCCAGAGAGAATGAGTAAGAGCAGGTGAGACAAGAGGTCTCTCATCTCAGGCCTGAAAGTAGGAGTGGCAGCCAGCCGAGGGAAGGGAAGGCCTTTTCACTGTGCCCAGAAAGTCGGGAGGTTGCGCAGTGGGTTAAGCGCATGTGACACAAAGCTCAAGGACCAGCGTGAGTATCCCGGTTCGAGCCCCCGGCTCCCCACCTGTAGGGGAGTCGCTTCACAGGCGGTGAAGCAGGTCTGCAGGTGTCTGTCTTTCTCCCCCTCTCTGCCTTCCCTTCCTCTCTCCATTCTCTCTGTCCTATCCAACAATGATGACACTAACAACAATAACTATAAAAACAAGGACAACAAAAAGGAAATAAATAAATATTAAATAATCCTTAAAAAAAAAAAAGAAATTTGGGAGACACGTCTCTGGACTCTCAGGGAAGCAGGGAGAAGGACAAGCAGCCCAAGGGGCTCAGAGCTAAAGGAAGAGAAACTTGAGCCTTGAGCGAAGCAGAGCCAAGTCTTTGTTAGGGACTCTTCCCGTCCTAACCAGGCAGGTTTTCCAGTGATTGGTTTCTGATTCATTTAGCAGGAAACTGCTTTCTCAGTGTGACAGCCTGTTATCTGAAGTGAGTTGTCTGTTGAGAAGCAGAGGTAGCAGCAGCAAGAAAGAGGATGTGACATTGTAGCTGTGAGTCATTCAGAACAAGGCATGACCCCCCCCCCACGTTTGTTGACCTCACTAATTTGTAGAATTAGTTAGCAGTTGTTCAGTAGTTTGTTTTCATTAAATATATATATATATATATATATATATATATATATATATATATATATATATTCTCAGTGACTTTGTGAAAGGAAATATGGGGGGGTAGTAAGAATGTGTCTTATAGTCTTCAGGATTTGTTAAAATTATGTAACAGAGCTAATTAGGTTTTTGTTTTTGTCTTTTGCTCTTTTTCCTTTTTTTAATCAGCATTGCTCAGCTCTGGCTCATGGTGGTGCAGGGGATTGAACCCTGGACTTCGAAGCCTTAGGTATGAGAGTCTGTTTGCATAACCATTATGCTCTCTACCCCCACTCGCTTTTTTTTTAAAAAATATTTATTTACTTTGATAAGAGACACAGAAACAGAGGGGGAGGGAGAAAGAGAAAGACTGAGACCTGGACCACTGTTCAGCTTTGCCTTACGATGCTGGTGCTATGGATTGAACCTGAGACCTGAACTCAAGCATGAGAGTCACCACTATTATGCTGCTTACCTAGCCCTGTCTTTTGCTCTTAACGTCACCATCCATTGTTACAGGCAAACCTCTGGCAGTCTCTGTAAGGCAGGCAGTGTTCTGGCTGCTTCTGTTAGTGCCATTTCTCGCAGGTTAGAACATGTTGCCTGTGAGGTCAGCGGAGGATCCTTCAGCAAAGGTGCAGGTTCTAAGGGTAAAGGGTTTTGCTTAGAGTCTGCTGCAAATTCTAATCACCATTTAACGACCTTGTTAGGGAAGACAGGTTTTTTAAATCTTTTTAATTTTTTTATTTATAAAAGAAACACCAGCAAAAAACACAGGCTAAGAGGGGTACAACTCCACACAATTCCCACCAGAACTCTGTATCCCATCCCATCCCCTCCCCTGATAGCTTTCCTATTCTTTATCCCTCTGGGAGTATGGACCCAAGGTCATTGTGGGTTGCAGAAGGTGGAAGGTCTGGCTTCTGTAATTGCTTCCTTGCTGAATGTGGGCGTTGACAGGTCGATCCATACTCCCAGCCTAGGGAAGACAGGTGTTTTGTTTTTTTTTTTAACACACCAGAGCACTGCTCAGCTCTGGTTTATGGTGGTGCGGGGAATTGAACCTGGGACTTAGGAGCCTCAGGCAGGAGAGTCTGTTTGCATAACCATTATGCTATCTATCCTCTGCCTGGAAGACAGGTTTTTTTAATGTGAAAAACACCTCCCATATTTTAGAGATGGAGAGAAGCACCTTTTCTTTTTTTTGCCTCCAGGGTTATTGCTGGGGCTCGGTCACAAATCCACTGCTCCTGGAGACCATTTTTTTCCTTTTTGTTGCCCTAGTTTTATCATTGTTGTGGTTATTGTTGTTGCTGCTGTCATTGGATAGGACAGAGAGAAATCGAGAGAGGAGGGGACACGAGGAGAGAAAGATAGACACCTGCAGACCTGCTTCACCACCTGTGAAGTGACTCCCCTGCAGGTGGGGAGTCAGGGGCTTGAACCGGGATCCTTAAGCCAGTCCTAGTGCTTCGTACCACGTGTGCTTAACTCACTGTGCTACTGCCCAACTCCCTGAGAAGCACCTTTTCTTTGGCAGAAGGTAGAATCAGAGATTGATTAAGAGGAGACACGAATGAGAACTTGTTTGCTTCTTCTTCTAGCGTTTGCCCTTCTTCCGTAGCCAGTCAACAGCGTCAGGTTGAGCCTGATGTCTGCTTGTTGCTGGCTTTGAAAGTGACTGGGATCCATGTGGATTCAGTCGGCTAGGAAGGATCGTCAGTTTCCCCAATAAATGGGTACTCACGGGATGCACCACGAGAAGGTGATCCATTGCATCCCATGAGAACTTGTCATCACAATTGGTTCAGTACTTAGAATCCATATGTATGTATATATATATAATATATATTATGTATATATATATTATATATATATACATACATATATATGTGTGTATATATATATATATTTAATTTTACTTCTGATGGGGGTAGAGTGAAACTGTTTGCTCCTATCTGCTCCACATTCCAGGCTTTTAAGCCATTAGTTGAATAGTTTCACCTTCAGTTAGGCCTTTATTTGGGAGGAAGAAGAGGAATTACCCTTTCGGGGAGAACCTTATCAGTTTGGCATCAACAAACTAATGACTCACTTCTCATTTTTACAGAAAGCTAGGTTTTGGCCAGACCCTTATTTTCTTGGAGTTTATATTATGTGTGTATCTAAAAGACTTCATTTTTGAATGAAGATTTTTGAAAGAGACCAGACATCTGCCCCTTCCTTTTCTCCTTCCCTCCTTCCTCCCTCTCTTCCTTCCCTTTTTTCTTTCTTTTTTAACTTTTTAATACAAATTCTTACAATTTGTATTAAAGAGCCTCTGTTGGCTCTGAAGGGAATGAACTAGCCAGACATTCTTGAGGGGAGCATGTCAGATGCAGTGAGTAAGGTTACACTGAAAAGATTGTTGGTCAGATCCCATTTGTGCTGCTTACAAGGTTTGTGACCTCCCGTAAGCCATTTAACCTCTCACAGCCTCTGGAAGATGAAGTAGGGCCAAGAGAACAATAGTTCTTCCCAACTCTTTATTCCTGAGATGACTGAGAGCTTGTCTTTGAAAATATACAAAAAAAAAAAAAAATCCTGTTTTTAATTTATTGGAATAGTTATGAAGGAGGCGGGGGCAGGGGGGGAGAACGCACCGCCATCCACGGAGTTCTGCTCCTTTTGTCTTTATTGCTCTCATATGGGGTGCCAGGGATTGAACCCAGGCAGGACCCCATATACAAGGCAGATACTGTTCCTCTGCATCTCCCCCATAGCCCCTGTGGAGTGGTTATTCAAAGAAAATTCATGTAGGGGAGTTGGGCGGTGCTGCACCCGCTTAAGCACACATAACACTAAAAAGAAGGACCTATGCTAGGATCCGGGTTCGAGCCCCGGACTCTGCGGGGGGGGAGGGGGTCACTTCATAGGTGGTGAAGCAGGTCTGCAAGTGTCTCTCTTTCTCTCTTCCTATGCCCCCTCCTCTCTACATTTCTGTCTGTCCTATCCAGAAAGATGGGGAAAAATGGCCGACAGAGCAGTGGATGGGTAGTGCTGGCAGTGAGCCCCAGCAAAAAAAGAAAAGAAAAGAAGAAAATTCACATATAATGAGGATCACTGTTACCTAATTTATATTCATTCAAAGCTTACATGTTGAGTTTCTTGAAGTAAGATTTATTCTTGATTATTCTGGCTGCTACCATGTTTTGGTCTAGTGAGGGTCTGGGGTGCGAACTTTAGTTCTCTTAGAATTTGCAACTACTTGTGTTTCTCCTCCAGATGCATCTCATCTCCTATTTCTCCTCCACTCCCAATTTCAGCGTCTAGTGCGTCTCTCTTTTGTAATGTTGATCTGATTACTGCATTTTTTCAGATTAGTATATAGGCGTTTGCTCTTCATCCTCTCCAGAGCCTGGAAGCCATATTTGCTTAATTCTGCTTAGTTTTACTGATTGTTATGCATGGGGCAGGGGGGTGGTGGTGGTGAGATGTGGGGAAACAGGTAGCAGCTGAGTCGCAGACGGCCCAGGCCTTGATTTTGGGCAAGTGGGGAATGATGGCGTGGTTATAAATGGACATCTGAGGCCCTTGGGGGAGTGGACCGATACAGGTTGGAACGTGAAGAGTACTGAGTTGTTTGTTGAAGATGCAACGTGACATAGCCTGATGCTGTGGAGGGATTTCGGATATCATCTTCACAACTCGCACCAGGGTGAATCAGATCTTTGAAAGGGAAACTGAAAAATGGAGCTAATGGCTAATGGCGTGGGTTGGGGGGGCACACAGACACACACACACATACACACCCCTATATTTAGGGGAGAGAAAGAGGCGTCATTGAGGGGATCACAGAAGTAGGAGGGCCATTGGGGTAGGACAGGATGCCTGCCCCAGTATTAACACTTAGGTTAGTTCACTGTTTGTTGGTAGCATAGTTGGGGCCTCTTGCATGAATTATTTCACTGTTTTTGGCCTACTTTTTTTTTTTCTTCTTTTTTCTCTCTTTTTTTTATTACTGGGAAATTAATGTTTTACACTCAACAGTAAGTACAATAGTTTGTACATGCATAATATCCCCCAGTTTCCCATATAACAGTACAACCCCCACTAGGTCCTCTGAATCCTTCTTGGACCTGTATTCTCCCCACCCACCCACCCGAGTCTTACTTTGGTGCGATACGCCATTGGCCTACTTTTTCAGATAGAGACAGGCAGAGAAGTAGAGAAGCTTCCCTGGGGCCTTGGCACTCTCCATGTTGGGATCCTACCTGGCACGAGCTCTCTCTCCAGACTCAAATGCAGATTTATTTATTTATTTTATTATTTTAGTTATTTATTTATAAAATAAAAATATCAGCAAGACCATAGGATAAGAGGCGTACAACTTCACACAATTCCCACCACCAGATCTCTCTGTATCCCATCCTCCCCCCCCACCCATAGCTTTCCTATTCTTTAACCCTCTGGGAGTATGGACCTAGGATCATTATGGGGTGCAGGAGGTGGAAGGTCTGGCTTCTGTAATTGCTTCCCCACAGAACTTGGGTGTTGACAGGTCGATCCATACCCCACTCTGTCCATATCTTTCCCTAGTGGAACAGGGCTCTGGGGAGGCGGGGCTCAAGGATGCATTGGTGAGGAATCAGGATGGCATCATGGTAGCATCTGCAACTTAGTGCCTGAGACATATTTATTTTTTAAATATACTGTTTTTCTTTTTTTATTATCTTTATTTGTTGGATAGACATTGAGAGGGTAGAGGAAATAAGAGAGGGAGAGAGACAGAGAGACACCTGCAACAAACACTGCTTCACCACTTGCAAGGCTTTCCCCCTGCAGGTGAGGACTAGGGGCTTGAACTCAGGTCTTTTTTTTTTTTTTTTGCCTCCAGGGGTTCTTTGTTTTACCAGAGCACCGCTCAGCTCTGGCTTTTGGTGGTGCAGGTGATTGAACCTGGGACTTTGGAGCCTCAGACATGAGAATTTCTTTGCATAACCATTACGTTACTTACCCACCTACCCCTTGCCTATAAATAATAATGTTTAAATGGTTTTGTATAAGAACTTTTTGTTTTGTATAAGTCTTCTGGCTGTGTGTATGATTGAAGCCCAAGTATTTATACTCACAATACTGCCTTTGCAAGATCAATATAAAGTAAATATTACTTTGCACCTGGTCACATGGAAGAGGAAAGCTTTGTCATCAGATCTCTGCCTCTAATAAAATGGTTTTAACAAGGCACAGTAGAGAAAGCTCTGGCCTCTGAATCATGACGTCTTGAGTTCAATACCCAGTGTCACATGTGCCAGAGTGATGCTCTGGCTCTGCCTGCCTTTCTTTAAAAAAAAAAAAAATTAAGAAACTTATTTTCTTTATTTATTAATTGGATAGAGACAGCAGAAATCAAGAGGGTGGGGGAGATAGAAAGGGAGAGAGACAGAGAGACACCTGCATCACTGTTCCACCGCTCTCAAAGCTTTACCCCTGCAGGCGGGGACTGAGGACTTGAACCCGGGTCCTTGTGCATTATAACGTGTGCTCAACCAGGTGCACCACCACCCGGTCCCAGAATCTTTCTTAAGTTTGATTTCTTTTGCGCTTTCTGTGCTCCTTCTGTTGTATGTTATGTTGTCATTTTTTTCTTCTAAAACTTGGAGTGGCTGTTTTTCTTATAGGACTCCTGAGTTTTATATTTTAAACCCTTGTTTTTCTTTTTTTATTTTATTTTATTTTTTTATTATTATTTATTTTTTATTTAAGAAAGGATTAATTAACAAAACCATAGGGTAGGAGGGGTACAACTCCACACAATTCCCACCGCCCAATCTCCATATCCCACCCCCTCCCCTGATAGCTTTCCCATTCTCTATCCCTCTGGGAGCATGGACCCAGGGTCGTTGAGGGTTGCAGAAGGTGGAAGGTCTGGCTTCTGTAATTGCTTCCCCGCTGAACATGGGTGTTGACTGGTCGGTCCATACTCCCAGTCTGCCTCTCTCTTTCCCTAGTAGGGTGGGTCTCTGGGGAATTAAACCCTTGTTTTTCAAAAGTGTCTTTTTCTTTGACATGTTATCTCTGAAAGTCTCCTGTTTTTATACTTTAGGAAGCTTTAGCCCTTGCTTTTCGTCCTTGGAGTTCTGAATTTTCTTTAGGCGCTGTTTAGCTGTTATATATTTCCGCTTTGCTCCTATTGCCGCTTTATAGAGTCTCTAAGTCTGTCTGTATAGACTCCCAGGCCGATTTTATTAATTCTTCCCTCTCCGTGTCAGGTTTTTAGTCTATTTTCTGTTTGCTCTCTCTTATTTATTTTCTTTTAACAGTGGCTTATTCTTTTTGTGGACATGATATCCTCTTAATCTTTCTAGGCATATTACTTAGAATTTTTGGAATATTTTCTTCTAGTTCCTGAAATATTTCATATTTCCTTTGGGGCACATTCCTCTAATGACCCATCCTGACTACTTACCTTATTTTAATTTAATTTCTGTTTAGATGTCATGAAGCTTATGGTTGCTTATGTTTAGCAAGGCTGCCTAGAATGATTAGTATAGTCAATTGGCATGACTTTCTTCTGGGGTGGAGTTGACCTTGGTATTTCTTTTTTCTTTTCTTTTTGGATAGGACAGAGAGAAAAGGAGAGAGGTGAGGAGGACAGATAGACACACCTGCAGACCTGCTTCACCGCCTGTGAAGCGACTCACCTGCAGGTGGGGAGCTGGGGGCTTGAACCGAGATCCTTACGCTGGTCCTTGTGCTTCGCACCATGTGCGCTTAACCCGCTGTGCTATTGCCTGACTCCTGACCTTGATATTTCTTTATTTTTAAAGATTGTATTTATTTATTTGAGAGGGGGGGGAGTGAGAGAGAGAATGTCACTCTAGGACGTGTCATTCCGAGGATTGAGCTCAGGACTTCATGCCTGAGGGTCTGGTGCTTTATCCAGTGGACCACTTCCTGGTCGACTTAGTATGTTTTGGACTTTTACTTGGGACCTCACATACGAAAGCGCACGTAGAGTGTGTATTATATGCAGCTTGAGGAAAGTGATCTGGAGTCCATGACCTAGTTTAAAAACTAAAGTCTGTGAGTCCTGGGGAGTCCCAGGTTTGATTCTGGCCATTGCATGTGCCAGAGTGATGTTCTGCTTCGCTCTCCTCTATTATCAGTCCATCAGTCAGTCAGTCTCTCACTCAATCTTATTTTAAAAATTTTTTTATATTTATTTATTTTCCCTTTTGTTGCCCTTGTTGTTCTTTGTTGTTGCTGTAGTTGTTGTTATTACTGATGTCGCTGTTGTTGGATAGGACAGAGAGAAATGGAGAGAGGAGGGGAAGACAGAGAGGGGGAGACAAAGACAGACACCTGCAGACCTGCTTCACTGCTTGTGGAGCGACTCCCCTGCAGGTGGGGAGCCGCGGGAATGAACCAGGATCCTTGTGCTTTGTGCCATGTGTGCTTAACCCACCTGACTCCCTTCAATCAATTTTTTTGTTGTTGTTTGTTTGCTTGCTTTTTTTTTTTTTTTTGGTTACCAGAGCACTGCTCAGCTCTGGCTTATGGTGGTGCAGGGGGTTAAACCTGGGACTTTGGAACCTCAGGCATGAGAGTCTCTTTGCATAACCATTATGCTATCTACCCCTGCCCTCAATCTTTTAAGAGAATCTTAAAATACTTCTGAAGGTGCCATGGGTCTCTAATATTTTAATTTTACCCTCAGAGGTGTGTCACCCTGAATTTTGTTACTCTCTTCCTAACTTTGCCATATAGTTTATAACAAAAGATTTTTTATTCTGTGCTATATAAGGTAGATTTGCAAGTTTCTGATCTTTATCAGTGGGATTGTACTAATACTTCTGCAATTTGCACTTTCCCTCAACAAATATATATATATATATAATGGCCATTCTTGGGCTGGCAAAATAGTTCTTATGGATAGTGCGCTGCTTGGCCATGTGTGTGGCCCAAGTTTGAGCCTGGCCCCCACTGTGCATTGAAGGAAGCTTTGGTGCTGTGCTTTCTTGTTCTGTCTCAGAAAAGTTAGCCCAGGGGCCAGGCGGTAGCGCACCTGGTTAGTGCACATGTTACAGTGTGAAAGGACCTGGGCTCAAGCCCCTGGTCCCCACCTGCAGGGGGAAAGCTTCACGGGTGATGAAGCAGGGCTGCAGGTGTCTCTGTCTCTCTCCCTTTCTTAGCTCCCCCCTCTCAATTTATGTCTCTATCCAATAATAAATAAATAAATGAATAGAATATTTAAAATGAAATATCATAGAAGTTGGCTGGATTTTTTTTAATAATTAATTTTATCAGGGAAATAATGATTTACGGGCCAGTTGTTAAAGGGATACAGTCTCTCGTCTTCCCGCACCCTCAGCCTAGCCTTCCTCCAGTCCTGGGTCCCCAGCAGCTGGCTGGGAATTTTTGATGATCATCACTGTAATTAAATTTGGGTCACGGCACTTGCTCAAACCTGAGAAACTGTGAGCAGTTTTGCCCAGTTTGGTATGAAGCAATGCAGGCCTTGGATTTTGGAGGGAACCCAGAGGTTGTCCTAACTCTTTGCAGCAACATGTACTGTACAAACGTGTGAAAAATTTAGCCGTGATGCCAGTTTTAGTTCAGGAAAGTCAAGTTCCAGAGTTGGGGTGGATGAAAAATGTTTCTTGGTAATAACTCAGACTTATGTGTGGCTCAAGAGATTAGAAATGCATCAACTCACCGTCCACGTTAACTCCTGAAATCTGAACACTTCATTTTTCCGTCTTGTCACTTTTCTGTAGCTCACTCAGTACGGTGCAAACCATCTTTCTGTGTCCTGCTGACTTAAACTGTTTGTGAGTATGGTGTAGAACATTGCTTGTTTCCCCGTGTGGAATATGGTGCTGCCATTCACTGGCTGGCCTCATTACAAAGGTGCAGATGGAAAAATGGGGGAGAAAACGACACAGAATATTTTGTTAAATGTTTTTATTATGTTAGTTAGTGGAAGGGAGCGAGCCATAGTTCTTGATTTAACTGAGTCAGCCCACCTAAGAGTGCCCTTGGTGCCAGTAATAGTTCTCATTTTGGTTTGAAATTTCCATCGCTGTCATTTGAGAATGGAATTGATAGAGAGTTGGAGGGGAATTTTTTTCTCTTTCCAAATTTATAGTCACAAACAGTTTCTGTTTGGAGTACAGAAAGGCAGACAAGAAATACGGATAATGTTCGATTCTGTACTGTGACTTACTGTAGCAAATCTTCATATTCCCATAAATGTTGAAAAATGTGTTGCTTATTTCTTTTTTGTTCATGGGCTTTTATGCATGATTTCACCCCTCCTGGCTTATTCCTTTTGTTTTTTTTTTCCAGAGAGAGAGAGAGACAGACAGACAGACAGACACACCATGACCATAGCACAGCTTCTTCTTTCTCCCATGTGGTAGCTGGGGGACCCAAACCAGGGTCCTCACACATGGTAAAGTGTGTGCTTTGTCTGGTGAGCTTTCTCCCAGTGTTCCAAGATTTACTTGATGACAGAGACAGATGATAGGTCTTTATTTTATCTATTATTATTTTTCACTTGAGACGTCAAAGGAGATGGAGACACCTGCAGCTCTGCCTCACCACCTGTGAAGCTAGCCCCAGCATTGAACACTCTGGTCTTGTGCAGTGCCAAGGCTGCAAAGAAGGTTCCTTCTATTCTCTAACTTATCATGTGGAAAGAAAAGTAACATTCTTCATTCCTCTCTCCTTTTCTGTCTCTCCTAAAAACAGCTAGAAAAATCTTATCAATAGGATGGTAAGAGGCTGTAAAGTCTCCTGGGAATTCATAAATGCATTCATTCCAAAACTAAGTTTTAAAAATCTTTGTGGGTATATATTTTCATAATAGTTTTTTTCTGTTCTTTTTCACTTACAAGAGGAAAAGATTTGATATTTCTGACTTACCACTTTCCTAAAATTGACTGTTTTGCTTAGGTGTGTGCTATGTATAGAGTGTTATGCTCCTGCCCACGTCCGATGTGGAAGGAGAGTAGACAGGAGAGTGGGTGACTGACTCAGAGAGCTGCAAATGATCTCATTATGCTTGAGCTGCAGCCACACCTAGAAACCTTGACAATAACAGGCCTGTGTTTGATAGACCTCACTTGTTAAGTTCTGTCTAGATCTCAGAATGTCACATGTGTGGTGTTCATCAGCAAAGCCGAACAGGTGTTAGAACAATTACAGAACTTTAATCAGAGTCATGATTAATTACACTGTTTCTCGCTTTGGCCACACAAAGGAAATGAAACACATAACCAAAACAGATTTCTAGTAGTGTTGGTTCTGATTCAGTGGTTTCAGTGCTACAATTCTTCCACCAAATTTTATTTTCATGGGTGAATTCATCAAGGTTAAGATAATCTCAATATCTGTGGCAAACTGTTTAAGATTTTAAAAATAGCTTTACCCTCATTATAAAAATAACACATGGCAAATGAAAAAAGGAAATCGAGTGTCCAGATATAAACACCAATAGTATTTACATAAATTTCCTCCCAATCACTTTTCTTTTAAGAGTTCTTTAAAAAAAATTTTTTTTTAATTATCTTTATTTGTTGGGTAGAGACAGCCAGAAATCAAGAGGGAGAGAGACACCTACAGCCCTGCTTCACCACTCACAAAGCTTCCCCCTGCAGGTGGGGACTGGGGGCTCGAACCCAGGTCCTTGAGCATTGTAATATGTGTGCTCAACCAGGTGCGTCACCACCCGGCCCCCCAATTTAAACCCCCCTTTTTAAATTGAAGTAATACATTAAGTTCAGTTGTGATAGGAGGTTAAAAATCGTTGCAGTTATTATTATTATCACCTGGCTACTGGAGGTGGTTGGGGATGAACCTGGGACCTCTTGATTGCCAGTCCTGTGCACTGTCACTGCACTATCTCCCTGCTCCCTCCACTTATTTAGAAAAGATTTATTTATTTCCGGGGGATGAAGGGGACAGAGCACTTTTCTGTCACATTTGCTGCAGGGAACCAGACCCAGCACGTCAGGCATCTAAGTCCTGCTCTCTACCTGCTGAGCCATTCCAGCAGGATTTAAAAAACTATTTTGATTGTCTCCTAGTTCATCCTTTTTTTTTAAAAAAAAAAAAATTTTATTTTCCCTTTTGTTGGCCTTGTTCTTATTGTTGTAGTTATTATTGTTGCTATTGATGTCATTGTTGAGAAGAATTTCATATAAAGTATTAAACATGTGAGTTAATGCTTAAATTGCACCAGATCTTGATGTATTTTAATCCATCTATTTGAAAAGTAGGGATTATATAAGCAACTAAAAACCCACTTAATTTTCTTCCTGCGTTAGAGTAAGATAAGAGCTACAAGCGGGGAGTTGGGCGGTAGCGCAGCGGGTTAAGCACACGTGGAGGCGCAAAGCGCAAGGACCTGCACAAGGATCCTGGTTTGAGTCCCCGGCTCCCCACCTGCAGGGGAGTCACTTCACAGGCGGTGAAGCAGGTCTGCAGGTATTGTCTTTCTCCCTCTCTGTCTTCCCCATCTCTCTCCATTTCTCTCTGTCCTATCCAACAATGATGACATCAATAACAACAACAGTGAAAAACAAGGGCAACAAAAGGGAAAATATATAAATAAATATTAAAAAATAAAATTAAAAAAAGAGCTACAAGCGGCATGCTGAAAGTACAGGCCGAGGGCCGGGGAGGCATCGTAACAGCTGTGCAGAAGACATTGAGGCGGGAGGCTCTGAGCTGCCAGGCTCAGTCCCCAGCACCACCACGAGCCATAGCTGAGCAGTGAGTGCTCTGGTCAGTTTTTATGTCTGTCTCTTCCTCTCACTAAAAATAATAATTAAAAAAAAAAAGAATTCAGGATCTTCAGTAAGTTGGAAATTTAGGAAGTAAATGATAGAAAAAGATGAAAACCATCCGGTTATTTATAAGGATGAAGTATATTGACATGCTTTTGGTAAAACAGTTTAATTTTTTAAAACATTGTAATGTTTTCAAATTTATTTATTTACTAATGAGAGAGAGAACACCACAACACTATTCTGAACATGTGATGCTAGGGATTGAACCAGTGACCTTATACTTGAGAGCTCAACGCCCTACCCACTGCACCTCCTCTCAGGCTGTCAGAGTTTAGTCCTAGATATTGAAAATGCTTTGTTTCACTTCTCTTCAGCTGCCAGTCTTGAAATTCCACAAAGGAATCGTCTACGCTTTCTAATTTGGAGCTGACTCCTGCCTCCCCCACTTCTCTTGTCCAGTCGTATCTGACAAATATTATGTTCCTTTTGTTTTAAACCTTGTCCTTGTACCTACTTTGGTTCTTGCCTCTGTGCATTCATTGCATGTGACGATGTTTTTATTTGCTTCTCTCCCATATCCCTAATCTGTATGCTAACTCCAAGAAGTCGACAGAATCCCCATTTTATATTTGAGGCTATGGAAGCTCAGGAAGGCTTTTGTTTTTTTGCCTCTAGGGTTATTGCTACGACTCAGTGCAGGCACTGCAAATCCACTGCTCCTGAAGGCTATATTTTCCCCCCATTTTTGTTGCCCATGTTGCTCTTGTTATTGTTATTAATGCTGTTGTTGTTGTTGGATAGGACAGAGAGAAATGGAGAGAGGAAGGGAAGACAGAGAGGGGGAGAGAAAGGTAGACACAGACCTGCTTTACCCCCTGTGAAGCGAATTCCCAGTAGGTGGGGAGCCGGGGGCTTGAACTGGGATTCTTACGCCAGTCCTTGCGCTTTGCACTGCCTGCACTTAACCTGCTGCGCTACCAGAAGTTTGTTTTCTTAAGCCCATTCTTGTCCACGCCACTCTGACTTCTAAGCCAGTGTTCTTCTTTCTGTTCACTACCTCACACTCCTTAGAAGGTAGATGCTTGGGAGTCGGGCTGTAGCACAGCGCGTTAAGCGCAGGTGGCGCAAAGCACAAGGACCGGAATAAGGATCCCGGTTCGAACCCCGGCTCCCCACCTGCAGGGGAGTCACTTCACAGGCGGTGAAGCAGTTCTGCAGGTGTCTATCTTTCTCTTCCCCTCTATGTCTTCCCCTCCTCTCTCCATTTCTCTCTGTCCTATCCAACAACGACAACAACAATAATAACTACAACAGTAAAACAACAAGGGCAACAAAAGGGAATAAATAAATTAAATAAATATTAAAAAAAAAAAAAGAAGGTAGATGCTTCTGCTGGGGGAGAGATTGGAATGAAACAGCTTGCTGCTTCACCTCCCTAGAGGCAAGGGAAGCAAGCAGGCACAAGTCGGAGGTCAGTCATCTAGAAAGCTGTATTAAAACATTAAAAAAAAAATTTTTTTTTTTCCATGAAGGACTAGGGAGATAGGAAGTAGACCAGGAAGTAAGTTGGGAGGGTCAGAGCAGAAAAAGCTGCTTAGACACTGAACTGGAAGAATTGGAGCAGGTAGGAAGCTGAAGAAGCAGAGCTAGAGAACAGGAAAGGGGTAAAGTACAGACACGCCACAGGCTGCTGTGAGTCAGACCCTCAAGCACGGGCTTTCTTTAGCGGCTTGTCCCCAGAAAGCTACACAATTTGACATTTCTTGCAGGGTTGGGGATGGATCCTGAAGGTAAAACACCAGGTTGTACAGAGTGTGAGAGCCAAGAACCAGGGAGGCCAGTTAATATCCTTAAGTGTTTGCATGGTGCTGGACGGACATGCAGTCAGTTGGCTTTTACTCCAGGTTTTTGGACCAGTGCTGGTTTGATGCCTGGTCTTTTAGAGTTGCTGACGTGGAAGAGATGGTACTAACAGTCATTTTATAGAAACACATTTTATGTTTATATTCAGAAAGTGGGAGGGGGGTGCTCAGCTTGATACATGGATCTGAAATTTGGGGAAATACTGAGAGAGGTCTCAGAATAAACTGGATTTCACATTTAGACTTTGAAAAGAGAAAAGGAACAGTATGGCTAAAGCTAATGACCTGATTCAGTTGCCAGCATAATTAGTTCATTAAATGTCTCTTGAACTTGCTAATGAATCAAGCCAGCGTGCCACGTGATGTCCTGGGCTCGGATGGGGAGATCACAGCAGCACTCTAGTCTGACGGGAGACACAGCGCAGTGCCGGTCACCAGTCAGTGCAGGTACACAGGGAGGTAAGGAGGCGGAAGATGTCCTGTGTAAGTTGCAGTGAGTTTCAGCAGAGAAAGCCCCCTTTCACAGTGGTTAGTTCTGGTTAGGTCGCGGGGCAAGTGTGGTATTTTGTGACGGTAAAGGACACGTGTTGTTGCTCTGCTCTATATGACCACATACGAATGGCATGAGTGGCAGCAGCTTTTTTTCAAGCAGTGGGATGAGAAAAAGCACCGAAGAAGAGGCAGCAGAGCAGTCTCCAAGAGGGTCCGTGGCAACTGTGCTTCTACTCCGGTGGTGAGAGTTTAATGTGACTCCACACTTGCCAGGCTAGTGTCGCCAGAGAGACAGACTCTGGAACTCGTGGCGGAGCGGGAACGCAATGCAATGCCTTTATTGATCAGAAACAGCACCTTTATATCTTTTGAAGTGGCAAGTGGGAAAAGGAAATGGCTAGGAAAAGGGCTGGAGAAAAGAGCTCGAAGGTAGAGAGCTTCCACAGCAGCTGTGGCGAAGGTTCTAATCAATGGGATAAGCCAATACCTTGCAGGCAGGGCGGGTCTCAGGCAAAACAATGATTATGTAGATAGACCACAGCATCAAGCAATGCAGGGCACCTGGCGTAATGACCAATACACACTTAGCCGTGTGCCAGTGAAAAATGGGTGGTTCCTAACTTAGAAGGGAGGAGGAACTCTGCAGGCCAGCCAACATGGTCCCTAACTTAGAAGGGAGGAGGAACTCTGCAGGCCAGCCAGCATTCTCTGCTGCTAGTGCTGAATGCTACCTTGCATTCAAGAGGGTGATGCTTAGACCAAGCCAGATAGTGGGTGGGTCAGGTGGGAAGGAGGTCTTAGGTTTCACCTAAAGAGTTCTCTGGTACAGTTCAAATTAGAGCTCCCCCACCCCCGGTCCTTGCTCTCACCAGGTTTTTAACTGCTCCAGGCTATTTAGACAGTTAGAAAGGTAGAGATGGAGGGAGAAGGGGAAAGATACCTTATGACCAGAGCTTTGTGTTGGCCAGTTCAGTGGGGGCAGGCCTCACAGATGGGTCTCCTGCAAGATGAAGTAGGTGGTCTTCAAGGTGAGCTATCTTGTCAGTCCCTGGGATTACTTTTTCTTTTTTCTTTTACCAGAGCACTGCTCAGCTCTGGCTTATGGTGGTGTGGGGGATTGAACCTGGGGCTTCAAAGCCTCAGGCATGCTATCTACCCCAACCCCCTGAAATTACTTTTTTTTTAAGTGTTTTTTTCTTTTTTTTTTTTAATATTTATTCCCTTTTGTTACCCTTGTTGGTTTATTGTTGTCGTCGTTGTTGGATAGGACAGAGAGAAATGGAGAGAGGAGGGGGAGACAGAGGGGGGGAGAGAAAGATAGACACCTGCAGACCTACTTCACTGCCTGTGAAGCGACCCCCCTGCAGGTGGCGAGCTGGAGGCTCGAACCGGGATCCTTACGCCGGTCCTTGCGCTTTGCTCCACGTGCACTTAACCCGCTGTGCTACCGCCCCACTCCCCATTCTTCTTATTTTTTATGGTGTGAGACAGGAGTCCCTCTTTACTCTTTTGCAGATGGATTTCCAGGTGTCTTGGTGTCGTCCCCACCCTTTTCTCTTTTGGCATGTCTTCCTTACACAGGGCCATCCTGGTCCTCTCTTTATGGCTCCAGTTTTATTGTATGTGCTGCAGAGCGGCTACTTCCCAGCATTATTGTTTCTTTTTTTTTTCTTTTTTTTTGCTTCCAGGGTTATTGCTGGGGCTTGGTGCCTGCACCATGAATCCACTGCTCCTGGAGACCATTTTTTCCCTTTTTGTTGCCCTTGTTGTTTTATCATTGTTGTGGTTATTATTATTGTTGTTGTTGCTGTTGTTGGATAGGACAGAAAGAAATGGAGAGGGGAGGGGGAGAAAAAGAGGGGGAGAGAAAGACAGACACCTGCAGACCTGCTTCACTGCCCGTGAAGCGATTCCCCTGCAGGTGGGGAGCTGGAGGCTTGAACCGGGCTCCTTACACTGGCCCTTGCGCTTTGCATCACATGCGCTTAACCCAACCCCCTACCAGCATCATTTTTTGAAAAGGCTTCTCTTTTCCATATAGGGTTGTCTTGCTACACTTGTCAAAGTCAGTTTTGAAACTGGAAAGTGTGAATCTAGCAACTTTTGTGTTGCTTTTTCAAGATTGTTTTGACTGCCAAACTGTTTTCATGCTTTCAGGTTTTTTTTTTTTGTTGTTCTCCTTGGCTCCAACACTTTTCCTGTCCTTGTTTTCCTGGAGAACTCTACTTATCCTTAACGATTCGAATCAGCAGAATTTTTCTGGGAAACTTTTTTTCCTCTTGCTTTGCAAAGCAGATCATTCTCTCCTTCAAGCTGCCTCTTTCTCTCTCTCCACCTTCTTGAATGCAGGGTGGGCAAACCAGGAACAGCCTCAGCAATCACCACGTTTGACAAAGAAGAAGATACCAAGAGCTAAGAATGGTTTTTCTTTTATGTTTTGAAGCAGTTGCATTTTAAATGCTTATCCCAGGGGCCAGCAAACCAGCTCTCTTCATGGTGTACCTACCGCTCTGTGCGTGCTGTCACAGGCTCAAGCCTGGCCCCTGCACTGAAGGAAGCTTTGGAGTCGCTTTTGTTCTCTCTCTCCTTGTCCCTCACTCCCTCTCTGCCTCTCTACCTCTCTGGCTCTATCTAAAAGTAAATAGAACAGAAATCATTAAAAAAGTTTATATAAGGACTATATAATGGTCCAGATTTTACCTCTTTTGGCCAACAAAGCCTAAAATATTTGCTGGCCCTTTAAAAGGTTTGCTGACTCGTGCATTTTTCATACAAAATGTTTATACTATTTTACATGTTTTTCATACTAGACCAGTCTTAAGGACATGGATGGACTTGTGTTTACTTTTCTTTTCCTATTGTCTAGGGAAGTACTGATTTTCTGCTTCAATTGTTTGGGAAATATGATAGGAATTTAGTATATTTTTTAAAAATGGAATTAATATAATATGAAGTGGTATTTAAAAATTGTAATTTAACTATTTTTATGATATCTTTATACCCCTACCCCCCCCCCCAAGCTGGGGCCTTGCACACATGCAGTTTCACTACTTTTAATTTCGGGGGGGGGGGCGGAGAAGAGAGAGAGATGGAGAGGGAGAGAGAGATGGAGAGGGAGAGGGAGAGGAAAAGACACCACCCACTGCAGTTCCCCGTGCCATGGCACTTCCAGGTGGTGCCGGGACTTGAATCTGGCTGCCCCTGCTCACGGTAGCGTAGCTGTTCTAACTGGTGAACCTGACCACCTCCTGTATCCTTCACTTAACTAACTAGTTGTGTTTTGTTTATAAGTACGGAGTATGCAGATTTCTTTCTCTCTTCACATTAAGAAAGATTTAGTTCATATACGCAGAGCACTGGACAGAGAAAAAATCAGAGTACAAATAAAGCGAGCATTATAGTGGAGAAAACCACATTCTTGCCTTGATGTTTCGATTCCATCTCCCGGAAAGATGTGTGCACAGCAGAGGCCAGTGTGCCTGCTCACTTTGTTTCCATCCTGGCTGATTCCATGATCTTACCTTCTTCTAGGCCGACCAGATGGGCTTCCTGACTTAGATAAGCTGGAAACTGTGCTGTGTATTCACACAGTGCAGACATGCACAAGTACGGTGAAAATTAGTCCCGCCTTCCAGAAATGTCATTTAGTGCTGTTGAGCGAGAGCGGCGTGGTGTACTGCAGGGACGGCGTCTTGTCTATGGAAATTATGGGTGAGGGATTTTGAGTCCATACCTGTAGCGCCGAATACCTGTTCTTGTCGCAAGTGTCGTGCATGCTACATACTTACCTCCCTTATATGAGGAATGAGGCACAATACAGAACCTGGACAACTTAGGCATCTCTCTTCTCTTGCCTCCAGGGTTACTGCTGGGGCTTGGTGCTGGCACTGCAAATCCACTGCTCCCAGTGGCTATGTGCACCCCCCCCTTTCCCCCCCCCTTTTTTTTCCCTTTTTGTTTTATCAGTAGGACAGAGAGAAGTTGAGAGGGGAGGGAAGGACAGACAGACAGAGAAGGAGATAGCTGTAGACCTGCTTCACCTCTGAAGCATCCCCTCTGCTGGTGGGGAGTGGAGCCTGGAACCCAGGTCCTTGTGCATAGTACTATGTGTTCTTAGCTGGGAGCATCACCCCAGGCCCCACAGAATCTTATTATGTAGAAACTGAGACGCGTAAAGGTTTTCATGGCTATCAAGACGCAAGGTAAGGAACTCTCACTTCTTAGTTGTACTTGTCAATAAAGGTGCTGGTTATAGGTGAGTTATGTAGTTTATACTTTTCCTGTGGCTTTTCAGATAAAATAAACTTAGAAAACAAAAATTAATGTAGAGCACTGGGGGAAGTACAGATCTGACTGGCCACCTTAAACTTTTAATTTTATAAGAATGTCCTTTAAAATTGGGCAAAGGGAGTCAGGCAGTAGCACAGTGGGTTAAGCATAGGTGGTGCAAAGCGTGTGGACCGGCCTAAGGATCCCGGTTTGAGTCCCCGGCTCCCCACCTGCAGGGGAGTCGCTTCACAGGCGGTAAAGCAGGTCTGCAGGTGTTTTTCTCTCTGCCTCTCTGTCTTCCCCATCTCTCTCTTTTTCTCTCTGTCCTATCCAACAATGACGACATCAGTAACAACAATAACTACAACAATAAAACAACAAAGGCAACAAAAAGGTATAAATAAATAAATAAATATTTTAAAAAATGGGCTGGGAGCAACCCGGGAGCTGGCACACTGGATAAAAGTATTGGAACCTCAGGCATGAGGTCCTGAGTTCAGTCCTTGCTATCAGATATGCCGGCACAATGCTCTGTTCTCCTTTCTCATAAATAAATAAATAAATAAATAAATAAATCTCTTTTTTTTTAAAAAAAGAATAGGCCTGGAGATAGCAAACCATCAAATCGCAGCTAAATAAATGGTGTTCCTATACTAATACTAACTTATCACTTGCACCAGCAGTACCTGTCACTGGCCACAGCAGTACTCACCAGCTGTGTAGGAGCTGGCCAGGGAACTGCCTGCTGATTAACAGCCACCACTGGGACAGACTGATTGACAAACCACTCCCCTACGTACTGAAGGAGCACTGTCTAAAATCTGCTGCTAGCAGGCCTGTTTCACTTCCTCCTGCTTGAGATAATTTTTCAACAAAGTAAAATGAACCACGAGATGGAATAAAGCCCATTAGATCACCCAGACCCTGAGGAGCACTGGCCTAGGGGGACCTTTCCTAGGGTTTTGAATACAGTAGAGGTTGTGAATAACATCTCGGTAGAGGCAAGGCGTTGTCTTTACACTGGTGTCTCTCATTAAGCTGCCACAGTCACATTCTGAGTAGTTCAGCTTCTCAGTCTGCTTGTGAATGTCACAGTCTCATGGAAAAAAATAGTTAATGAAGAAACTATTCAAATTGGCAGGAAACTACAAGTTTCAAAAAGCAAGCTGGCACCATGAGAATGCTGTTATGAATCCTAAAGTCCCAACGGTCTAATGGGAATTTCATACAGTTACTGTGTATAGTTAGTTGTGTACACACACACACACACACACACACACACACACACACACACACACACACATTTGATTCTTTTAAATCCTCACTGGGCCTAAAAGACAAAATAATTTACGAGCCTCTTATTCTCTCTCACTGAGCAAAGAACCCAGAGCAAAGGCTGCTGGTCTGCAGGCTGAAGGAGGGACATGGAAGCCTGAGCAGCTCACAGACTGCAGCATTCCTAGAAAATCTAGACAGCGTGGTTCAGGAGGTGGCACATTTTTGTATAGAAAAATACACCATGACTTTTCTGAAAACCCCATATAATACCAAGTAGCAGTGCCAGCACTGAGCCCCAGCAATAATAACTCTAGTGGCAATAAAAAAAATAAATTGGGGAAATGTCTTAACATTTAGATCGACATCCATCAGCTACAGCTCTTAATTTTTTGAATATTTTTTATTTGATTTGATAGGAGAGAGAGAAATTGTAAGAAAGGGAAAGAGGAGGAGAGAGAAAGACATATTTGCAACACTGCTTCATTATCTGTGGAACTTCCCTCGTGCAGGTGGGGGCTTGGGGTCCTTGCACACTGTAATGTGTGCTCTGTTGGGGTGCATCACCGCTTGGTCCTGTGACTCTAATTTTAAAATCCTTTGCTCTCAAGTTGTATTAAAGTTGAAAAAACGGTATAAAGTGGGTCCAGAGGGCCGGACGGTAGTTCAGTGGGCTAAGCGCACATGGCGCAAAGCACAGGGACCGGTTCCCCACCTGCAGGGGGACCGCTTTACAAGCAGTGAAGCAGGTGTGCAGGTGTCTCTTTCTTTCCCCCTGACTCCCCTCCTCTCTCAGTTTCTTTCTGTCCTATCCAACAACAATAGCAACAACAACAATAATAACAACAATGATAAACAACAAGGGCAACAAAAGGGAAAAATAAATTGAATAAAAAAAAGTGGGTTCAGTGGTCAGAAAGATAACAATCCGTCACTGGCTATGGTGTGTGCTTTACCCTGTGTGCTGCCTCAAGCTCTGGACCTACACGGGGTTGCCCAGAAGAAACCTGAGTGCTGAGCGCTCTCTCTCTCTCTCTCTCTCTGAATGAAAAAGCAGCCAGGAAGTGTCAAAAATCATGTGTATGCAAGGTTACCCCTTCGCAAATAGGTTAACTACTAAAAATGAGCTTGTGGTGATGTATTAATCGTCTGGGGAGTACTTGCAAAGAAAAGCAGAGAAGAAAGGTCACATCGCACCTCGCACCATCCGTGGAACCTGGCCTGGTCCACTCTGTCTCTGTCTGAAGCAGCCCAGTGCTGTCCAGGAGGCTGCACGGTAGATCTGCAACGCTAGATCTGTAGGCATGAGGTCCCAGGTTTGACCCCCAGCATCACATAGACCAGATGCTTGGTTCTTTCTCCCCAAATCATGTTCATGAGTAAATCATGTATGGAATATGGGGTGCCACAGCAGGTAGAGCACACACACTACTGTGTATGTAAGGGCCCAGGGTCGAGCTCTCACTCGCCACCTGGAGTAGAGGAAGCTTCACAAATGGTGAAGCTGTGCTGCGAGCATGTGTGTGCTTGTGTGCTTGTGCGTGTGTGCTCCTTATCGGCTCCTCTCCCCTCATTCTCTCTATAAAAAAACAAAAACAAAAAGGGAAAGAAGACAAAGAAAGAAAGTAATAATTCTGAGACAAAGGGAGAAGAAAGAGCAACCTACAGCAGCTAAACTGAGAATGTGCAAGGCCCCCAACCTCACGCACGCATGCGCTCCTCTGGTTTGAGCTCTGGCACAACAAAGGAGCGTACTGATGCCCTCTGTATGGACGCTTCATGATGGTGGGGCAGTGTGAGGTGAGCCTCCTCTATCTGGGGTCAGGGTCTCGGGGTCTCTCTCTCCCTCCCTCCCCCTCTCCCTCTCCCTCTCTCTCCTGCAACACGGACACCAGGCCCTGCTACAGAAATACCCAGGCTGCCTCTTCTCTGGCTCTTCCAGTGCAGTCTCTCTCTTCCTTAAAAAAAAAGAAAAAAAAATTGAGAAGCCACTCACTGGTAACATAGTCTCGGAGTCCCTGGATTCATTCTCTGGCACTGCATTAAAAAAATACTATTTTCAAATATAAGGTACAAGTTGTTTTTTAATTTTGTTACTAATAAGTCACAGTGTGTTGTGATGATTCTTAAGAAGTAACAGGATTTGTGTGCTGGAAATGTACAGGGCTTTATTTTTTGGATGCATTAATATGTGTTCAGGCTTCCTGAGTGCACGTTACAGCTTGTTCATGTCTCTGAGTTAAAGTTTAAATTTCATGGTAATTAAGCAAACTGCATGACCTTTGAAACCGAGCAGAGAGAGTAGTCTAGAGCAAGGGGACTCTGGTTTCAGACTGTAAATGCAAGTCCCTCCTGCCAGCCCAGTCAGGGAAGGGAGGGGGCTGTTTAAACAAAAAGCCGAATGGTTAGTTTCTTATGACTGCTCAACTTTATGTCTAATAATGTTGGTAATCTGCTTAAATTAAGTTTAAGATAATTTTTACATTTGGAGATAAACTGTGTAGCTAATGTCATTGTGCTCTTGACCTTGTCTCATCCTGAGTATTTTTAACGAGTTGAATGTTTTGTATGTTCTTGTTCTTCTTCTTTTTTTTAAGAATCTATTTATTTATTTATGAGAAAGGAGGAGAGAGAGAAAGAACCAGACATCACTGTGGTACATGTGCTTCCAGGGATTGAACTCAGGACCCCATGCTTGAGAGTCCGATGCTTTATCTACTGTGCCACCTCCCGGACCATATGTTCTTTAGATAATAGAGACTTCTGCTTGTCTTGTAACGAAGGAGATGTTTTGTTCCTGCTGTAAGTAGAAGTACCTAGTTGCACTGGAGTGTTCTTAAATTTCCCTTTGATGGTGCTGCTAGTTGTTAGATTTTATTTCTTTGAATTATCTTTATTTATTTATTGGCTAGAAACAGCCAGAAATTGAGAAGGAAGGGGGAGAGAGAGAGGAAGAGAGACCGAGAGACACTTGCATCCCTGCTTCACCACTCGCAAAGCTTTCCCCCTACAGGTGGGGACCAGAGGCTTGAACCTAGGTCCTTGTGCACTATAACATGTATGTTCAACCAGGTGCATCACTACATGGCCCCAGATTTTATTTTTAAAAGTATTTTCTTTATTTACTAATGACAGGGAGAGCAGGAGAAAGAACCAGACATCGCTCTGATACATGTGCTGCTGGGGATCGAACTCAAGACCTCATGCTTGAGAGTCCAGTGCTTATCCACTGCACCAGCAGAGCACACATTACAGTGTGCAAGGACCCAGATTCAAGCCCCAAGCCCCCACCTGCATGAGGAAAGTTTCACAAATGGTGAAGCAGTGTTGCAAATATGACTCTTTCTCCCCTTCTCTCCCTTTCTTGAAATTTCTCTCTCTCTTATCAAATCAAATAAAAAATATTCAAAAAATTAAGAGCTGTAGCTGATGGGTGTCGATCTAAATGGTATAACGTTTCCCCAATTTTTTTTTTCCCCTCCAGGGTTATTGCTGGGCTCAGTGCCTGTGCCTGCACCATGAATCCACTGCTCCTGGAGGCCATTTCTCCCCTTTTTGTTGCCATAGCCTCGTTGTGGTTATTATTATTACCATTGTTGATGTTGTTCGTTGTTGGATAGGACAGAGAGAAATGGAGAGAGGAGGGGAAGACAGGGGGGAGAGAAGGATAGACACCTGCAGACCTGCTTCACCGCCTGTGAAGCGACTCCCCTGCAGGTGGGGAGCCGGGGGCTCAAACCGGGTCCTTACGCCGGTCCTTGCGCTTTGCGCCACGTGCGCTTAACCCACTGCGCCACCGCCAGACCCCCCAATTTATTTTTTTTTATTGCTACTAGAGTTATTATTGCTGGGGCTCAGTGCTGGCACTGCTACTTGGTATTATATGGGGTTTTCAGAAAAATCATGGTGTATTTTTCTATACAAAGATGCGCCACGACTTTCCCCACGGCCCGATAGCTCAATCCCGAGAACATCTCATAGCTGCCAGCTCTTGAGACAAGGCTGCAGTCACTCCTCTCTGGCTCCCAGAGAAGTGAGGGCAGTGCCTTGTGAGCAACCACAAGTGTGTAATCGAATGGCTTCTTGCATCCCAGGGGGCATTTCATTCTTTAGGCTTCTCATTCCACTCCCTGGCCTCCTACCACTTCCTTGCCTCTCGCCCCGGCCTGCCTGCCTACCTTCCCGCCTTCCCTTCTTTCCTTCTGTCCTCCCCTCCCTCCCTCTCATCTGGGAATGAACCCAGGGCTTCACACATGCTTCGCCGCTTCTCTGTTCCAGTTTTTTACTCTCCTTTTTCAAATGTGTGACTCTTCCATTTCTCATGGACCTCCCTCCACTCCATGGCAGGGGGTTGGGGGTGGGGACGGGATTTCTGGAGCTCTGCTGTTGAATTTTAGTCTTTTGAATGGAGACATTCATTTAACAATCATCTTATTTTTGATAGGACAGAGAGAAATTGAGAAAGGAGGGGGAGATTAGGAGGGAAAGAGATAGAGAGACACCCGCAACCCTGCTTCACCACTTGTGAAGCTATCCTCCTGCAAATGGGGACCAGGGGCTCGAACCTGGGTCCTTGTGCATGGTAATGTGTGTGCTCAACCAGGTGTGCCACTGCCCAGCTCCCAGACTCACTTTTCTGAGCAACATTTGCTGAGGAGGCTATCATTTCCTCATTGAGTAGGCTTGGCAGCTTTTCACTGAATTAATTAATTAATTAAAATAATTATTTTAAAGGAGATTGAACCCAGGGTCTCCCATGCAAAGCATACACTCTTCCACTGAGCTGTGTCCCCATTCCCGTTAGCTGTTTTTCATGCTGCCCTTGGCTTGGTCATTTGATTAAAAGTCTCCCAGTCATGTCAGCAGGAAAGTGTATCTGTTTGCTGACCACATGGTCCAGTACCTTGGTGTAGAGGCATTCAATAGTGACAGTGACTGACTCACTCAGCACATTCGGCAGACCTGGGTATAATAAGAGGCGGCATGCAGGTGGCCAGGTCAGGTCAAGAAATATTATAGATTATTAAAAGGTGTAATAGAAATCCATCTATTTTGTGTCACTGTCAATTTCATCTAAATAAAAGTGGTATTCTGATAGCCCGTAGAGTCTTTATTTCTATTTTTTTTTCTTTTTTAATTTTATTATTTTTTTTATTTAAGAAAGGATTAATTAACAAAACCATAGGGTAGGAGGGGTACAACTCCACACAATTCCCACCGCCCAATCTCCATATCCCACCCCCTCCCCTGATAGCTTTCCCATTCTCTATCCCTCTGGGAGCATGGACCCAGGGTCATTGAGGGTTGCAGAAGGTAGAAGGTCTGGCTTCTGTAATTGCTTCCTCGCTGAACATGGGCGTTGACTGGTCGGTCCATACTCCCAGTCTGCCTCTCTCTTTCCCTAGTAGGATGGGTCTCTGGGGAAGCTGAGCTCCAGGACACATTGGTGGTGTCTTCAATCCAGGGAAGTCTGGCCGGCATCCTCATGACACCTGGAACCTGGTGATGCAAACTCTAGTATACTTCTGCTTTCTTACTTTGGTGCCATACTCCAAACTCAGTCAATTTCTGCTTTGCGTTTCTACTTCTTCTTTTTTTTTTTTTTTTTACATGCATAACATTCCCCAGATTCCCATTTAACAATACAACCCCCACTATTTCATTCATCATTTTTCATGGACCTGTATTCTCCCCACCCACCCACCAGCCAATCTTGGATGGACCTTTATTTCTATTTTTTAATTAATTAATTAATCATTGGATAGAGACAGAGAAATTGAGAGTGGAGGAAGATGTGGAGAGGGAGAGAGACCCCTGCAGCCCTGCTTCACCACTCATGAAGCTTTCCCCCTGCAGGTGGGGACCAGGGGCTTGAACCCAGGTCCTTGCACACTGTAATGTGAGGGCTTAACCAGATGAGCCACCACCTGACCCTGAGTATGTATGTATGTATTTTACCAGAGCACCGCTCAGCTCTGGCTTATGGTGGTGCAGGGGATTGAATTTGGGACTTTGGAGCCTCAGGCATGAGAGTCTGTTTGCATAACCATTATGCCATCTACCCCCCTCCCGCCCGCCCATAGAGTCTTTAACAAAATGTCCTCAGAAGCAAAGGTTCATTCCGTTTTCCTTTATTCTAAAATTTCAACTGAAATTTCCTTTGTGTTGGGATTTCACATGCACATATTTCAGGGGTTACATAAGCTCACAGGCTCACGTCTTCCATACAGTCTTTCTACCCAGAGCTGAATCTCTCTTAAGTGACTTTTGTGAATTTCCGTTCAGATCTTTAGGTACCATGCACACTTTACATCTTGATTCTCAGTTTTTCTGAGTTATATGCCGGCTGCCCACCTCAGCTACCGAACATTCGTCCTGTACCGCCTTGCTAGATAAACACGCTGGGGCCAGGCGGTGGTCCAGCACCTGGTGAAGCACACACATTGCGGTGCTCAAGGTTGCGGGTTTGAACCCCTGGTCCCCACTGGCAGGGGGAAAGCTTCACAAGTGGTGGAGCGGGGCTGCAGGTGTCTCTGTCTCTCTCTTTCTGGCCCCCCCAGTTCCTCTCGGTCTCTATCCAATAATAAATAAGTAAATTTATTTTAAAAAAGAAGAAAAGAAAAATAGACCGTGACTTCAGTCAAGTGCTGTTTCACCTATTGCCAATTAGATTTCATCGTTCTCGCCTCCGCCCATTGGCCAGGTCGAGGTGGGGGGCCCCCTTCACGCATGTGCCATGTGGATCCTGGGAGGCACGGCTGCGGCTTGGACACTGCCTCCCCTTTGGGGTGGATGCCGTCCCTCCTGCATCCTTTCGTCTGCAAGTCTGGTGCCACCCCTGCTGCCCAGCCTCCTGAGCCTCCTGCCGTGTCCTCTCAGCCTGGCAGATCCAAAGCATTTGCCACACCATCCTTGACACTAGTGGCCGGGCCTTGCTGGGCAGAGGACAGCTGTGCGGGGAGCAGGATGGTGACTGCCATCTGCTGAGCTATATATCCAGGGAGATAGTCCCCGGGGTCTGTGGGCTCAAGCCAGCACAAATTTCATTACCATCACCGTGACTGTCCCTGTGTGCACAGACTGCCTAGCCCTGGAGGAATCTAGGTCATATGAGCGTCACGATACTTGGTGAACGGATTCTGGCATTCTTTGTTTCTCCTAGGATCGGGCTTGCCTCCCTGGCACAGCTGGCACTGGTATTCGTCTAGCTGACCGCTTCTTCAAGAACAAAGGAAAACTAAATATACAATGGTTGTGTTCTGGGTAGTAAAAAGTAAACTTCAACTCAGTCCAGCATGAGTTGTCACAATTTAAAAAAATATTTTATTTATGAATTTACCTTTTTGTTGTCCTTGTGGTTATTATTATTGCTGTTATTGATGTTGTTGTTGCCAGATAGGATAGAGAGAAATGGAGAGAGGAGGGGAAGACAGATGGGGAGAGAAAGAAAGACACCTGCAGACCTGCTTCACCGCCTGTGAAGCGACCCCCCTGCAGGTGGGGAGCGGGGGATGGAACAGGGATCCTTATGCCGGTCCTCGAGTTCCGTGCCATGTGCGCTTAACCCGCTGCGCTATAGCCCTACCCCTGAGTTGTCACAAATTTGAGTGAGTATTTCCTGAGTTTATTCTGTTAAGTAAAATGTTAGGCAGCAGCACCCTCTGTGTAGAGCACTCACTCCTCTAATCCTTGTGCAAACTAGACTCACAGTCAGCTTTCCCTCCTATTCAGTCGCTATAGGTTGCTTAAGGAAAATGGACTCCGGGTCCTTTTCCTTCCCCCACAGTGAGCATATTTGTGATTTTATTTTTAGTGTTGCCTTTCATTAGTATATTTAGAAGGCATCATTTTGAATGAGACAGTTTCAGGTTCTGTTGTTGACTGGCTGATTAAGAGAGTGACCAAAGCACTGCTTGGTCAGATACGGTGCTGGGGGGTGGGGATGGCGGTGGCTGGGAGTGGAACCCGCACTTTGTGAGTGATATGTTCTCGACTTGCTGAGCCAGCTCCTTTCTCTCCATTTTCAGATTGTTTTTTAATTTTTAAATATTTATTTATTCCCTTTTGTTGCCCTTGTTGTTTTATTGTTATTGTTATTATTAATGTCGTCGTTGGATAGGACAGAGAGAAATGGAGAGAGGAGGGGAAGACAGAGAGGGGGAGAGAAAGACAGACACCTGCAGACCTGCTTCACCGCCTGTGAAGCGACTCCCCTGCAGGTGGGGAGCCGGGGGCTCAAACCGGGATCCTTCTGCCGGTCCGTGCGCTTTGCGCCACCTGCGCTTAACCCGCAGCGCTACCAGCAGACTCCCTTCAGATTGTTTTTATTTATTGGATAGAAATGGAAATTGAAGAAATTGATAGAAGCGGGGTGGGGAGGAGACAGGGAGAAAGACAGAGAGACCTGCAGCCCTACTTCATCACTCAAGGAACATTCCCCTTATAGGCTCTTGCCTATTTTCTTAAAGAAAATTGAAAATTAAGGGGCCGGGTGGTGGCACACCTGGTTGAGTGCACACGTTACAGTGCGCAAGGACCCAGGTTCAAGCCCCCGGTCCCCACCTGCAGGGGGAAAGCTTCACAAGTGGTGAAGCAGGTCTGTAGGTGTCTCTCTCTCTCTGTCCCTCCCTTCCCTCTTGATTTCTGACTGTCTCTATCCAATATATAAATAAAGATAATAAAAAAAAGAAAATTGAAAATTATTTCCAGGCATATTAAGTGATACAGTACCTTCAACAGGCATTTTCTTCTTTTTTTTCTTCTTCTTCTTCTTTTTTTTTTTAATTTTTTTACTACCAGAGCACTGCTCAGCTCTGGTTTATACTGGTGCGGGGGATTGAACCTGGGAGTTTGGAGCCATAAACTTGAGTGTCTATTTGCATGACCATTATGCTATCTACCCCCACCCTTCTTACTTTTTTTAAAGGAGTGTCTTTTTTGAACTTTATTTATTTGCTAGATCACAGAGAAAGTGGGGAGGTAGGGAGAGAGACCGCTTGTGAAGCTTTCCCCCTGCAGGTGGGCGCCAGGGGCTTGAACCCGGGTCTTTGTGCACCCTAATTTGTACACCATCCAGCCCCCAGTGAACAGTGTCTAAGTGCAGATCATTACTCAGCATCTCCATTTTAGGGCATGATTTTCACATAGTTGAACGTTGTTAAGAGGCCAGCAAATCTGCCCATTATCCCCATGAAGAGAGTTTCACATTGCTTTGTTGAACTTCTTAGAAGGGAATTAATCCAAGGATCGCATCCACAAACACACTGAATTTCCACTAATGGCATACCTTGTTTTATGGGAAGGATCTTCACAGGAAGTTCTCTAGTACATTTTTAAAATAAATTTGTTTTATTATTTAATTGGAGGATTTGGCTAACACAGTGGTGTTCAAGCTGTTTTTGTGATCATTGCCTTTTGTTTCCCATTGAGGCTTTTTTAAAATTCACGCAGTCTTGGTCTTTAATCAGTAATAGATAATGACTTCCAAAACCAATAGAATTATTGATTCCTCTACATCAGGGCTTGGGAATGTCTGACCCTCAGGCCTAAATCATCTGGTCTGGCACTGCCAAGGAAACCACAGGCAGGACTTAAATTCCAGTAAATCTAGGAGCTCTTTTCATAGTGACATTAAGGTCCCCCCCCCCAGCACTGCTCAACTCTGGCTTATGGTATTGGGGACTGAACCTGTGACCTTTGGTGCTTCAGGCATGAAAAGCTTTTTGCATAATTATTATGCTACCTCCCTAGCCATAAGTACTGATATTTAAGTTGATAACTTTTGTGTGACCTTAGAATGATGTTATAAATATCCCAGTGACCTTTGGCAGAAAAATGGTTCCTCACCCCCAACCTACATAGTGAAATATTATTTATTTTAAATATTTATATATATATATATTTATTTCCTTTTTGTTGCCCTTGTTTTATTGTTGTATTTATTGTTGTTGTTCTTATTGATGTCGTCATTGTTGGATAGGACAGAGAGATATGGAGAGAGGAGGGGAAGACAGAGAGGGGGAGAGAAAGATAGACACCTGTAGACCTGTTTCACCACATGTGAAGCGACTCCCCTGCAGATGGGGAGCCAGGGGCTCGAACCGGGATCCTTATGCCAGTCATTGTGCTTTGCACTACTGCCTGACTCCTGTGAAATACTCTTTGTGCTGATCTATCAAACCATGTTGCAGTCTGTCAATGAAAAGATATGCTATTTTCATTTAATTTATAAATTTTGAATAATTTTTTTTCTTGCCTTCAGGGTTATAGTTGGGGCTTGGTGCCTACATTACAAATCCACTGCTCCTGGAGCCATTTTTTTTTTTTTTTTTTAACAAGAGAGAAACTCGGGAGTCGGGCTGTAGCGCAGCGGGTTAAGCGCAGGTGGCGCAAAGCACAAAGACCGGCATAAGGATCCCGGTTCGAACCCCGGCTCCCCACCTGCAGGGGAGTCGCTTCACAGGCGGTGAAGCAGGTCTGCAGGTGTCTGTCTTTCTCTCCCCCTCTCTGTCTTCCCCTCCTCTCTCCATTTCTCTCTGTCCTATCCAATAGCGACGACAACAACAATAACTATAACAATAAAAAAAAAACAAGGGCAACAAAAGGGAATAAATAAATAAAATATTTTTTTAAAAAAACTTTTAAAAAAAAGAGAGAGAGAGAAACTCAAAGAGGTAGGGAAGATAGAGAGGGAGAGAGAAAGACACCTGCAGACCTGCTTCACTGCTTGTGAAGCGACCCTCCTGCAGGTGGGGAACTGGGAGCTTGAACAGGGATCCTTGCATGAGTCCTTGTACTTTATACTATGCACTTAACCCGGTGTGCCACCGTCCAGCTCCCTTGAATAGTTTTTTTTTTTAATATTTATTTATTCCCTTTTGTTGTCCTTGTTGTTTTATTGTTGTACTTATTGTTGTTGTTATTAATGTTGTCCTTGTTGGATAGGACAGAGAGAAATGGAGAGAGGAGGGGAAAACAGAGAAGGGGAGAGAAAGACAGACACCTGCAGACCTGCTTCACCGCCTGTGAAGCGACTTCCCTGCAGGTGGGGAGCCGGGGGCTTGAACCAGGATCCTTATGCCGGTCCTTGCGCTTTGCGCCACCTGCGCTTAACCCACGGCGCCACCGCCCGACCCCCCCTGAATAGTTTTTCTTAATAATCCTCTTTATATGCTCATCAGTATTCTTCAAAGATTAGTCCTTTTTTTTCCTTTCTTTCTCTTCTTGACTTCATTGAGGGAATATTGATTTACGTGACTGTTGTCACAAGGGAAATCTCCTCTTCTGTCAAGTCACCACCCTGCTCTGCACTAAGGTGTTTGGTCCCCAACCTCCCTTTGGCACCCCTCCCTCACCCTCCTTCTGAGTCCTCAGTTCTACTGTCACTAAACTTGGGGCCTCTGAGCCTCAGACATGAAAATCTTTTTGCATGACCATTATGCTATCTTCCCAAGCAGGGTGAGTTTTTTTTTAAATCTTCATATTAAGTGCATTAAGTACTTATTAATTGAGTTAGTAAGAATAAATAATATTATTATAATTCAAACATTTGGAGTCAGTTTCAAAAGTGGCATATGAATTCTTTCCATTATCTCTCTGACCTTCACCAGCAAGAACAAGCTTTGGAATAAGAACAGGTTGTGTGTGGGGGGGTATCATAAGCCAGTCTTCCAGATTTCAGAGCAAGCCTTAAGTAGTTAGGCCTGATTCAAGAACACAAAAGGCTCTGGGGCATACATAGTAAGAGGAATGTGTGTTGTCGTAGGGATGGAAGAAAGCTCTCATTTTGATCTTTCTCCTATTTTTGTGTGTGTGTGTGTGTGTGTTTTTTAGTTTTGTTTATTTTGGATAGAGACAGAGAATCTAAGAGGAAAGGGGAAGTTAGACAGCTGCAGCACTATTTCGCCACAAATGAAGCGTCCCTCCTGCAGGTGGGGACGGGGGGCTTAAACCCAGGTCCTTGTGCACTGTAATGTGTGTGCTTTACCACGTGCACCACTGCCCAGCTCCTAGTCTCTTCTATACACAGGGTTGGAACAGAGGCTTAAAAATAGGGGGCAGTTCTTTCCCATTCCTTTTCAACAGTGTTCTTTATTACATATTTGAAAGTTAAAAAAAAAAAGAAGTTACAGAATTGATTTCTTAACTTATTTTTAATTAATTAATTATTATTGAACAGAGACAGAGAAATTGAGATGGGAAGGGAAGACAGAGAGGGAAAGAGACAGAGAGACACCTCTAGCCCTGCTTTCCCCCTGCAGGTGGGAACCAGAGGCTTGAACCTGAGTCCATGTTCACTGCAGTGTGTACGCCTAATCAGATGTGCCACTGCCCCAGAATTGGCTTTCTGTAGAAAAAGCTATCCTTGGTTTTTTGTTAACTTGTTTTTGTAATTGGTCTTTAGGACTTCACTTTTAGGCTGACTTCTTCAGAGTGAGACAGAAAGGCTGAGGGGGAGGGGGAGAAACCACAGCACCAAAACTTCCTTCAGTGTGGTGGGGGACAGGTTTAAACCTGGCTTGCTCGCATGGTATGGCATATGTGTCCAAATATGTGCCAAATAATACTTAGTTGTATAGTGCCAAAGAATAGTTTTAACTTCTAATGCCAACCAAATCCCCTTAAAAGAGCTTGTGAAGTGTCTCTGCTGACTTAACCACCACAGAAAAACCTATAGTATTGTAGTAGGATGAATTCTAATACTTTATTTTTAATTTATTATTTTTTTATTGGGGAATTAATGTTTTACAGTTGACAGTAAATACAATAGTTTGTACATGCATTTCTAAGTTTTCCATATAACAATACAACCCCCACTAGGTCCTATTTTATTTTATTTTAACTTATTTTATTCTAATTTATTTTATTTTTTGCCTCCACGGTTATTGCTGGGGCTCGGTGCCTGTACTACAAATCCACTGCTCCTGGAGACCATTTTTCCCATTTTGTTGCCCTTGTTGTTGTTGTTGCTATTATTGTTGTCATTGCTGCTGTTGTTGGATAGGACAGAGAGAAATCGAGAGATGAGGGAAAGAGAGAAGGGGAGAGAAAGATAGATACCTGCAGACGTGTTTCAATGCCTGTGAAGAAACCCCCCTGCAGGTGGGGAGCTGGAGGCTCCAACTGGAGGCTCCAGCTGGGATCCTTGGTGGGTCCTTGTGCTTCACGCCATCTGTGTTTAACCCATTGCACTACTGCCCAGCCCCCTACTTTTTTTTTTTTTTTAATCAGAGCACTGCTCAGTTTTGGCTTGTGGTGGGGCTGAGGATTGAATTTCGGACCTTGGTGCCTCAGGCATGACAATTTTTTAAAAATTTCTTTATTGGGGAATTAATGTTTTACATTTGACAGTAAATACAATAGTTTGTACATACCTAACATAGGCATGACAAATTTTTTTGTACACTATTTTGCTATGTTTTCAGCCCATCTTTGGGTTCATTGCCAGAGACAAACAACAAAAAGACTGCAAAACCACCACTTGACTTACTCATGGAACAGATACAAAACTGGTGCTTTAGTTTCTCCCAGCATGCCCCACCGTCTCTGACAAAGGCACGGCACTGAAGTCCCCTTCAGTGTGGTCGGGACCAGGAGCTCACTGGATTCATTCATTCAGGAGTTGCTGGGTGTTTGGTTTCAACATTTACTTGCTTTTTGTTGAGAAGTCGTTCTTACTGTATTGTTTCCATTCAGTTTTTAAAATTAATTTATCATTTATTTATTATTGGATAGAGACAGAGAAATTGAGAGGGGAGGGGGAGCTAGAGAGGGAGAAAGACAGAGAGACACCTGCAGTCCTGCTTCACCACTCATGAAGCTTTCCCCCTGCAGGTGGGAACCAGGGGCTTGAACCTGGGTCCTTGAACACTGTAATGTGAGCGCTTAACCAGGTGCGCCACAGCCTGGCCCCTCCATTCAGTTTTTTAGATCCTTACATCTTGAAACTTTGACAATACATGTAGTAGATTTTTCAGTTCTTGGGAGACAAGGATTGAATTAATCCTACATACATCTCTGCTTATAGTACTCCATCAGCATTACTCTGTGCAAGTCTTCTTAGCTTTTAAAGTCATTAATTTTCATGGTGGGGCTAGATAGCATAATGGTTCTACAAAGAGACTCTCATGCATGAAGCTCCAAAGTCCCAGGTTCAGTCCCCCACAACACCATAAACTAGAGCTGAGCAGTGCTCTGGTTAAAAAAAAAAAAAAAAAAAATTTCCCTACTTCTGTTCCCAGATCCTCATAGTTAACTGTTATTATATGTGTCATAGAGATCCTGTGCATATGATTGTGTCAGGATGATGTTGTTCATTTTATCTAAATGGTGCTGTGCTGTGCTCTTTATTCTGCTTCTTATCCCCCTTTACTGTTTAAAGACTGAATATTTAAGCATTATCTTTGTTGCTGTGTATATGTCTAATCTTTTGTTCCTAATTGCTTTCTGTTCTGTAAATAATTGTTCTCTCTGTGAATGCTCAGTTTACTTTTAACTCATCACTACTGCAGACAGGAAACCTTGGACTTGTTCAGGTCTGATCCTGCGGGGACTTTTTTGGACGCAGCCACAGAAGTTGCTTGATGATTCAGTACCGCCAGGTTGGGGCTCTTTGTCAGTGTGTGGAAGACTTCCTCTTTCTCCATCTTCCTTCTTGCACTTGGCTTTACCCACCTTTCTAAATATTTGCCTATCCGATTCAGCTAAAGTGGTATCTTACCGTTGTCTTTCAGGTTGCATTCTCCAGTCACTAATGCCTTGCAGCATCTCTCTGTATCCTGTTAGGCCACTTCAGTGCATTGCCTGTGCATATCCTTTGCTTCCTTCCTTCCATCCTGTATTTCACTAGCCTTATTGTTGGAGCCCTGCGCCTGGACTACTAATCTGCTTATATTGTGTCTTACCCAAAGGGTATTTGTTAATAACTGAGAGGATAAAACAGTGTAACTAGTACCTAGGAAGTAGTTCACCTGATACAGCACACACTTTTCCATGCATGAGGATCTGGGTTTGGGCCCCAGGCACCAGGGAAGCACCATCAGTGATGAAGCACAGCAGAGTTGTCTCTCATCTGTCTATAAAAATGAAAAAGAAAGAGCCCCCCCCCCAAAAAAAAAGTCTATTGGGAGAGGTGGAATCATATAGGTGTAAAGCCCCAAACAGACAAGCAAAAAAGAGAAAAAGGCAGGGGGGCCTGTCTGGGAGGTAGCACAGTGGTTGGAGCACCAAACCTTCAGGTACAAGGTCCTGAATTCTAGTCCCAGCATGTGCCAGAGTTATGTTCCACTTCTTTTGCTCTCTCACTAATAAGCAAGCCTTTTTTTTTTTTTTTAATTGGGTAGAAACAAAGAAATCAAGAGAGAGGAAGGAGAGACACCTGCACCCTCGCTTTATTGCTCATGAAGCTCCCCCACCCTGCAGGTGGGGACGGTCTGCTCAGCTGGGTGTGCCACCACCTGACGCCATAAGAAAGTCTTTAAAAAGAGTAAATAAAGGGGAGTCAGGTGGAAGCACAGTGGGTTAAGCACAGATGGTGCAAAGCGCAAGGACCAGCATAAGGATCAAGGTTCCAGCTCCCTGCAGGGGCTCGCTTCACAAGTGGTGAAGCAGGTCTGCAGGTGTCTATCTTACTCTCCCCCTCTGTCTTCCCTCCTCTCTCAATTTCTCTCTCCAACAACAATGACATCAATAACAACAACAATAATAACTACAACGATAAAACAACAAGGACAACCAAAGGGAATAAATACTTTAAAAAAGAGTAAATGTACACACACACACACACACACACACACACACACACACACAGGGTTAGCAAAACATCTCTAAGAAAATTCTGTATTGTGAGACAGTCTTCCCCTACTCTCTGCAAAGCAGAAGTAAATATCTACTGTATATTAGACTTTTGGAGGGAGAATCTTGAATCTTGCTTCTTTGTAATTTGTTGATTGATATTTATTGCTGAAGAGGCCAAACTTGACTGAATATATAATAATTACCTTGTAATTTTGGTGTTAGGTGGTGGTCTGGCTTCATTTGTCTACATATGGTTGTCTGCTTCACCCAACACCATTCGTTTAAGAGACTTTCTTCTTCGTGTAGGATAGTTTTGATCCCTTTATCATATATAATGTGCTTATATATATTACAGTAAGGGCAGTTCTATTTTAGTGTCATTCATAGTTAAGTTGTTGCATTTTCTAGGAAAACAATACTTTGCTGTAAGCAGAACTGAAAAGCATTTCTTTCTTTTTTTTTTTAAAGGTTTTATCTATTTATGAGAAAGATAGGAGGAGAGAGAAAGAACCAGACATCATTCTGGCACATGTGCTGCTGGGGATCGAACTCGGGACCTTATGCTTTAGAGTCCAAAGCTTTACCACTGCGCCACCTCCTGGACCACCTGAAAGCATTTCTAAGGAGCGAATTATGAGTTGCTAAACTTGGGCATGCTAGATTGGTGGTGTGCTGAGAATGCTTTTCAGAATACTTTGATTCAGCAAACATTTACTGAGTGCTGTGGTCAGAGCACCACAGCCAGACTGACGGAGAAGAAAGCAAACAAGACACAGCTCTCTTTTGCAGGGCTTTTCAATTTATTATATTCTATCTGAATCTCCTCTTCTGTTCTCCACTTTTGCCATTTCCTGTCATTTTCATAACCCTGTAAGCTGGAAAGCCCATAAAATTAATTTGTGTAAAATGTTGGTTGCTGGTTCCCCTTTGTGCTGACAGAAATTAAAGCAAGTCATTTTAGTCTCCCAGTGTTTCCTTCTATAAATTAACACTTACATAAGTGCCTGCTTTCAGAGCATCTCGATCTCGTCCGTGCCTCTCGTGCTGTGACTCTTCATTGATAATATGGAGTCAGATCTGAGCAGCTCTAGGAGACAGCTGAGAGTACGAGACTATTTCCACTGTCAGCATCTTGGCTCAAGCTGTGCTGCTGAGCCAATGAGCACTCTTGGCAGCCCAAGATGGATTGGCCATGTACCGTTCTGCATAAGAGCGCTAATAAGTAAAGCCACGTAGGGCATTCCATGCTTCCATTTAGGCAGAACTAAGTAACTAAATAGCCTTGTAGACATTCCCTAAGTTTCTCACAGACACTATCACATAATCCAGAAGAAGCCAATGCCATACAACCTCTAAATACAACCATGTGTCCAGAAGCCAGAGTCCTAGCTTCATCAGGTGCTATACTCAGTTTCATTCAGTACATTACAATTTGAGCATCTGCTGTGGAAAGCTCTCTGCTGGGTACTTCAAGGTGGCCAGGAGACAAGGAAGAGTGAGAGCCTGTCAGATACTGGACTGATCAGTAGAGCGCCTCGCTTGAGTATGTCCTCTTGGCATCTCAGTGCAGTTCCATTGCTCCCGAACCTAGCCTGGAATATAGCCATCCAAAAGTGCTTGTCAATCCAGACTCATTCAGTATGGCCATTCCAGTACAATTTCTGTAAGTTTATCCTTAATGAGTAGTAAGTGGAAACAGTCGAGCTGGGCCTTGAACCTTGGACAGTGTCTACAGTAATTGGTGGGAGTAGCCCATTACAGCAACTGGAGATGCTGTGTCTGATAAGTTTCCTGTGACTGTCAGAATTCATATAGGAAGAACCCAGGCAGAGACATTCTTTGCAGTTGTTAGTTTAGGGGTAGAACACACAGCAGAACACACATCACCATGAGTGATGACCCTGGCTCAGATCTCCAGCCGCTCCAGGAGAGCCCCTACATGGGGGCGTGGGGAACAGAGCTAATGGTGGAGCAGTACTACAGTGTCTCTCTTTCCCTCTCTTCTTCTGGCTCTTTTTCCACTATGTGTCTTAAAAAAAAGAGAGAGAGAAAGCAGGTAGTAGGTGGCCTGGGAGTTGGCACAGTGAATAAAGCATCCAACTCTCAAACATGAGGTCCCCAGTTCAATCCCTGGCAGCACATGTACCAGTGTGCTGTCTGGTTCTTTCTCTCCTTGTGTTTTTCTCATTAGTAAGTAAATAAAATCTTTAAAAAATCCACCAGGAGGAGAAATCGTGCAGGCACGGTTATACCAATGATAACACTATTGGCAAAAAATAAGAAAGTCCAATTTTGTTTACATTTTTTAAATGTAGAATATGGGGAGTTGGGCAGTAGCGCAACTTAAGCGCATGTGGCGCAAAGCACAAGGACCAGCCTAAAGATCCTGGTTTGAGCCCCCGGCTCCCCACCTGTAGGCAGTGAAGCAGGTCAGCAGGTGTCTGTTTTTCTCTCCCCCTCTGTCTTCCCCTCCTCTCTCCATTACTCTCTGTCCTATCCACAACGACAATATCAACAATAAAAACAACAAGAGCAACAAAAAGGAAATAAATAAATATTAAAAATTTTTTAAAAAATGTAGAATATGTATTTTTTCTTTCCTAAGATGAAAAATGACATAATGGTGTAGAGTGTTTTGTATGAAATCACTACATTAATTTATTCAAATAATTTATCTTCTGAAGTACTTTTAAGTGATGAAAAATAAATCTTTATGAATCATATTTAAGTGCTTTGAGGGTATTTTGGAGATGCATTTTCTCAAGATTACAGTTGTGTTATGATTTCCTTTACTGTGTTTGATGATATTAAGAGCTCTTGGTAAGGATCCCGGTTCGAGCCCCTGGCTCCCCACCTGCAGGGGAGTCGCTTCACAGGCGGTGAAGCAGGTCTGCAGGTGTCTATCTTTCTCTCCCCCTCTCTGTCTTCCCTTCCTCACTCCATTTCTCTCTGTCCTATCCAACAATGATGACATCAATAACAACAACAATTACTACAACAACAATAAAAAAAAGACAGCAAGGGCAACAAAAGAGAAAATAAAAAAAAGAGTTCTTGGATATTTCCAGAATTTTGTGAACTGAAAAGGAGATGAACCATTTGAAATTAATTTCTGTTGTCATCATATTTTTTTTTTTAGTGGTGAGTCTTTTGAGCTATTTTCCATAATGAACAAATGTTTGTACAGTTTATAGTGCCCTTGCCGTTGTGATAGTCGAGAAATTTCCATCTACAAGGAAGATACACGGCTACTGGGACTAGTTTACAAGTCTTAAATTTCTTAGTGATCAATTTGGTAGCAAAAAAAAAAAAATAAGTCTTAAGTTCTTTTACTAGGACTATATTAGATTAAGTAGATTCAGCTAAAATTAGATCGTTGTTTATTTAAACCTGATGTTAGGGTTTAGATGGGAGCGAGAGCAATAAATAACGGTCTCTTCTCACCCAGGCTCTGAATAAACTGCAAAACGCCAGCTACAGGGCCAGCCTCTCCTGAGCTGCAGTGTCACCTTTATTAGTAATAAAAGTGAAGGGTAAGGAAGCAGCTTAGTATTGGAGTCAAAGATGAGTTGCTGACTCAATTCCAGAGTTAGCCCCCCCAGCCCCCTGGTGGTGCTGGCTTAGAGAAGGCATATGTGGTGTTCAAACCCTCTACCCAGTCCAGCTCCTTATAAGCAATTCACTCACAAGGAAGAAAGGCAAAACGAGACTATGTCTAGTTCGCCTCCCTCCCCTGCCTCCGATTTGCCAGCCAGATCAGTTTCTTCCCTTCCCAGGCCAGTGGCATTAAGTGAGGAGCACCAGAGTGTGCGGTAGGTGGGCTACTAAAGCAGCCGGCTCCTGTGCGCATGGCTGATATGAAGCATGTGCTGGCACCAGGGTAGGAAATCATAGCATTACAAGGCCAAGGAGTCTTTGTTTTAGACAAGAGACTCTAGAACAATTGGTCTTTTGGAAGTCGTAGCGAATGCTTGTTTACCAGAGCCATGGGAATTGCTCTCCCCGCCTTTCTGAAACTTCTCACATTGGCATTCCTTCCTGGGGAATAAATGTGGATCTTCAGCCTGTTAGCCTTTTTTTTTTTTTTCTTTTTCTTTTCTACCAGTGCACTTCTCAGCTCTGGCTTATGGTGGTGTGGGGGCTTGAACCTGGGACTTTGGAGCCTCAGGCATGAGAGTCTCTTTGCATAACCTTTATATACTATCTACTCCTGCCCAGCCTGTTAGCAATTTAATCATATACCTGCCTCCCAGTCTCTTCTTTTAAAATGTTCTTCCCAGGATCCTTTGTATATGTCCTCTTCCCTCTCCCTACTCCAGTGTTTCTCATAGTTATAGCCAACTTTTGCTTCACGTGACACTTTCACCTTGGCTGCCAGCCACTTACAGAGCTTTGACTGTTTTCTTTCTTGACTATTTCCATTTTTTTACCCAGACTTGTGTTTGGAACACGACACTGACAGATTCAGCATCCTACCTAACTGTTCTTCCTGGACCATCCGAAACTCAGCTTACCCCTGCATGCACCCTCCTACACCCCCCCCACCCCAACCTTTGATGTTTTTTTTTTTGCCTCCAGGGTTATTGCTGGGGCTCTGTGCCTGCACTACAAATCCCTGCTCCTGGAGGCTACTTTTTCCCTTTTGTTGCCCTTGTTTTATTGTTGTTGTTGCTGTTGGATAGAACAGAGAAATGGAGAGAGGAGGGTAAGACAAAGAGGGGGAGGGAAAGACAGACACCTGCAGACCTGCTTCACCGCTTGTGAAGGGACCCCCCCAGCAGAGGGGGAGGGGGGGCTCGAACCGGGATCCATACGCCAGTCCTTGACTTTGTGTCATGTGCACTTATCTTGCTGCGCTATTACCTCCCCCCTCCCCCAAGCCTATGCATGTTATCATGATGTTTGTGAGTGGCCCTTCTGCCTAGCTGCAAATTTCCAGAAACTTAAACCAAAAACCTGAGCGTCACCTCAGGCTCTCCTTCCTTTATTTACTTCTGGGTCAGGGGTCAGCAAACTGTGGTTACTAGGTCAGATCTGCCAGTTCTGAGCCAAGTATAGTTTTTACATTTTTAAGTAGTTGTCTCAAGCAAATGTCTGTGTGTGTGTGTGTGTGTGTGTGTGTGTGTGTGTGTGTGTGTGTGTGTGTGTGAGAGAGAGAGAGAGAGAGAGATAGAGATAGAGAGAAAGAAAGAGAGAGAGGAGAGGAGAGACAGGAGAGAGAGAAGAGATAGGGAGGAGAGGGAGAGGGAGAGGGAAAGAGAGGGAGAGGGTCCTTTGTGGTCTGTAAAGCCAAGTATTTACTTTAGTCTTGGGTTTCTGCAGACCAGGTCTAAACGTGCCCCAGGCAGTCAGCAAGTCCTCTTAGTTCTCCCTGTAAGCCATCATCTTGTCACCCCCCTTGTACCCCAGACCTGCTCTGTTTTCCTGGGACTAGTATGCTAGTTCCCTTATTGGCTTCTTCCTCCACACTGTTGTCAGGTTTGTTTATGAAACTCAAGTCTAATCATGTTCTCTATTTGCTTGAAATTCGTCATTGCCTTTGTCCCCTTTCGGCTCTTTTTCTTGCTGCAACAACCTCTTCACCCCTTAGGTTTTCTGTCATCCTCTTGTCCATTAAGTCCATTCACTGCCCGTAGTCATAACTCTAGACAGCCTTGTGTGCATTTCTGTTGTTGCACATTCCAGATTGCGTTCTGACAACTCGCTTGCGTAGAGCTACACTATGCACACCTTGAGGGCAGCTTCTATGTCCTATTTTTGCCACCAGGCTTATCTCTGGGATGGGGTGCCTGCATGGTTCCATGGCTCCATTGCTCCCAGAGGCCATATTTTTTCCCTGTTTAGATAGAAGGTGAGCACCAGAGAACAGATATAGAAAGAGAGCTGGAAAGGAAAGAGGGAGGGAGGGAGAGAGAGAGAGACCACAGCACCTCTCCACCACTCGTGAAACTTTCTCTCTGCAGATGCTGCCCTGTGATGGCCAGGAGCTCAAGCCCAGACCCTCACACCTGATAACACGTCATTAATTAGTTTTGAGTTGGTAGGCAGGATTTATAGCTTCTAGACTTTTTGTTACTTATTTACATATGAGGCTGTGAGGGCCATATGGCTGTGACGTAACCCTGTTGATCACCCAGCTGGATCTGGTTGATCTAACTGGCTAGGCGAGTGTCCCCTTCCTCCCTCGCTGCTCCGTGTGTGTATATCTCAAAGCTGCATGCCCCAAAAGAGATGGGCTGGGCTTCCAATGTAGCTGCATTCCCTTCTGATAGAAGCCCCAAGCCAGCTCTCAAGATCCATTTTATTAGATACACATTGTTATTTTATATATATATGTATTAATATATATTAATTAACCAGAGCACTGCTCAGCTCTGTCTTATGATGGTGCTGGGGAGCGAACCTGAAGCCTCAGGCATGAAAGTTGTTTTACATAGCTACCATGTTATTTCCCTGCTCTCCCAAGTCATATGTCTCATATCACCTCCAGTCTAATAAAAAGTTAAATATTGGGTACATTGTCAATTTCTCACTTTCAGAAAAAAAAAAAGGAAAGGAAAAAAGATTTGTTCTTGAAATCACGGTCATTTCACTGAAACTTATTATTGTCATCAGTGTTACCAGTGACAGGCTCACTTGTTCATTTTTCAAGGAAATGTCCACCAGATACTCAAATCTGAATAACTATCATTTATTCATCATTCATCCTTTCAGGTAGAAATGATATTTTATGAAAATACTTTCAGTCCAACTCACAATTCACACAGCTGTGCAACTTCTTTTCCTTGAGATGACACTGATTGCCAAAAGGATTGAACTTTCAGGCATCAAGATGTAAGAGAACCAGAAACTTCTACGAACGCATGACAGAGGTTGCCATTGTTTTGGTGCCAAGACTAAGACTCCTATAGTTATTTACCATGGCTTTTATACCTTTTGTGCAAATAATTACGAGTATACATTTTGAGATTCAATATTATAGAAATAAATTAATTGGGGGAGTCAGGCGGTAGGTAGCGCAGTGGGTTAAGCACATGTGGCCCAAAGCGCAAGGACCGGCATAAGCATCCTGGTTCAAGCCCCCGGCTCCCCACCAGCAGGGGAGTCGCTTCACAGGCGGTGAAGCAGGTCTGCAGGTGTCTATCTTTCTCTCCCCCTCTCTGTCTTCCCCTCCTTCCTGCATTTCTCTCTGTTCTATCCAACAATGACAACATTAATAACAACAATAACTACAACAATTAAAAAAAACAAGGGCAACAAAAAGGAATAAATAAAATATTAAAAAATAAATTGATTAATTGGGAGTCTGGCTGTGACGCAGCAGGTTAAGCATACAAATTACAGTGTGCAAGGAACCAGGTTTAAGCCCCCAGCCCTCATCTGCAGGGGGAAAGCTTCACAAGTGGTGAAGCAGTGCTGTAAGGTATTTCTCCTTCTTTCTTCCTCTCTATCTTCCCCCTCAATTTCTCTGTCTCTATCCAATAAATAAATAAATAATATATATATATATATATATATATATATAGAAAAATGTCTGAGAAGATATTAGAAAAGGAAAAAAATGTAAAAATGAGGGGCAATAATGAGCTGGGAGATAAGTTATCTGGTAGGGCGTATGCCTTACCATGCAGGAGAACCTGGGTTTGAGCCCCAGCCCCGATTGGAAGCGCCATGACGCTGGGGGGAGCTCTGTGGATAGGGGAGCGGGTGCTGAGATGTCTCTCGTTCACAAAATAGAATGAAAAGGTTAGCCACAGCATAATGTAGCGGGATGTGCGACCATATTATAAAGAGCAAATATTGTCTTTAACATGATTGTTAAAATACTATTCTACTTTGCAGACTCCAGAAACAACCCCTGGCCCCCAACTCTCTCGAGCACCTTCTGGAGTAGTTTCTGGGCTGTCTTCTCCTCTCCATACAGCCCCCTCTCTTCCTTTCCTTTTGCTGAGGTGGATTCTGTAGGCTGGCTGATGGGGGCTTCACTTCTGACTGGCAGCCTCAGCAGGGGACCAGACAAGTGCTGGGAATGGCTTGGGGCACACAGGAGAATGAATACCAGCCTCCAGCCTTGACTCAGCCTGGAGGGACAGAAGCAACAGGCCACAAACCTGCTAACCTTGTTGGCTTGCTGGGTGTGCGCTTAGAAATGTGTCTAGTCACCTGGCCCTGGGTCTACCTGGAGACATTAAGGATGAGTCAGTGCTTTCAGGCTCCAGGGCGGGAGAGAGTCCCTGACTTTTGTACAAAGGCCCTCCCTTGGTCTCTCAAACTGCCACACTCTTAATTCCAGGCCTTCAGAGACCTGCCTGTCTTTTCATCCTTGCTAACTCCAGAAAAGCACAATTTGTTAACTGAAATAAACCTTGGAAAGATGAAACATGCTCTCAGGCTGAGGCAGAACTGAGGTTACAAAGGCAGGGGAGGAGAGATTTGTTGGTGGCGTGGAGGGAACTTGGTGGGCTGAGGGACAGGAGATAGACACGAAATGGGAGACATGGAATGCCGTATGCTATTTGAATAGAGGTGAAATGACTCATTTAAAGCAGATACCCCCCGTTTATGTCTGTAACAGTCTTATAGACCAATATTACTTTGATGAACTGTAAAATAAAAAAATATTTTTGCACTGATGCAAAAAAAAAAAAAAAGGCCCATATTACATTAGTAAAAAAAGAAATAGTGATAAAAGTAAAAAAGACGAGTGAGTTCCCTTTTGTAATTTACGTTCATTTTGTGTTTTGTTTTGTTTTTTTTTTCATAAAAAATAACTGGGACTGGGAGCTAGTTCACCAGGTAGGGCTCACATGTCACCACATGTGAGGACCCGCGTTCCAGCTCCCGGCACCAACTACACGGGAGCTCCATGCACGGCAGCAGGGAGCCACACACAGATACGGAGTGGAATGGGAGGTGCTGTGGTGTCTCTCCTCTCTGTCTGTCTGTCTGTCTGAAATTAAAAGAGGAGGAAAAAAATATCCTACAGGAGCACTGAGAATTATGCAGACAACCCCCCCCAACAAACAAACAGAAGGGAGAGCACTTCTCTTCAAATCATTGCTTTATACTTTGAAGATCATCACTTTTTCTGTATCTTCACCCCCCAGTCTGCTTCTGCTGCTCTCCTGTTTTTAACCCAGTCCGTTTAGTCCAGTAGTTCTGAATTGGGACCCTTCCTCACAATGGACATTGGGAAATGGCTTGAGATAGTTCTGATTGTTATAACTTGTGGGCTAATGGCAGTGAATTCTTGGCTAGAATTTAGCCAGGTACTCATTTTTTCATTAAAATGAGATTTTCACCAAATTCATGATAGGAACTTCTTGCAGGGTACAGTATAACCTCTTGGTAGAGAACCATCCAGTCCGAAATGCAGTGATACCGGATCTCTAGATTGTGTGTTTGTTTTGAATAAAGTATCTAGACTATGTTCAAAATAACTGAATATTTTAGAAGTAGGTGACTCTTGCTGATGACTTAATGTTTCTATCTTATATTATGCCACATTGTTTGTTTTTATGCTGATGTGAGCACTTTTTTTTTTTTTAAAGAGACAGCAGAGAGTGGGAAACCCCACAGCAGTGAAGCTTCCTTCGCTGTGTTAGTGGCTGGGCTCCAAACTGGGCTGTGTACATGGCAAGGCAGGGCACTAAGCAAGCTGTTTTACCTCCCCCAGACCACAGAAGAATGTGTTTATTATGAGAGAGACACAGACACCTGAGCACTGTTTAGCTCTGGCATATGATAGTGTCCAGGTTTGAACTTGGAGCCTCTGGGGCCTCAGGAATGCAGGGTCTGAACACTAATATGTTAAGATCCTAACATCTTTCTGGGCTCTAGTTTAGGTCTTATAAAAAACCTTCTTGAAATTCTCCCCCTCCCCCCCCCAGAAATCTTTATAGTTAACCAGATTCAGAATCACTGAAACAGATAGGTATTTATAAGCTAAGAAACAAATAGACTTTTAGGACAGCTCCTGTAAAGAGAAAACGTTCTTTATGACTCTTAGAGATAATATTCACCCTTCTGGACAACAGGTTCTGTCAGTAAAACCAGTTAGGTAGCACTTGCATTGGTGAAGCTGAGCTGGAGCTGTGGTGTCGAATGGGGATTTGGTTCTTTCTAGTCATAGGATGGCTAGCTTCTTGTACTGGCTTGTTGGAAAAGTCATGACACATTTTTTGCATAGAATACATAGAAAAATACGTCATGAGAGGGTCGGGCGGTGGCGCAGTGGGTTAAGCGCATGTGGCGCAAAGCGCAGGGACCGACGTAAGGATCCCGGTTCGAGCCCCCGGCTCCCCACCTGCAGGGGAGTCGCTTCACAGGCGGTGAAGCAAGTCTGCAGGTGTCTGTCTTTCTCTTCCCCTCTCTGTCTTCCCCTCCTCTCTCCATTTCTCTCTGTCCTATCCAACAACGAACAACATCAACAATGGCAATAATAATAACCACAACGAAGCTACAACAAGGGCAACAAAAAGGGGGGAAAAATGGCCTCCAGGAGCGGTGGATTCATGGTGCAGGCACCGAGCCCAGCAATAACCCTAGAGGGAAAAAAAAAAGAAAAAAGAAAAATACGTCATGACTTTCCAACAGCGCAATATTTACAGGTTTAGTTTTAGAAGGTGTGGGTGTGTGTGTGTGTGTGTGTGTGTGTGTGTGTGTGGTGGGGGTAGAGTTGAGTTACTAGATTTGACTTGAGCTGGTGAAATAGTTTACTTGGATAGTGCTCTGCACGGGTTCTCGCCAGGCCCCAACTGCACTGAAAGAAGCACTGGTGCTGTGGCTTCCTCTCCCCCCACCTCTCTTCTCTCAAAAAGAGAAAAGAATTAGCTTTTACTTCAGAAAGGGAATTACTCAGAACTGGCTTGCCTTTCGGGGCATCTGCCAGTTTGTGAAAGCTGTGCCAGGGCCTTCTTTTTTTAAAATACTTTTTTATTTCCTTTTGTTGCCTTTGTTGTTTTATTGTTGTAATTATTGTTGGTATTAATGTCGTTGTTGGATAGGACAGAAAGAAATGGAGACAGAGGGGGGAGAGAAAGATAGACACCTGCAGACGTGTTTCACTGCTTGTGAAGCAACTTCCTTGCAGATGGGGAGCTGGGGCTTGAACTGGGATCCTTACGCTGGTCCTTGCGCTTTGTGTCACGTGTGCTTAACCTGCTGCGCTACCGCCTGACTCCCAGCCTCCTTTTTATTGTAGAGGAAGGAGAGATACCTCAGCACTACTCCATTATTTGACTTCCTCTGTTGCTGTGGTGTTGCCATGTGGTGTTGGGGCTTGAACCCAGGGCCCCAAGCACAGTCATTAGTCACATACTCAACCTGGCAAGCTATTTCCAGGCCCTGCCCACCTACAACTTGTACCAGGGTCATTATTCTGTGTGTTTCACAGGTTGGTCATAGTATAGCATGTAACTGTTTCCTCTGTCTCCCCACCTTCCCTTTGTGCTAGTAAGCATGTCACCTTGCTCACAGATGGGACAAATGGGGTGTGTCCTGTGATGCCCCACCTCACCCTTCTATTTCCAAGCTCTCCCTTTTTGCTGGAGCACCCCTGCTAGAACACAGATATGTTCTGACACACCCCATCGTTAGAGAAAGATCACCCCCTTGCAGCATCAGCCTCTCTACACTTAGTGACCTGACCCCCCACCATCCAGGCCAAATGTTTCAAAATCCTTATCCGCACTTCCACCTTCTCTTCTCTTCCACTTTTTAAACCGCTCCACTCTGATGTCCGTGTGTCACTGCTTCATTCAGACCATTTCTTGCTATGGGCAGCCAGTCTGCTGTGATCGAATTGGCCATTTCCTCTCTCTGTCTTACGGACTGATCCATGTCATTCTTTTTTCTTCCTCCCCTGTTTCTCCTGACCTCAGAGTTCTGGAATGCCCCCAAGCTTAGTTCTGAACCTTGCTTATCTCTATTTGTACTCTCTCCCTAGGTGATTTCACCCACTCCCATGGACTTAAATACTGTCTTTATGCTGATGATGCCTGAATACGTATCTGTCGTCTAGACCTGTCCTGAGTTCCACCTAGCAGATCAGTAACCTATGATTCAGACTTCATGGGCAAAGCTGGTTCTCACACAGCTTATTCATCCTGTTATTCAAGTCAGAAACTTGGGCATCATCTTAAATCCATCCCTGGCTCCATCATCATGTCTCATCAGTTCTACTTCAGTGCATATCTTATATACATTCAGTATTTATTTATTTGTTGGTTAGAGACAGAAATTGGGGGGGGGGGAGACCTGTAGCACTGCTTCACCTCCTGTGAAGCTTCCTCCCAGCAGGTGGGTATTGGGGCTTGTCCTGTGCTCAGCCAGGGGTGCCAGCACCCGGCACCAGCACCCAGCACCAGCGGTCACAGTTCCCTTCTCTCTGTCTGCACCTCTACATCTAAATAAGTTACTGTGCTGCTTCTCAATCAGAAAGTGCTCAGTTAACTTTGCTGCCATTTCGGTGTCTTAGATACTGTTCTTCTCCCAGAAGGTGGCATCCCCTCCCTCCTTGCTTAGTCATTGCTGACTGCATTTCATGTGGGATGAATTCCTGGCTCCTCTTTGCCAGCCTCACCTCCTGCCCCTGTGTCTTGCCATTATTGAGTGGCTGCACTAATTTCCTTTCACACTGGGATCTCTCCTGCCCCAGAACCTGGGTATTTACTCCTCCCACGAGGACTGTTCTGTTTCTGGTTTCTTGTCCTTACCGTGTGCGGATGCAGCTTAAATGTCACCTCTTCTAAGGGCTCTTTTCTGATAACCCTTCCTTTAGTGGCCACTAACCACCGCAATCTGTTCTTTGTCCCTCCAACCCCACAGCGGAGACAGCGAGCCTGTGCTCTGTCTGACACTGTTCCTGGCCCTGGGAAGAGTGGGCAGTGAACACACTAGACATGCACGGGAAGTGTGCATTTGGTGGGGGGGAACAGGAACCACACAGAGGTCACATTCTGACTGTGTGAGGCCGCAGCAGGCTGAAAGGATGAGTGACACGAGGGGTGGTATTCTAGGTGGGGGCCAGAGGAGGACACACATTGACAAGGACCCAAATGAAGTGAGCTTCCTGGGGAGATTTAGGAGACAAGTGCTCAAGATCAGGGCGGAAGGGGCTGGGTGGTAGCTCAGCAGGTTAAGCGCATGTGGCACAAAGCACAAGGACCGGCATAAGGATCCCGGTTCAAGTCCCCGGCTCCCCACCTGCAGGGGAGTCGCTTCACAAGCGGTGAAACAGGTCTGCAGGTGTCTGTCTTTCTCTCCCCCTCTATCTTCCCCATCTCTCTCCATTTCTCTCTGTCATATCCAACAATGACAACAACAATAACAACAACAATAATAACTACAATAGTGGTCGGGGAGGTGGCGCAGTGGACAAAGCATTGGATTCTCAAGCATGAGGTCCCGAGTTCAATCCTTGGCAGTACATGTACCAGAGTGATGTCTGGCTCTTTCTCTCTCTCCTATCTTTCTCATAAATAAATACATTCTTAAAAAAAAAAAAGATCTCCCATTCTTAAAAAAATAATAAATAAAATAACTACAACAATAAAATAACAAGGGCAGGGGCTGGGTGATGGCACACCTGGTTGAGCACACATGTTACAGTGCTCAGGGGCCTAGGTTCGAGCCCCCAGTTCCTACCTGCAGGGGGAAAGCTTTGTAAGTAAGTGGTGAAGCAGTTCTGCAGGTATCTCTCTGTCTCTCTCCCTCTCTATCACTCCCTTCCCTCTCGGTTTCTGGATGTCTCAATACAATAAATAAATAAGGATGATGCAAAAATAAAAAATAAAAAAAAAGGGCAACAAAAGGGAATAAATAAATACTAAAAAACAAAACCCGAGCCCCCACACCTATGGACATCTAATCTTTGACAAAGGGGCCCAGACTATTAAATGGGGAAACCAGAGTCTCTTCAACAAATGGTGTTGGAAACAATGGGTTGAAACATGCAGAAGAATGAAACTGAACCACTGTATTTCACCAAATACAAAAGTAAATTCCAAGTGGATCAAGGACTTGGATGTTAGACCAGAAACTATCAGATACTTAGAGGAAAATATTGGCAGAACTCTTTTCCGCATAAGTTTTAAAGACATTTTCAATGAAACGAATCCAATTACAAAGAAGACTAAGGCAAGTATAAACCTATGGGACTACATCAAATTAAAAAGCTTCTTCACAGCAAAAGTTACCACTACCCAAACCAAGAGACCCCTTACAGAATGGGAGAAGATCTTTACATGCCATACATCAGACAAGAGTTTAATAACCAACATATATAAAGAGCTTGCCAAACTCAACAAGAAGACAACAAATAACTCCATCCAAAAATGGGGGGAGGACATGGACAGAATATTCACCACAGAAGAGATCAAAAAGGCTGAGAAACACATGAAAAAATGCTCCAAGTCTCTGATTGTCAGAGAAATGCAAGTAAAGACAACAACGAGGTACCACTTCACTCCTGTGAGAATGTCAGACATCAGAAAAGGTAACAGCAGCAGATGCTGGAGAGGGTGTGGGGTCAAAGGAACCCTCCTGCACTGCTGGTGGGAATGTAAATGGGTCCAACCTCTGTGGAGAACAGTCTGGGGAACTCTCAGAAGGCTAGAAATGGACCTACCCTATGACCCTGCAATTCCTCTCCTGGGGATATATCCTAAGGAACCCAACATATCCATCCAAAAAGATCTGTGTACACATATGTTCTTGGCAGCACAATTTGTTTTTTTTTTTTTTTTTTTTTTTTTACTTTTTTTTTTCTTTTTTATTTAAGAAAGGATTAATTAACAAAACTATAGGGTAGGAGGGGTACAACTCCACACAATTCCCACCGCCCGATCTCCATATCCCACCCCCTCCCCCGATAGCTTTCCCATTCTCTATCCCTCTGGGAGCATGGACCCAGGGCAGCACAATTTGTAATAGCCAAAACCTGGAAGCAACCCAGGTATCCAACAACAGATGAGTGGCTGAGCAAGTTGTGGTCTATTTACACAATGGAATACTACCCAGCTGTAAAAAATGGTGACTTCACCGTTTTCAGCCAATCTTAGATGGACTTTGAAAAAATCATGTTGAGTGAAATAAGTCAGAAACAGAAGGATGAATATGGGATGATCTCACTCTCAGGCAGAAGTTGAAAAACAAGATCAGAAAAGAAAACACAAGTAGAACCTGAAATGGAATTGGCGTATTGCACCCAAGTAAAAGACTCTGGGGTGGATGGGTGGGGAGAATCCAGGTCCATGAAGGATGACAGAGGACCTAGTGGGTGTTGTATTGTTATATGGGAAACTGGGGAATGTTATGCATGTACAAACGATTGTACTTACTGTTGAATGTAAAACATTAATTCCCCTATAATAAAAAAATAAAAATAAAAAATAATAAAAGAAAATTTAAAAATTTAATTTAAAACAAACAAACAAACAAACAAAGAACCCTAGGTAAAGGAGACAGAGCCACAGCATTTGAGTGCAGACCGAAGTGCGGGTCAGGAGAGGAGCCCTCTAGGCCATGGTCAGGGGTTGGCATTTATTTTGAGTGTGGATGGGCCCCCCTCCCTCCTTTCCTTTTGTGCCAGGGCCTCACATACACATGATTTCACTGTTAGTAGATAAGCCATTTCATTCATATGGAGAGGCACACAGAGAGGAGAGAGAGAGAGAGACCACAGCATCTGAGCCCCCCCCCCCAATACTCCATCGTGTTGCGGGAACCTGAACTGTGTTCATGGCAAGGCATGCGCCTACCCTCTGAGCTTTTCATCTGGCCCCATGTGGGAGGTTTTGAATGAGGTCTAGGCATGACTTGATTCTTTCCCCCCTTCCCCCAGAGCACTTCTCAGATATAGTTTATGCTGGTGAAGGGACTTGAATCTGGGACTTCAGAGCCTCAGGCATGAAACCCATTGGCATAACCATTATGCTATCTCCCCAACCCTTGATATGACTCACTTCTAAAAAAACATTAATTTCTGTCCTGGAGGCAACAGAATTTTAAAAATATGTAAATAAGACTCAGATAGTGGTACATCCAGTCAAGCACAAATGTAACCATGCTTAAGGACCAGGGTTCAAGCCCTCCTGCATGGGGATGGGGAGGACATCAAAAAAAAAAAAAAGTCACTAGGAACAGTGAAGTCATCACCACCATGCAGGCATATAACCCTGGTGGGAACAAAAATAATTCAAAAATAAATAATAAAAATAACATGTATTTTAGGGGAAAATGCACCACTCTCTCCGCCACATGGAAGATTGTGCTGATGCCGAGAGAGACAGAGGTACTGCCCAGACATTGGCTGCAGTGACGGACCTGAAAGGAGAGTTGTATTCACTTGCTGCCTTTAGAGAAGTGTATCAGGAAAGAGGAACTTTATGCAGTGAGGGGTAAGCCTGTCTGTTCACGGCACCGAGACCCAGCTGCCTGATTCTCAGCCAATATTTATGGATGGATGACCTTTATGTTCCCAGAGTTGTGGCATTCTGTAAGCTTTCACATTCCGTCTCTCCCTCTCCCAGGATTATCCCTGTATGACAAATACACCATTTTCTCTTTTTTCCTCCTTCCCTTTTATTTTGATAGCACAGAGGGGAGGGGGAGAGCAAGGGAGAGAGAGAGAGACACCTGCAGATCTGCTTCACCACTTGTGAAACCCCCTTCCTATAGGTGGGGAGCCAGAGTTCAAACCCTCCACTTTGTGCAGTCTTCAAACTCTTCATGTGTTTGGTATGTGTGTGTGTGTGTGTGGGGGGGGAACGTCTGACTCCAGTCATGTTCTCTAGTGGCTCTGCCAGGCTCACTAAGAATGATCATGTTCCCTGTTCTTAGTTTCACTGAAATATTTTTAAGTTTCATAAGGGTTGGACAGTCACATAAAAACATGATACACAAAATAAATAGAGAAATAAACTTCTACATTCCTGAGTAGAATAGATTGGACAGAGCAAGAGGGTGAACTATTTGGAGGATGTGGAGGGCCCAGAGCAAGTTCAGGCAGGAGCTGACAGTGCCTGGATTTGAGAGGTGGCCCAGGAGATAGGAGATTGCCAAACAGGCAATGGGACTTTCTCACACCCCGAGTTCAGACCAGAGTCCAGACCAAGCCTCCTTGTCCAGAACCTCTACACTGCCACATCTCTTGATAATTTCAAAAAGAAATCAGCTTCTCAGTTATTATTTTTAAAGATAGTATTTTGAGATGATGTATTATATCCTAAGATGATGTCTGAAATTTCAAATATTAATCTATCAAATAGGACCAAGATTTTCTTTCTTTTTTTTTTAAATTTCTTTATTGGGGGATTAATGTTTTACAGTCGACAATAAATACAGTAGTTTGTACATGCATAACATTTCTCAGTTTTCCATATAACAGTATACCCCTCACTAGGTCCGCTGTCATCCTTTTCCAGGACCTGTACTCTTCCCCCCACACCCCAGAATCTTTTACTTCATTGCAATACACCGGATTGGATTAATTGGATCTGTCTTATGTTAATGTAGAACTGATTTCTGTATATTTTTGCTTTTTATTATTGTTGACAGCTTGAAAATTTAAAGTTAATGATAGATAATTATGCAGAAAATAAAACAAAAGAAGTTAGCTTCTTAGAAAAGTCATAATCTGTGGTTATGTGTCATACCAATGGGCTTAGTTAATACAATTTAATTTAAAAGAAATGCCTCTTTGGGCTAGGGAGATGGTGTAAAGGTTATTCAAAAAGTCTTCCATGCCTGAGGCACCAAAACACCCAAGTTCAGTATCCAGCACCATCATCAGCTAGAGTTGAGTAGTGCTCGAGTGAAGGAAGGGGAGAGGAAGGAAAGCAAGGAAGGAAGAATGGACCGATGAACTGGGTGGACTTTTGCTTAAATATGCGTATCTTTGGGGCAGATTTCTCAGAAAAACACTTGGCTGGAAAACAGGAGAGGGGATAATAGTATCTTTACTATTTGTTTGTCTTTGAGTCTTTGGATTTTGAAACATAGTGAGTATATTAATTATACAAGTGAGTCTTGCAAAGTAATTAAAGCTTCAACTGCTCTGCTCCTTTAGTCTCTCTTTTTTTTTTTCCAGATGTTACTTTTCTCCCTCTCCCTCTCCTGTGTACCTCAGGCAGGTATCTTTCCTCAGTTCAAAGATAGGAAATTTCTACATAAAATTAGAGCAAGCCACAGTCAGGATCCTCTTTCGTCTCCCCATATCCTGTCCTTTCGTCCTATTTACTTTCCAGAATGCAGAGCATAATGTTCTCATATGTGCACTCCTTTGTCCTTATTTTTTGCCATCATGCATGCCTTCACTGTTGCTGGCAGCACACCCAACCCCCTCTCCTTTTTAGAGAGAGAGAGAGAGGGGGGTAGCGTAGTAGATAGAATGTTAAACTCTCAAGCATGTGGTCCTGAGTTTCATTCCCAAAATTCCCTGTGCTGGAGAGTGAAACTATGGTTGTCTCTCTGGTGTTAATGAATAAATCTTTGGATGCGGATGCTGCAGCACTATGAAACTTCCTCCCTGCAGATGGGGAACAGAGATCTGAACCTGGGTCCTTGCAGTGGGTAACATGTGCTTTCTTTATATATATATATATATATTTTTTTTTCCCTTTTTGTTGCCCTTGTTGTTTTGTTGTTGTTGTTGTTATTGATGCCATCGTTGTTGGAGAGGACAGAGAGAAATGGAGAGAGGAGGGGAAAATGGGGAGAGAAAGATAGACACCTGCAGACCTGCTTCACCGCCTGTGAAGGGACTCCCCTGCAGGTGGGGAGCCAGGGGCTGGAACCGGGATCCTTACTCTGATCCTTGCGCTTGGTGCCACATGCGCTTAAACCGCTGCGCTACCTACCGCCCAACTCCCTACATGTGCTTTCTATTAGGTGTGCCACTCCCTGGCTCCTCTTGCCCTCTTATGATCTGTGAATACTGTGTTACTGACTCTGCCCAGCCTTAAGATGATCCTTTTGTTTCACCCTTCACATGTGGCACGGGCCCTATTAAAATACTTACTTGGAGTTGAGGAGATAGCATAGGGATTATGCAAGGAGGCTTTCATGCCTGAGGTTCTGATTTCCTAGGTTCAATCCTCAATAAGCCAGAGCCAAGTAGTGCTCTGGTGTTAAGAAAAAAAAATTGATGAATATCTAATGTAAAGTTACCTTGTGCCTGTCCTTCGTCTGGGTACCTGCCTGTACTTGAATTCATAGAGGTGATACTGGTGGGGAAGGAATATTTTTTGTGAGAAAGTTTGAACTCTCAATCATGAGATCCTCAGTTTGATCCCAGGCTGCACCTGCACCAGAACAAAAACCAGGTGTTTTTTTTTAAGTCTTTTTTAAAATCATAACCTTTTGTTGCCCTTTTTTTTTTATTGTTCTAATTATTATTGTTGTTACTGATGTCATTTGTTGTTGGATAGGACAGAGAGAAATGGAGAGAGGAGGGAAAGACAGAGGGGGAGGGAAAGACAGATACCTGCAGACCTGCTTCACTACCTGTGAAGTGACTCCCCTGCAGGTGAAGGGGGGGGGTCTCAAACCAGGATCCTTAACGCCAGTCGTTATGCTTTGAGCCACCTGCGCTCCCCCCGCCCAACTCCTCAGAATGGTGTTTCGCTTCTCTCGTTTTCCTCTTTTTTTCCCCCCTCTCTCTCTCTGATTAGTAAATAAACTGCTTTTTAGAAGATTAACACCTAATTTTAATCCATAAAAATGTGTAAAAATGAAATATACTGAATTGTGGTAGTTTAGCATCTCCTAAAGATGCTATTTTTGGCCCCCACGGGGGAGGTGCCTGAAAATTCATAGTTGTGGCTGCAGGGGTGGGAAGTTGCTTTAGTTGTTCCAGCACCTGCCAGTAAGACCTTGCCTGCCCAAAGAAATCACAGCGGGCGATGGATGGGGAGAGATGGATCATCTGGGAGAGTGTCAGACTTGAGATTCCCAGTTGAATCTGATCTCCAGCACCACATGTTTCATTCAGACTGGTGCTCTGGCTTCTCTTTCTGTGTTGGGTGTGAAATTCCCTTGTGTGACCCAGCTTTTGAACACCCAGCTTTTGAACCTATGCTTCTGTTTTGTTTTGTTTTAGATTCATTTATTTATTAATGAGAGGGAGGGAGGGAGACAGACCCCGAGCATGTCTCTGGCATAGGTGATGCTGGGGATCAAGCTTGGTATCTCATGCTTGAGAATCTAATCCTTTCTTTTTTTTTTAATTTATTTTATTTTATTTATTTATTCCCTTTTATTGCCCTTGTTGTTTTATTGTTGTAGTTATTATTGTTGTTGTCGTCGTTGTTGGATAGGACAGAGGGAAATGGAGAGAGGAGGGGAAGACAGAGAGGAGGAGAGAAAGAGAGACACCTGCAGACCTGCTTCACCGCCTGTGAAGCGACTCCCCTGCAGGTGGGGAGCCGGGGTTCGAACCGGGCTCCTTATGCCGGTCCTTGTGCTTTGCGCCACCTGTGCTTAACCCACTGCGCTACAGCCCGACTCCCGAGAATCTAATCCTTTACACAATGCAACACACTCAGGGTCTGTCAGATTTTATTCTATTTTTATTTTTTTTTGTTTATCCATTTGTTGTGTATTTTCATTATTTTTTTCTTTCTAGTGGGCAATGATATTTCAGTCACAGTTAAATTTTACACTTCTGCCACTTTTCTCTATTTTTAAAAATTTTTTATTTGAAATTAAGTCTTTTTTTAACTTTAAAAAATTTTATTACATTCTTTTATTTTCCCTTTTGTTGCCCTTGTTTTTTTGTTGCTGTTGTTATTGCTGTCGTTGTTGTTGGATAGGACAGAGAGAAATGGAGAGAGGAGGGGAAGACAGAGAAGGGGAGAGAAAGACAGACACCTGCAGACCTGCTTCACTGCCTGTGAAGCGACTCTCCTGCAGGTGGGGAGCTGGGGGCTTGAACTGGGATCCTTCCTCTGGTCCTTGTGCTTTGCGCCACCTGCGCTTAACCCGCTGCACTACCGCCTGACTCCCCTTTTCTCTACTTATTGTCCTTAAGAATTTCTATCTCGGGGCCGGGTGGTGGCTCACCTGGTTGAGTGTACAAGGACGTGGGTTCGAGCCCCTGGTCCCCACCTGCAGGGGAAAACTTCATGAGTGGGGAAGTAGTGTTGCAGGTGTCTCTGTCTCTCACCCCCTTCCCTCTTGATTTCTGGCAGTCTCTACCAAATAAATAAAGATAATTTAAAAAACAAAGAATTTGTATGTAGCCTTAAGCATAATATCCGACAATTAGACCTGAACTGACTTTAGTCTTCTAGAAATACAGAATGTGTTGACTCTTGTTTTTAACGTAAAGCAACAGCTCATTAAAGAAGTCACCTTAAAAAAAGATTCCACTCATTTTGCATATGAAGAGAAAATCCACCAGTGATGAATGAAGCACCTAAGGCCACCCATATGGATAGTCTGTGTGGGAATTAACAGGAAATCAGTATTCTCCTTGGGAACACAGCCCTGTGTTTAAGCTTAGTTATGAAGTGTTAGAGCCCAGCCAGCCTTTCTCTGCTACCTTGGTCACAGCACACAGAAACAAAGGTCTCTCTTTTTAAAATTGCTACCGGGGTTTATCCCTGCAGTTCTGTGCTAGCACTACAAATGCACCAATCCCATAAACAACCTTTTTTCCTTTTATTTTTCCTTTTTATTTGATTTAATTGGACAGAGAGAAATTGAGAGAGGAGGGGGGATAGGGAGAGAGAGACACCTGCAGACCTGCCTCACTGCTCCTGAAGCTTCTCCTGCAGGTGGGAGCAGGGGCTTGAACCCTGGTCCTTTCTTGATCATGGTAATATGTGTGCTCAACCAGGTCACCACCTGGCCCCACTGTTTTCTCTTTCATCTCATTCCCACCTCTGCAGTCAAATGCTCTACCACTGAACTATACCCCCATGATTCTCACTTCTGTAAGAACAATGTTGGCCTCTTGAGGTTTTTGTGAAAATTAATTTAGGTTTGATTTTCTTCCTTTCCTTTCCTTTTTTTCTCTCTCTCTGTTCTTCAGATAGTTGTTTGTTTCACGACTGAGCGCGAGAGAGTAGCTAGACCATAGTTTGGCAATATGGGGAGCTGAGTATCAAACCCTGGGCCTCATTTATGAAGTCCTCATTCTACCTGTGGACCCCCTCCCCACCTGCTAGGTTTAATTTCCTAGATGTGCTTCTACAAGGGAAGAGACTCTTCACTTTTTCATTTGTCTGATTTCTAAGCTATAATTAGAATTTAACAAAAGCTTTCAATTTTGTGAAGGTCGATTTGTATTAATGTGAAGCGTGTTATATGTAAGTACCATGCCATATCATATGGATTAAGATACTTAATCAGCATAATGCTTTATGCTACGTATAAATTAGTTCAGTGGTCAAATTATCAACCTGGAACTCACTGTTGATAGGGAAAGATAATACAAATAGTAATCTTGTGTATGTGCGTATTTTTGCCCCCAGAGCATCCTGCAGCTCTGATGTATGATGGCGCAGCAGATTGAATTTGGGACTTAAGAGTTTCAGGCATGAAAGTATCTTTGCATAATCATTATGCTACCTCCCCAGCTCAAAATAATATATTCTAAATGGCTAGCCCAGTTCAAATGTAGCATATATTAAAAGGTACTACTAGTTTGGTAAAATATGTTTTGCTAGTCTGTCTTGCTTCTTTATCAATATTTTGTTGTTTATATTTTTCCTGACATGTTTTTAGGTAATGTTATCTGGCTTATTTTAACAATGTGAAAGTAACAGTGTCAGCTCAAGTGTGCCTTTAATGAGAAGTCTAAATGGGCTTGTCTTTCAAAATTGGTAATCCACCTTTTAGCTTTCAGCTCTAAAGTGATTTTTTTTTTTCATTTGCTTTGACGTTTTCTTCCACTTCGGATCACATGATATGCTTAACATTCTGTTTTCTTTTTCTTTTTTCTTTTTTTTTAATAATTTATTTTATTTATTTATTCCCTTTTGTTGCCCTTGTTGTTTTATTGTTGTAGTTATTATTGTTGTTGTCATTGTTGGATAGGACAGAGAGAAATGGAGAGAGGAGGGGAAGACAGAGAGGGGGAGAGAAAGACAGACACCTGCAGACCTGCTTCACCGCCTGTGAAGCGGCTCCCCTGCAGGTGGGGAGCCGGGGTTCGAACCGGGATCCTTATGCCGGTCCTTGTGCTTTGCGCCACCTGTGCTTAACCCACTGCACTACAGCCCAACTCCCAACATTCTGTTTTCATTGTACCGTTAAGTTAAATTGGCCATATAAATGACCATGGAGCTCAAGTTCAAGGTCTGAAAGGAGTAACAGTTTGGCAGCCATTAGCTTTGATGAGAGTCAAACCATACTATGCTGATTTCGTAAGGTCTGTGAGCGAGCTGGTGATGCTTGTGACTGGTAGGCTTCCCTTCTTTTGTGTGTTAGTGAGGATATTTAGAACTGGAGAGTGAGCTAGTAAGGTTTTTATTACAGAAAGCTGTGAGTACCCAAAGGCTATACTGAATGCGGTCATTGAGGAGAAAGCTTACCACAAACCTGTTGCTCAGGGTTCTCTTTTTCTTGCGTTGTGACAATTGCTCATACTAACTTAAAAGCCTTGTATTGATTTATACTACAAGTCATTTATTCACAGAAGGAAAAAACTTTTTACCTGGATTAAAGTAAAAATGTTTGCGAGAAGAATTGAGTGCCTCTCATTCATGGCCTCCTCAGGGTATACTGAAGTACTTTCGACTCTTATCTTTTCTCCTCTGCCTTCAAAGAGTAGGTAGAGTTCTCAAAATCCCACTTACCTCCTGGAACAGTTTCTTTCCTCTATGTTTAGATACTTAACAGTGCTTAGTAAAGCTGAGTGATTCCATTGCGTTCTGCCAGTAGACGCTGCCATCTTCCTCAGGGTATTCCAGCCTGAGAACTTTGTGCCTGGCCTTAAAAGGGAGGGTGGGAGAGTGAGAGCATATGGTTATGCATGCTTGAACTTCCAAAGCCCCAGTTCAGTCCCCAGCTCAGAGCTTTTCCTGTTCTCTCTCTCCTCTCCTTCCCCTATTTGCTTAGAAAGACCAGAACACTGCTCAGGTCTGCTTTCTGGGGCAGAGTATTGAAACTGGGACCTCTTGTGTGTCCGTGCAAGATGGTCTAATGCGGTACCACTACACTTGCTCATACCTTCCTAGTGGCTGTAAAAGTACCAACTCAGCCTATGCTTCCCCTTTGATGTGTGTTGAAGATCAGGAGATTGTCATAGCATTGACTTGGTTTAGGTCATTGAAGAGGACAGTTCTGAAGTGGAACTAGAATTTACCAAGGAATCAGTGACTCAGAGTATTTAGATGAATCTGCTTTGCTTGTTTTTTCAAATAGGTATGGCTTGTCTCAGTTTTATTTGCTTGAAAATCAGCAATTTTTATGACCGAATAGGTAATATTTGCTTAACTGTAGTCAGATATTTACATAAGGTCAGTAAAATTTCCATTAGTTTATTTAAAAAATTATCTAGGCCGGTCTTTTGTTATATAGGGCATCCAGAGCGCAAACATTTCTCCAGCCCTCTGTGAATCCTTTTATTACTTTAGCCTGCAGGCAAAGCTAGTGCACACATGCAGAGCTGTGCTCTTTATACTTGGGGTCTCCATTATGCAAACTCTACTCTTTGTTTTTCATAATGTATCTTAGAGACTTTCCATATCAACATATATGGATTTAGTTTGTTCACCTTAAGAGCTTTGTAGTGCATTTTAGAATGATTCATTTGACAGCATGGCTTGATAAATCATTTTTAAAAAGTTACATTAAGTGAAAAGCATTAAAAATCTGGCATCTCATGATACTGAAATCTTTGTGTTCTTTGTTGACATTATGGTGTTTCACATAAATGAATTTTCATTTGTTAAAGATTTAATTGAATTCATTTCTTGTGAGTTTCACATGAGAGTGTAGCCAGAGTGCCACTCTGGTACATGGCACACTGGGGATCAAACCCTGAACCCCAGACCTGCAAGTTCTGTGCTACACAGAATAACCATAGTTATTTCCTTGGTGGCTTACATTTCACAGGGAATAACTACTGACACTGTTTTGCTTAATTCTGACTACTCTGGAGAGGGAAAAGATTAAAGATGAGATTGTCATCTTAATGTGGTGGTGCTTTGGCATTCTTTTTTTGGTAAAGATTTTATTTATTTATTAATGAGAAAGAAAAGAGACAAAGAACCAGACATCACTCCGGTACATGTGCTGCTAGGGATTGAACTCGCGACCTCATGCTTGAGGGTCCAGTACCTTACCCACTGCATCATCTACTGGACCATATGCTGTGGCATTCTTTGAGTAGAGGAGTATTCTTTAAAAATAAGCAGAGGGTGGTGCTGGGATGTGTCTTATTTGATAGACTGAGGGAATCTGAGAGGGACAGTGTGAGAACTCACACTGGTAAGCCAGTGAGTTCAGGGGGCTGATAAAGCTCTCCTTGTGGTCCGAGTTTGTCCCATGGCCCCCAGAGGGGCATGTAGCGTGTGTGTAGTGAATGCTGACTCCCGTTTAGCTAAAACAAAATAGCACTTCTTTATAGTGTCTCTTTTATAATTATCTTTTCAGTTTTCTCTATGAATAAAAAGTATATGTGGTATTAAAGTGAATGCTGATATTTAAGGAAGAGCCGAAAAGTTAAAAGTTCTTTCAATGTTTTTTCTATTATTATCATTTTAATGTATTTATTTATAAAATGGTCTTTGATTTTTTTTTTTTTTTTAACTCATTGTCATAGTGGTTCTCAGTCCTTTTCAGAATTGTCTTTGCCACATCGAGCAGGCTGCACTTTACTTTTCTTCCTCCCACTGGCGTGAAATAAGTGCTTTGGCAGAAAGTGGTCACACCTAATTCCACCAGGTTGGGTTCAAAGCAGCCACTTGACTGAATGGCTATAAGATTAAAAAATAACTCAATTTCTAAATAGAAGTTAGATTCATTCTATTTTCTTCAATTCAGTCATCTTTCCCTATTTTTACATTAATACGCCAAGGTCTTCCTCCCCCCCCTTCCTCCTTTCTTTCCCATCCCTTCCCTTTCTTCCTTCCCTCCCTCCTCTCCTTCCCCTCTCTTCTCTTCCTTCTCTTCCTCCCCCCTCCTCTTTCTTTCTCTTTCTTTTGCCCCCCCAACACTGCTCAGCTCTGGTTTACGGTGGTACTGGAGATTGAATCTCGGACTTTAGGTGCCTCAGGTGTAAAGGTCTTCTTGCATAACCTCTATGCTATCTCTCCAGTCCTAAGGAGTTTTTCTTTTTGAATAAAGATTTGTTGGAGAGGGAGAGAGACAGAGATAGAGAGACAGAGAGAGACAGAGACAGAGACAGACACTGGCTGGCTGGCTGGCTGGCTCTGAGCAGCCAGAATATTGCTCCATTCTGTCATAAGGTGGTGTCAGTGCAGCCTTAGAGGCCTCAGATGCAGACTGGTGCTCTTGTTAGAGTTATCTCCCATCCCAAGGACTTTTTCTTTTTAAAGAAAAGGCAGAGGGGCCGGGAGGTGGTACACCTGGTTGAGTACACATGTTATAATGCGGAGTAAGGGCCTGGGTTCAAGCCCTCAGTCCCCACCTACAGGGGGAAGCTTTGCAAGTGAACAGTGCTGCAGGTGTCTCTCTTTCTTACTCCCTCTCTGTCTTTCCCTTTCTTCTCAATTTCTGTCTCTATCAAATAAATAAACAAAACCAACCAAACAAAAACTCTAAATTATTAATAAAAAAAAAAAGGGCAAGGTAGAGATGTCTGAATGATTTATAAAAGCTGGGCCATCCACTTAACTCAAGTAATAATGTGATAGTGGTTCCTTGGGAACAGCGGCTGTGTTCTGCACTGAGATGTATTCCTCTTCTTGGAGGAGATTTTTGTTGAGTGATCCTGGATTCACACTCTCAAGGAGCATCTGGGCTCTAGTCTTTCACCATCCTAGTTCCTGCCCCTCACAGCAGCATCTTTCTCTCCCAGTCACAACCTACCTCATTCCTCTGAGACTTTGGGGAACTATCTTACCTGGTTTTCAGTAGCTTCTTCATCTCTCTGATTCCTCTCATTCTTTCACATTCTCCCCGTATGCCAGTGGCTTATATGATGGGTCACCTATTAGTGGCTGAATTTACACATTGGAAAGAGCTTTCTCCTTTGTCACGAATATAAACACATCCCTTCCATTATTATTTCTTTCAGATGTATCTTTGGCAGTGTGATGGTGATCCTTTACGAACATCTTTCAAAGATTTTCAGATCATTTTCCTCCAGTTCTCTTCCACACACCCACCAGCACCCTGAGGTAGATGTTTCAGGTATTCACATTCCTACTTTATAGATAAGATAAGGGCACTCACAGAAACCTGAAGATGACTTGCCTCAAATCCCATAGGAACAGATGGTGAGAAATCATAAATAGGAATAGAGCCAGACCCAAACCACTGTTTTTTATAGCATCCTGTACAGTCATGCATTACCAAACAGCGCTTCGACCCACTGTAGGCTAAGTGTGGTCTCGGTGGGCTATGCTGTCTATATAGCAGAGCTGTGCAGTAGGTTTGTGAAATTATACTTGGTGATATTGGCACCAAAGTAAAAATGCCCAGCAATAGATTCCTTCCTTCCTTCCTTTTTTTTTTTTTTTTGCCACTGGGGTTATCTCTAGAGCTGTGCACCTCCTGCATGATTCCTCCCACTCCCTGGAGACTCTTTATTTCTTAGATAGTAAAAGAGAGACAGAGAAGGAGAGAGACATGATGCACCATAGCACTGCTCCATTGCTCATGGAACTCCCCTGTACAGGTCCTCCCATGTGGTAGCTGGGGGCTCAAGCCCAGGTCCTCATGTGTAATGAAGTGTGTACTCTACTGGGTGGGCCATCTCCTGCCCCCCACCCCAGTAATGCATTTTAAAGAATTATTCCTTTCATTAAGCAACACATGACTATGTTGTCTGCATTTTATATTTTAAGTATTTTCCTAAACAAAAGTAGTTTCAGGGGGAATTTTTAGTTAACATCTTAGATACATAATATTCCAAAAATTTAAAACTGTTATCAATCGAATATTTAGGTTTTTCAGTTTTTCTTTATAAAAATAAATAACAAGGGGCCAGGCGGTGCAACACCTGGTTAAGCACAGACATCAGTCTTCAAGGACCCAGCTTCAAGCCCTGGTCCCCACCTGGAGGGGGAAAGCTTCACAGGTGGTGAAGCAGGGCTGCAGGTGTCTCTCTGTCTCTCTCTGTCCCTCTCTATCCCCCTCTCCTCTCAATTTCTTTCTATCTCTATCCAATAATAAGTAAGTAAAAATATATTAAGGATTAAAAATAAATAACATTGACCAGATACATTTTATCTTTTGGATAAATTCCCAGAAGCTGTATTGAGTCAAAACATAAACTTTTTAAAACTTTTTGAGCACTGCACAGTTGTTTCCCTTGAGGGGATGTTTGATTTCATTTCTTCATATTAGCTAGATAATCCATATACTATTGAAAGCTTGAATGGGTATAATCACAGCCGTTGCCCAGGTAGATTGGAGTCACTGGTGGTTATTTATTAGTTTAACTGTTGTCATCCACACCATTTCTATTCAAATTACCTGCTTTTGGTGACAGCAGCAGGAGATTCTGAGATCATGGTCTCTGTATTGTTTTGTCCCTTTCCTGGTCATGTGATGGATGATAGCAGCTCAGCGAGGACATCGTGCTCATATCACATGCAACTGCTTCCGTTTCCTGCGGCTCTGCTGGGCAGAGGGACTACTGGGCACCTTTGTTTTTCAGTATTTAGCTAGCTCAGATGATAGGGAGGTGGCCTTAGTTCACAGAGCCAGAAATAACTTTTTTTTTAATTAATTTGTTCTATAGAGACAAGAGAAATTGAGAGGGGTGGGGAGGTAGGTAGATAGAGAGACCTGCAGCTCTGCTTCACCACTCATGAAGCTTTTCCCCTTGCAGGTGGGGTCTGGGAACTTGAACCTGGGCCCTTTCATGTGGTAACCACGTGAACTTCACCAAGTGCACCCCACACACACACACACACCTCAAGTCCCAGAAAACTATTTTCATGATGGTTAGTGATGAACATTTGTTCACTCATGGCTGGGGACAAGTAAACTGAGGAATCATTTATACTTGGGCTAATTATAAATGTATCTTCCTCTCCCCTCACCCTTGGTCTTTCCCGTATGATTGAATGGATGATTCATTTGGACACCTTTTGAAGTTTGAAATGATCTCTTAGAATCCACTGTTTTAGTGATTAGCAGAATTAATACTGGAACAAGTTGACTGCTGAGCTCCACAGAAAAGCCGTTGTTGTGGTTTGTGCAGATGTAGGAGTAAAGGACACTTTACAGAGAACGGCAGTCTCCCCGTTACCTGCCCCCAACTAGACGCACTTCCTTGCCGGAGGCACCCGAGCCTGTGAGCCAGCACCCACTCCCAGGGAGCACAGGCTGGAGCAGGCCTGGCAGGAGCTCACCTCTCATCCTCTCTCATTGATTCAGAGCAGTCATCTTGCTCTTTACGTGACTCTTTCATTGACTTTTGACATCAGTGGCTTTTAGAAAAAATATGCATACAGTCCAGGCACGCCTGCATATCATCGTTATTCACCTTGGAGAAATTTCATTCTATCCGCCTTATATGGAAATTACTGTCCAAAGATGAGGGTTTGGCAGAAGTCTGTTTCTTGCTTCCAGTGTTGTGTTAAAGGGTGGTTGTGTTAAAGGTGTTGTGTTTCTGTGTGTATTGATCTGCATATCTGTTTCCTCTCCTTGGGAAGGGCCTACTGGAGGACTTTTCCTAAGGTGTTTGTGGTGCCAACTCCTCCAGGCTTTGGCTAAATCTCTGTTTGGTGGTCCTGTTAAATACTATGGCCGGCTTCTCTCACCTGAATATCATACTCCTGCCTGCCTCCTCCCCCTCCTCCCCCCTCCCCTCCCCTCCCCCTCCTCCTCCTCCTCTCTCTCCTCTCTTTCCCTTCCTCCCTTCCTTCCTTCCTTCCTTCCTTCCTTCCTTCCTTCCTTCCTTCCTTCCTTCCTTCCTTCCTTCTTTCTTTCTTTCTTTCTTTCTTTCTTTCTTTCTTTCTTTCTTTCTTTCTTTCTTTCTTTCTTTCCCTTTGTTCACCAGAGAGCGCTGCTGGGGATTAAACCTGGAACCTCGTAGCCACAGGCATGGAAGTCATTGAGCATAGATAGGGTCCCATCTCCCGGGGCCTCGCGCTCTTTTTCTTCTCTCCTTTCCTCAGGTATGTGGTGTCTTCTGTATAATTCATCTGTGTATTGTAATAACAGTATGCCTCTCCCCTCAGATAGAGGCGGCATAAGGGAATTCCTTCTGCTTTGACACACCCCACATGCGGAGACCTCCTTGTAGACAGCCAGCACCGGACGAATGAGAACTCGGCAATACCTACGCCTGGGCGAGCTTATGTGTGTTGATGTGGGCAGGATAGAACGTGTGGGACCGGCCGCTTAGAGAGATCGCTTTAACTTCAAGAGGATTGATTGCTTTTGCTATTTTATATAAAATATTTTATCATTCTATTACTTCTCCCCCCCCATGAGCACCTCTCTTTCTTTCTCTTTCTTCCTTCTTTTCTTTCCCTCCCTCCTCTCTTTCCCAGATCAGCGCACACTTCCTTTGCTCTCAAGGGCTGTTTTCGTTGGCCTTCATAACGTCTCTGTGCATTCTTACTGCATATTGCTTCATATTTAATTTGTTGTTTTTATTCTAGCAGTTAAAGCTTACCCAGCCTCTTGCCCTACCTTCTAAATCTGTGTCTGATTTTGGTGCTTCACTTTGTCTGCTGGCTCTGTCCTATTTTGGTTTGCCACAGTTATTGCTCTTATTAAGTAAGTTAACATTCTGATCAGAGAGCAGAAATCTTTTCACTCTTGTTATTAGCCGTCCAGAGCTAGATCACAGCCCCCAGTGGGGTGATTTTGCTTGTTGTAAACCAAAACACTGCTCATTTCTGGCTTATCATGGTGCTTATGGGATTGAACCTGAGGGTTTGGTGTCTCAAGCATGAAAGCCTTTTGCATGACCATTATGCTGTCTTCCCACCCTTTCACATGTCAGTCCTGTGCTGAAGTAGTTCTGACCTTCTTCCCTCTTAGGAATGTGTTAGAACAAAGCAGACTCAGGGTAGGACCTTGCATACTCACATGTGTTTCTTGGTAATATAATTGATATCTAAGTTCAGTTTCAACATGCAACTTAATTGTTTGCAATAGTTTTTTCTCAAGCAGATAAGACAAATGATGTCCATTTAGAGGGGGAAATAGGCAAGGCTGTACCTTTATATAAACCAACAGCAAATACGCTGCTGCCTTTGATATATGAAAGTTTGAAGAGCATAACACAGTGTAGGAAATAGACTTTTATTTTATCCCCACCTGAAACCTGCCTGTGCTGATTAGAGGCAAATAAAACAGTTGTAATAGGGTCTTTGGGGTGGGGGAAGGACCAAATTGTGTGATGACCTTTAGCCTGGAAAGGAGACAGGAGAATGGTGACTTGGTGGCTATTTTGGCAGCAAGGAAAATGATTGGCTGTCTTTCAGAACTTTAAGCTTATTGGTTGCCTCAGGTGATTGAAGCCCAGCTCCATCTTTCTGCTGGAGTAGGACTCAGTGGAGGTTTTTTCTCAGGAACTTGTTCAAGGATAACTCCACAATGATGATAATGCTGTGGACTGGTTCCCAGCCTTGGCTTGTGAATTAGAACACTAGGGAAATGTTGACCTTGGCACTGTCCAGAGCACCAAATTCCTTTCTCTGCATTTTTTTTTTTTTTTTTTTACATTTCATGCAAACTCCTGAAAGATTGTTCCCTCCCAAAGTGAATACTGTCTGCTAAATGCAGAACAAGCTTCTGGGGAGAATTAAGTGCAGACAAATGAGGCAATAATTATTTATAGTACAAAAAAATGTACTCCACGAATCCTCTAAATAGCAAACTCCCTAGTGCTTTTAAATATGACTGATTATGCACACTATTGGAGAAACAAATAGAACAGGGAACTCTCTTGGAAGTATGCAGTCATACACCCAACCTCAGCAGTAGGCATAGATTAAATTTACAGTATGGGAGACAAGTAAGTAGTCGGCTATTGTTTTATGGCTGACTTTAAAACAAGTCATCTTGAGAGCTTGTTTGGAGGTTCTAGCAAGGGAGCTCAGCTACTTGTATACCCTCGACTGAAGACCGGTCATTACACTTTGTGCCATGTGTACTCAACCTGCTGTGCTACTGCCTGCCCCTAATCTTTTTATTATTATTTTTCCCATTTGTTGCCCTTGTTGTTTATTATTGTTGTTATTGTTGTTGTTATTGCTGTTGTTGTTGGACAGGACAGAGAGAAATCAAGAGAGGAGTGGAAGACAGAAAGGGGGAGAGAAACACAGACACCGGCAGACCAGCTTCACCTCCTCTGAAGTGATCCTTCGGCAGCTGGGGAGCCAGGGGTTCGAACTGGGACCCTTATGCTGGTCCTTGCACTTTGCACCATGTGCGCTTAACCCACTGTGCTACTACCTGGCCCTAATCTTTTTAATATCATGTTTTATAGGCTGGTAGGTAGTCAGATTTCATATAAATTTTATTTGTTTAAAAAGATTATGTGCCGGGGCCAACAAAATAGCTCACTTGGATGGTGTGCTGCTTTGGTCTGTGTGTGTATGAGAGAGAGAGGGAGAGGGAGAGAGAGAGAGGTAGATTCAGTTTTGAACCTGGTCCCCAATGCATTGAAGGAAGCGTCACTGCTGTGGTCTCGGTCTCTCTCTGATAAAAGAAAAAAGTATATACCAGTTAAAGTTCTATAAGGGAATTAAGAAAATTGAGTGATCTCTGTGCAGGGACCTGGGTCCAGTCTCCTGGTTCCCACCTGCAGGGAGAAAGTTTCACAAGTGATTAAGCAGGGCTGCAGGTATCTGTCTCTCCCTCCTTTCTCTCTGTCTCTATCTAATCATAGTAAAAAAAAAAAAAAAAGAGTGATCTCTGTCCTCACAAATATGGTAGCTAGTTGTCATCATTTTAGATGCATAGGAGCTAAGTGCTGCATGCTGTATAGCAAGTAGACTAACAGCCACTTGATGAACGGATGTATAGACATATACCTAGAACCTACTGCTTTCTGGCTGACAGTGTATTTTAAACAGCTATGATTTGATATGTTAAATTTAGACAGTGAGTTTAGTGCCCCCTCCCAAAGCTGTAGACTAATTCATGTACAATGTCACCACTCTAGGCTGCTTTTTTTTATTCAGAGAGAGAGGGAGGGGGAGAGGAAGACTCATCACAGCACTGAAACTTGCTTTGTTGCCATGGTATCTAGCTTGTGGTGCTGGGACTAAAACCTGCAGCATGTGCATGGCAGAGTAGGCCCTAGTGAGCTATCTTTCCAGCTCAAAGTGAGGGTGCCCCCCTAAACCCCACCCTCTACCCCACTCCTGCCAGCACCACTCAGCTCTGACTTACAGTGGTGCAAGGGATTGAACCTGGGACTTTGGAGCCTCAGGCATGAGAGTCTTCTTGAATAACCATTATGCTATCTACCCCTCCATGGCTTTTTTTTAATCTCTCTCTCTCCTTTTTTTATAAAAAGCTTTATTGATGCATATTTCACATGCTACACAGTTCATCCATTTCAAGTATATAATATAGTGTTTTTGGAAATGAAATTCACAGTATTGTGCAAGTATCACTATCTAATTTTAGAACATTTCTATCACTCCCCAAAGAAACACTGTCCCCACCAGCAGTTACCCCTCACTCTGTCTGTTAATCGATTTTCTGTCTCTGTGGATTTTTTTTTTTTTTCTTTTTTGGTCTGCTCTGGACACTTCTTGTAAGTGGAGCCACAGGAATGGCATTTTGTGAATGGCTTCCTTCACTTAAGACACTGTTTGCAGGCTCATTCATGTAGTAGCACACTCCAGCACTTCACTCTTTTTATGGCTGGATGATATTCTGTTGCTTGAACACACATCTATTTTCTCTTGGTAAACATTTGGTTTATTTCCACAGTTTGGTGATTAGAAATGCCTTTGTAAACAAATACATACACATCTTTGTGTGATCAAATGCTTAATTTCAGGGAAGTATTTTTTTATATTTATTTTCCCTTTTTGTGGCCCTTGTTGTTTTATTGTTGTAGTTATTGTTGTTGTTATTGATGTCATCATTGTTAGATAGGACAGAGAAATGGAGAGAGGAGGGGGGATAGAGAGGGGGAGAGAAAAACAGACACCTGCAGATGTGCTTCACTGCCTGTGAAGCGACCTCCCCCTGCAGGTGGGGAACAGGGTGCTCAAACCAGGATCTTTACACCAGTCCCTATGCTTTGCGCCATGTGCGTTTAACCCACTGTACTACCGCCCAGCCCCCTATTTTTTAAATTTTTAAATATTAAAATTTTTTTTTTTTTGCCTCCAGGGTATTGCTGGGGCTCGGTGCCTGTACCACGAATCCACTGCTCCAGGAGGCTATTTTTTCCCTTTTGTTGCCCTTGTTGTTTTATTGTTGTCGTGGTTATTATTATTGTTGTCATTGCTGTTGTTGTTGTTGGATAGGACAGAGAGAAATGGAGACAGGAGGGGGGAGAGAGAGACACCTGCAGACCTGCTTCACCGCCTGTGAAGCGACTCCTTAGGGAAGTGTTTTTACTTGTTCTTCAACAGGTTGCTTATGACAGAGTGTGCTACCTACTCAGTGCCCTTTGATTTTTAACTTATTTTAATATTTTGTTGGTTGGTGGTAGGGACAAAATAGGTGGAGAGGGAAACATTTACTATTTTTAATTTTCTTTTAAAAATGCTGTTTTATTTTGGATATAGAGAAGAAAATTGGGCGGGATGGGGGAGGTAGAAAGGGATAGACAGAGAGACACCTGCAGCCCTGCTTGACCACTTACCTCCTGCAGGTGGGGTGGGGCGTTGGACTTGGGGCCTTCCGCACTGTGATATGTGAGCTCTCCCAGGTGCACTACTGCCCAGCCCTGAAGGAGACATTTATTAGGGTCCCGCCTGAATGGCACATTCTGCTAGGAGCTCTGTGTCCATCATCTCCCTTCCTTCTGTTTTCAGTCCTGTCTGTCAGAAGCTTGGGCTTCCTCACTTTACAGGTGAGAGAGGCAAGGAAGGACCTAGGAACTTGAAAGTATCTTGTCAAAGAGGAAAGACTGGTTGTTAAGTGTGACTCAACGTAGACTTCAGATCTGTGTGACTTCCAGAGTCTCACAGGTAGGAAAGATCCAGCAAATTTTAAACATTACGACAGATTCAGAATAATTTCATTAATTCTTTCTACCAAATTGGATCGTTCCAATAATTTCTATTTCTCCCTTTATTCAACAGCATTGCTTTTCGCCTACTGATAGCCAATGCATTGCTCCATGCGTATTAACTATTTCTTCAGTTTAAAAATCTTCTGGGTGCAGGGAGATAGCTCAGTGGTAGAGCACAAAGTATGCATGTAGCAGGATGCCAGGTCTAGTCCCTGGCAGCAAATTTGCTGGATCTGTGTACTCATTCTCCCTCATTCAATGTAAATAGACCAGAAGAGTAGCCCAGGAAGGTGGGTCACAGGAGTAAACACTGAACTTTTAAGCACGAGGTCCCAAGTTCAGTTCCTGCCATTGCATGTGCCAGTGTTATGCTCTAGCTCTCCCCCCTAAGTAAGTAAATCTCATATATATGGGGGGGGGGTTGAGGTATGACAGAAGGTGACACACCTAACAAAGCACCAACCTTACTATGAGGGGATGACCTGGGGATGGGGTGGGGCGGTGTTGTAGTCCTCCTCCTCTTGTTCGGAAAATGAAAAAGGAATACTTGGTTTGGGAAGAGTGAGTTCATGCATATGTGAAACCCTTGCATTGATTAAAGAAAACAACAACAACAGCAAAATCAAGTAAATAATATAAAGTTTAAGGGAAAAAAGTCCGCCTGGCATGCAGGTCTCCTGTGTGAACGCGTCCTTCACAGAACATGTATGAGCAGGATCAGGAGAAGCAGAGTTGCTCTGCTTGAAACCTGGAGTGTTTCCTGGAATTACTAATGGCTCTGAAGCTGAAAACAGAGGAAAAGCATCATTGCTCGTACCGCTTGCTTGTTTCCAGGCTGTAGTCCTTCAACAGTTGGCAAATTAGTCGTTGGAGTTTGGGTTCACACATCTATTTTTAACTGATGGTTTATTTAGATAATATTTTGAGGGGAGCTCTTAGGATATCAAATGACTGCTATTTTAACTTCAAGAACAAAAACAAACATATGTACACTGTAGAAACGCCATTCTGATTGTGCTAGTGATCAGTGTTTTGATTTCATGACAACAGCCTTTCTCAGAAGTACCAGCATTAGGGACTGGCGAGATAGCTCACTGGGTATGGTGGCTGCATTGCCCTGTGCCTGGCCCAGGTTCAAGCCCCAGTGGGAAGTTTATAAGGGTAGACCTCACATATATACAGCAGTGACATTGACCTTGAATAATCTGAATAGCAGTGATCATTTGCTCCTAGTAACTTGAAAACACTTCATTTACTTTGTATTCATTAGATTATAGGCTTGCCTCTGTGTAAGGGAAGCTCCAAATAACAGTTGCTTAGGCAAAATCACAGTTGATTTTCTGTTGCACATAATTGTCTTCAGAAGTATGGCAACTTTGCATTGCAGCGGTCATCGAACTCTGTCTCTTTTATTGTCCTTAGATCTGGCCAGCAGCCCAGGGCCCAGAGCACCACAATCCCAGTTCATTTATCAGGAAGGGAGAGAAGGGGAGGCCATGACCTTCTCTTTTAAGAGCAGGACCTGGAAGTTACTTACATTCTTTCTGTCCACACCACTTGGGCCAGAACTTAGTTATTTGACCACACCTGGCTATAAGCGGACTAGGAAATGTGCTCTTTATCCTGAGTGGTTGTTTTGCTCAGTTAAAATTTTCATTATGGAAGGCATAAGAAGTGATGGTGGAGGGCTGGTGGGATAGCTCACTTGGATAGCGCACTGCTTTGCCGTGTGTGCTCCCTAGGTTCAAGTCTGGCCCCCACTGCATTAAAAGAAGCTTCGCTGCCATGGCCTCTTTCACTCTGTCAACAACAACAATACCACTGCCACTGGAGAAATGGCTCAATTGCTAAAGATTAGGCCCATGTACCTGAGGCTGTTTGCTGGTTCAGTCCCCAGCACTGCATGTAGCAGAGTTCTTTGTCTCCTTTTTATGTATCATGTGAAACTCTCACATCTAATCAGTAAAATAAATCTTTAAGGAAAAAAAAAAGGGGGAGTTGGGTGGTAACACAGTGGGTTAAGCGCAGGTGGCGTGAAGCGCAAGGACCAGTGTAAGGATCCCGGTTTGAGCCCCTGGCTCCCCATTTGCAGGGGAGTCGCTTCACAGACGGTAAAGCAAGTCTGCAGGTGTCTTTCTCCCTTCCTCCCCGTCTTCCCCTCCTCTCTCCATTTCTCTCTGTCCTATCCAACAACAACGACATCTACAACAATAAAACAACAAGGGCAACAAAGGAGAATAAGTGAATAAAATAAAATTTAAAAAAAAGAGAGAAGGGAGAAAGGAATGAAGGAGGGGAGTGTACAGGGACGGAAATGATACTTCGCTACTGGCCCTGGGGGATGGCTCAGAGGGTAGAGTGCACGCCTTACAGTGAGTGCATGGGGCCCTAGGCTGCTCCTACAGCACCACACAAGAGAACCAGGACAAGAAGCACCAAAGCGTGTCATGAGTGGTGGAGTGCTGCTTTAGTGTTTCCCTGTCTCCCTCCTCTCTGAAAAAATTACAGAAGAAAAAAACAGGCTGGGGAGGTAGCTTGGCTGTAGTAAGGATGTCTAAGGACTTGAGTTCAGTCCCTAAAAAACTCTGTCATCGTGAACTTGGAATACTATTTACTTCCTTTCTATTTGAAACACACGTTTTGTTTGATATATTTTTTCCAGAATAAACCTTTAAAGGGGCAGGGGGTTAGTAATTAAGATGTTTTAGCAGAACAAGAAAGACAGACAGCTGCACCTTAGCTAGCTAGGCACCAGCAGCTTGTGCGCCCGGTCCAAGTTTAGGGAGAGAATTCTCGGCCATCACTTTTTTTTTTTTCTTTTTTCTTACTAAGATTTTTAAAATTATTTATTTATTCATTCCCTTTTGTTGCCTTCATTGTTTTATTGTTGTAGTTATTGATGTTGTCATTGTTGGATAAGACAGAGAGAAATGGAGAGACATGGGGAAGACAGACAGGGGGAGAGAAAGACAGACACCTGCAGACCTGTTTTAACCAGAGCACTGCTCAGCTCTGACATTTGGTGGTACAGGGGATGGAACCTGGGACTTTGGAGCTCTAGGCATGAGAATCTTTTTGCATAACCATTGTGCTGTGTCCCTGCACCTTTACCCCCGCCATTCTTTTTTTTTTTTTTTTCCCCCTTTTGTTGCCCTTGTTGTAGCTTCGTTGTGGTTATTATTATTGCCCTTGTTGACGCAATTCGTTGTTGAATAGGACAGAGAGAAATGGAGAGAGGAGGGGAAGACAGAGAAGGGGAGAGAAAGATAGACACCTGCAGACCTGCTTCACCGCCCGTGAAGCGACTCCCCTGCAGGTGGGGAGCCGGCGGCTCGAACCGGGATCCTTACGCCAGTCCCTGCGCTTTGCGCCACATGTGCTTAACCCACTGCGCCACCGCCCGACTCCCACCCCCCGCCATTCTTGAAGCTTCCCTTGGGATAGTACATGGTGCTCCCATATGGTTGCCAGTGACTCAAAACCAGGTCTGAAAGTTTTTTGTTATTTTTTTTTAAAGAATTTATTAGAAAGGTAGGAGGAAAGAAAGAATCAGACATCACTCTGGTACATGTGCTGCCAGGGATCGAACTCGGCACCTCATGGTTGCGAGTCGATGCTTTAATCACTGTGCTGCCTCCCGGACCACTGAAAGTATTTTAAGAATATATATATATATATATATATATATATATATTGTCTTGTTGTTGATATTATTGTTATTATTGCTACTGTTGAACTGTGTGCTGTGTAATTGTGAGGCTTGGCAGACATTCCCTTTCTGATGCGAGGGAAGGAAATGGAAAGGAATGGAAGCTAGAGAGAAGGAGCTGAAGCAAAGGGAGGAGATGGAAGAGAACAGAAGGGAGATCCAGTGCCCCAGAGGGACAGGGCTGCCTGGCATGACCTAGAGGGATGAGGTCACCTGGAACAGGTAAATCAGATTAGACAGAATGTTTTTACATAGGGCAGAGAGAAATGGAGAGAGGAGGGGAAGACTGAGTGTTGGTATGCTTCTAGTTCTGCTTCTGGGATCTAGTTCTGCTTCTGTTACATTGCTTGACAATGTGGTCTATTTACATGGTCTTTTTCTGTTACATTGGTTTGGTCTCACCCTCCGCCTCGCCTCCGGGAGATTTGGTTTAGCCCTTGCTAGTTTCACACTTCTCCCTTCTCCCGGCCCCCATCCTACATACTTCCTGAGTTCCTGCCGCTGGGCCTGGGGAGAAAGATGGAGGAGCACATGGTGTGGTGATTAGGTGTTGGACTGTTTGCCCGCTCGTGAATAAAGATTAAACTGCGTTCTCAGCTCAGCTACGAGTTTATGGTCATCTGTTACCTGCCGCCGGTGAAGCCAGCCCGGCGGAAACAACAGAGGGAGAGAAAGATAGACACCTGCAGACCTGCTTCACCGCCTGTGAAGCGGCCCCCCTGCAGGTGGGGAGCCGGGGGCTCAAACTGGGTTCCTTACGCTTTGCACTGTACGCGCATAACCCGGTGCACTACCACCAGCCCCCAAGATTTATTTTATTATTATTTTTTAAAATATTTATTTTATTTATTTATTCCCTTTTGTTGCCCTTATTGTTTTATTGTTGTAGTTATTATTGTTGTTGTCGTTGTTGGATAGAACAGAGAGAAATGGAGAGAGGAGGGGAAGTCAGAGAGGAGGAGAGAAAGACACCTGCAGACCTGCTTCAGAACCGCCTGTGAAGCGACTCCCCTGCAGGTGGGGAGCCGGAGTTCAAACCGGGATCCTTGTGCTTTGCGCCACCTGCGCTTAACCCACTGCACTACAGCCCGACTCCCCCCAAGATTTATTTTTTAAAAAAATTTTGAGTAATTTTAACACCTGAACACATCTAGTGTTTATTTCTAGGTTTTATTCTTGAATAATGATGTTTTAAATTTCATTTAATATTTTATTTATAAAAAGGAAACACTGACAAAACCATAGGATAAGAGGGGTACAACTCCACAAAATTGCCACCATCAGAACTCCATGTCCCATCCTCTCCCCCGATAGCTTTCCTTTTCTTTATCCCTCTGGGAGCATGGACCCAGGGTCGTTGTGGGATGCAGAAGGTAGAAGGTCTGGCTTCTGTAATTGCTTCCCCGCTGAACATGGGTGTTGACTGGTCGGTCCATACCCCCAGTCTGCCTCTCTCTTTCCCTAGTAGGATGGGTCTCTGGGGAAGCGGAGCTCCAGGACACATTGGTGGGGTCTTCAGGCCAGGGAAGCCTGGTTGGCATCATGCTGAATAGTGACTTTTCCTATAAGACACCTTTTATTTATTTCATGTGGGACTAGGGCTTGGACCAATGCAGTAGTGCTGTGGTATCTTTCTGTCACTCTTCCCTTTGTCTCTATTTCTCTATCTGAAATAAAAAAAAAATCTGCCCTGGAGCAGGCAAATCCTACTTTGGTTCCTTGACCACTGGCTTTTCTTTTTCTTTCTTTTCCTTCTTCTTTTTTTTTTGGGGGGGGGAGGGTTCCAGGGTTATTGCTGGGGCTCAGTGCCTGCACTACGAATCCATTGTTCCTGGAGACCATTTTTTCTCTTTTGTTGCCCTTGTTGTTTATCATTGTTGTTGTTATTATTACTGTTGTTGTCATTGTTGTTGGATAGGACAGAGAGAAATGGAGAGAGGAGAGGAAGATAGAGAAGGGGAGAGAAAGACACCTGCAGACCCGCTTCACTGCTTGTGAAGCAATCCCCTGGCTTGGGGAGCCAGAGGCTTGAACAAGGATCCTTGCGCCAGTCCTTGCGCTTTGCGCCATTGCTTACCCTGCTGCACTGCCGCCTGGCCCCTGACACTGACTTTTCTTATAACTCTTTACTTTTGTGTGAGAGAGACACGGGGCCACATACATGCATGACTGCTACTTACAGGGAGCCTTCCTTCATTTCCGACAGAGAGACAGAGAAACACCACAGCACTGCTGCCCCATCCCTGGAGTGTCTGCCATGCTGGGACTCTGTCGTGTGGTGTCTGGGCTGGAACCTGTACATCAGACGGTGATGTTTCCTACAGGATGAGCCACCTCTCCTGCACCCTCACTACTTTTCTTCCTGCCAGCAGGGTCACAGTGCTTGTCCTGCTTACTATTCCTGCCTGTTCCCATATATTACTATCAAAGTTTGCTGCTGTTTCATATCAGTATTACATCCATTTGTGTCTTTTTTTTTTTAACCAGAGCACTGCTCAGCTCTGGCTTATGGCGGTGTGGGGGATTGAACCTAGGACTTGAGCCTTGAGCATGAAAGTCTCTGCATAACCATTAAGCTATCTACCCCCACCCCCATTTGTGTCTTATGGCATGGGAGTTAGGATAGAGAAGAATGGTGTAGAGTGTTTGTTGTTCTTTGTGTATGTTTGTTGTTCTTGAAGTAGGGAGGTAGTAGTGATGTTCCCCCCTCCCAATTCCCAGTTTTCGTTGTGATTAGTACATTTATGGAAATACAGGAAATGTCTGTTCAGATTCTCAAGCACTATTCCTTGCATTGTTGTCTTTGATATTTTAAGAAGAGATTTGTTGTTGTTTTCTTCCAAATGAGACAGCAGGAAAGAAGTAGGTTTTTTCTTTTCACTCTACTGGAGTGTTAAGTTCCTCTAGGCTAGCGGTAGGCACACACATTGAAGACCTTTATTCGAACGAAAGCCACAGCTCTTACATCTTGGTGGATAGGTGTAGGCGTTTATGGAGACACAAGCCGCTGAGAGGAAGACCCAGGCTCTTGAGTATGTTTCCCCCTCCCTCCCTCCTCTCTTACTGCTACGAGGAGCAGTGCTTTGGAGTACTGACATGCCAAAGGCTCCTTCCTGTTCCACAAAACCAGTTTTATTCTCTTTCCTTACTTGCCCACCCTTGCTCAGGGTGCCACCGCTGCTGAGGGTGTTATTCACATCTAGCGTTCATTCTTTTGCCAAGGCTCCCTGGAGGTGTGCCCCAAAGGGGTGGGGCAGTGGTGCAGCTGGTAGAGCACACACATTACAGTGCGCAAGGAGCCAAGTTCAAGCCCCCAGTTCCCTCCGTCCCTGCAGGGGGGAAGCTTCACAAGTGGGGAAGCAGTGCTGCAGGTCTTCTCCCCTCCTTCTCTACCTTCCTGTTCCCTCTCAGTTTCCTTCTCTTTCCAAAACAAACATAAATATATTAAAAAATAATAAAATAGTGCCCCATAGCTAGTTACTTATAATTTCACCCTGGTAAAAAGACCCGGCAGCTGCCACCGCCGCCAGGGGAGGATGGGCCCCGCAGATGCTGTTCTCGCATTCCCCTGCCTCCCTCTTTCCTGGAGCTCAGCTTCCACCACTCCCTGAGCCAACAGCAGTCTCTTCATTCTTTGTTTTTGTTAGTTAGTTAATTTATTATTTTTTTTTTATTTGCTAGGACAGAAATTGAGAGTGGAGGGGAAGATAGAAAGGGAGCAAGAGGGAGTTGGGCGGTAGCACAGTGGGTTAAGCGCAGGTGGTGCAAAGTGCAAGGACTGGTGTAAGGATCCGGGTTCGAGCCCCCGGCTCTCCACTTGCAGGGGAGTCACTTCACAGGCAGTGAAGCAGGTCTGCAGGTGTCTATCTGTCTTCCCCTCCTCTCTCCATTTCTCTCTGTCCTGTCCAACAATGACAACATCAGTAACAACAACAATAACTACAACAATAAAAAACAAAAGGGAAAGCAAATAAATATTTTTTAAAAAGGGAGAGAGAACGAGAAACACCTACATACTTGTTTTACCACTTGAAGCATCCCCCCCTATAGGTAGGAATCAGGTGCTCGAACCTAGGTCCTTGCACATGGTAAAGTGTGCACTCACCTGGGCGCGTCACCGCCAAGACCCTATTTATTTTATTTGTCATTATCATTTTTTAAAATTTATTTATTTATTCATGAGAAAGATAGGCAGAGAGAGAAAGATCCAGACTTCATGTTGTTATGTGTGCTGCCGGGGATTGGGGATTGAACTCAGGACCTCATGGTTGAGAATCCAGTGCTTTATCTACTGCATCACCTCCTGGACCACTGTCATTATCATCATTTGTTAAGGGCAAGATAGTTCACCTGGCAGAATGCCTGCTTTGACATGTGCAGTTACATTCAAGCCTGGCCCCCAGTGCTCTGGGTTCTGCCATCCTAAAATGAATCCCTAGTATATTTCCTTTTTTAATAATCGTTTTATTTTTTGTTTTATTTACTTATTATTGGATAGAGTCAGAGAAATTGAGAGGGGGGCTGGAGATAGCAAGGAAGAGAGACACCTGCAGCCCTGCTTCATGAAGTTTTCCCCTGCAGGTGGGGACCAGGGCCTTGAACCCAGGTCTTTGTGCACTGTAATGCGTGCGCTTAGCCAGATGCAGCACCCCCTAGTGTATTTCCTGTGACAAATGAAGAAAGTTACGTAAGTCAGTTTGATGGTACAGTAAACATCTGTTCCGCAAGCATTTGCTATGGGTACTTTTTAAAGGCCTGGTTTAGGGCCGGAGAAAGAGCTCCCTGAGCAGGTCGCCTTGCATTAGCACGGGCAGGACCAGCTTCAGCTCCAGCTCCACTCGGAAGTGCTGTGGCAGCAGCAGAAGCCTTGTTGCTGTGGTGTCTCTACTGTCTCGCTGTCTGAAAGAAAAGTGGCTCAGAGCAGTGAAACTCATACACGCGCACCGTCTCTCCCTCCCTCTCTCTCCCTCTTTCCATTTGTTTGTTTTTTTTTCCCTTTCTTTCTAACCTTTTTTTGCCCTTTTTATTGTTATTGTTGTTGTTGTTATTGATGTCATTGTTGTTGGATAGGACAGAGAGAAATGGAGAGAGGAGGGGAAGACAGAGAGAGGGAGAGAAAGATGACACCTGCAGACCTGCTTCACCACCTGTGAAGTGACTCCCCTACAGGTGGGGAGCTGGGGACTCGAACCGGGATCCTTAGGCCGATCCTTGTGCTTTGCGCCACGTACGCTTAACCCACTGTGCTACCGCCAGACTCCCTCCATTTGTTTTTATGAAACAAAGTGACCAGAGCACTACTTCGCTCTGGCTTATGATGGTCAGTGTGAGACTGAACCCAGGACTTTGGGCCTCGTGCATGGAAGTCTTTTGCACAACCACTATGCTACCTCCCTGGCCTGGCATCTTTATTTATTGGAGACAGCCAGAAATCCAGAGGGAAGGGGGAGATAGAGAGGGAGAGAGACAGAGAGACACCTGCAGCCCTGCTTCACCACTCATGAAGCTTTTCCCCCTGCAGGTGGGGACTGGGGGCTCGAACCCGGGTCCTTGCGCATTGTAACACCTATGACTGGCTGACTGGAGGTCAGCAAATACTCTCCAGTAGCAGCTAGCGTGGACTCTTCCTCTCTGCTAAAAGTTAAGACCTTTGGGTACGTCATCTCTTCAATTCTCGGAGCAGTTATTTTTTAAAGTATTTTATTTATGGGGGCCAGGTATTACAGTGCACTCGGACCCTGGTTCGAGCCTCTGGTCCCCGCCTGCAGGGGGGAAGCTTTGCGAGTGGTGAAGCAGTGCTGCAGGTGCCTCTCTGTCTCTCTCCCTGTCTATCTCCCCTTCTCCTCTCAATTTTTGGCTGCCTCTATCCAATAAATAAATAAAGATAAAAAATATTTTAAGTATTTTATTTATTTACTTTAGTGACAGAGACACACAGAGAGACAGAGACATAGACCTAAATGCTGCTCAGCTCTGGCTAATTATGTTGGTGCTGGGGATTGAACCTGGGACCTCAAAGCCTCAGGTTTAAGAAAGTGGGTTTGTTATTGTTGCTATTATTGTTTGTTTGTTATCTCCATTATGTTATCTCCCCAGCTATCAAAGCAATTATTACCTTTGTTTTACAGTTGGAAAACCTGAAACTTAGAAAGGCTAATTAGGGTCCAGGTGGTGGCCCACCTAGTGGAGCCACATGACCATGCACAAGGACCCAAGTTCACGCCCCTGGTCCCCATCTGCAGGGCGGGGGAAGCCTCCCCAGAGCAGTGAAGAAGTGTTAACAGGTATCTGTCTCTCTGTTTCTTTTCTGCTCTCACTCCTTGCCTCTCAGTTTCCCTGTCTCTGTCTACAAAAGGAAGAAAAAGAAAGGAAGCGAGGGCAGGCTAATTAAGTTTTCCAGACGTGACTGACTACTGGTATCGAGAGCTGAGATTGGTGCCTGTATCAAGTTGAAGTATAGGCCTCTCATTGGTTCTTCTCAGGAGAGAGCTGAGTCAGTACTCACTGGCGGTTAGAGGTGGTGGGGAAGCCTTCCCCTGGAGCCAGCCCATCTGGTTTGAAGCTGGCTTTCCCAGCCTCGTGTCCCTGTGCAGGGCACTCCACCTCTTGCCCTGCATTACTTCCTCACCTGAAAACTGAAACTAATAATGATCCCGTGGGGTTGTGGAGGAAATGAGTTAATATTCGTGACTGTTTTAGGTGAGTGGTACTTGGGATGAGTTAAGTAGAGAACAAACACAGAAGGTAAATAGTGGGAGGAAAAAAAAAAACCACTTCTACACAAAAAAGAAAGAAGTTAAAAGACCAGAGCCCCACCCTCTTCTGATCCACATCTGTCCTCTGTTACCCATCTTGGTTTCCTTTCATGGAAGAAAAGGCTGTCATTGAAGTTCTGCAATGCTTCCAGCCTTTTATTCATCTCGACAAACACAGAAGGTGACAGTATTTGTTCAGTATAATAGGACAAAAAGACTGTCTGCCTTCTAAAGCTGACTGCCCCAGAGCTCTGGTCTCTGCCAGGCTTTCCCCAAGGACTGAGGCTCAATGTTCGCACACTCACCAATGGGGCTGCTTCCGGCTCAGTGTCGGGACTGTGGATCTACTGCTCCTGCAACACCCCCCCACCCCCAGTTTTTATTGGATAGGACAGAGAGAAATTGAGAGTTGAAGGGGGAGATAGGGAGAGAGACACCTGCAGACCTGCTTCACCTTTTGCAAAGCAACCCTCCCCCCCAGAAGTGAGGAGCTCAAGGCTCGAACTGGAATCCTTGTGCAGATCCTTGCACTTCATACTATGTGCTCTTAACCTGGTGCGCCACTGCCTGGCCCCTATTTATTTATTGTTCATTTATTGGGGGTGGGAGCATCACTCTGGCACATGTGATGCTGGGGATTGAACTTGAGGCCTCATGCTTTTAAGTCCCAACACTTCTGTCATCTACCGTGCCACTTCCTGTGCCTTAACGTCTTTCTCTTCAGTTAATCTACTTTTTAAAAGATTTTATTTACCACAACAAGGCTACAACAACAAGGGCAACAAAAGGGGGGAGAAAGATTTTATTTATGTATTTGTGAGAAAAAGGGAGGGAGAGAGCGAGAGAAAGAGGAAGAACCAGACATCACTCTGACACATGTGCTGCCAGAGGCCAAACTCTGGACCTCGGGCTTGAGAGTCCACTGCCTTACCCACTGCACCACCTTCCAGGCTACTCAGAATCTTTTTAGAAGGTCTTCAAGGAGATTGGATCCCTCCATAGAGTCTGATAACTCTTGAGTGACCTTCTTCCTTTGCTGCATTTGATCATGTTACTCTTGTGCTTATAGCCTTTCAATGGCTGCCTCTCTCATTCATACTCTGCCAGGCCGGGCTAGATTCACGGGCGGGAGAGAGACGACCAGGGACTCATGGCTGAGCTGGGAACGCAGTTCAGTCTTTATTGACAAGCGGGGATGCAGTTCAACAATCTAATCTCTAATCACAATTCTGTCCTATATATCTCCTGAGGCGGAAGTGTTAGGAAGAGGAAGTACGTAGGATAGGAGGTGGGGAGAAAGAGAAAGCACACACGAACCAGTGGGGATTGAACCAGTGAAAACAATGATTATGTAAACAGACCACAGAGTCAAGCAATGCAACAGAAGGGGTCTTAGAAGCAGAATTTAGTAGCAGACCAACAATACTCCATCCCTAGTTCTTCAAATAAACTTCAAGGTCTTGGGTGGGATCTGGGCTCTACTGCTTCCCCTCCCTCATCTGGGCTGTTCTGCCCAGGCCCATCCCACTCCAGAAATCCACCAGGGATGTGCTTAGCATACCACTGACACCCACAGCCCCCCACCCCTGTTTCATTTCCAAAGTGTTTAAACATAGTAATCTTTTTTTAGACCTCAGCTTAAATGTCACTTCCTCAGAGCTGCCTCCCACCACCCAGGATAGGTCAAGCCTGCCAGTTTGCCCTGATGGATGCCAGAGCCCACTTCCCCACCCCAGCCCCCTGGACAAGTTTTGTGTCTCCCTCATCAGACTTGGAATTGAGTCATTAATTATGCAATTGGTTTGGGTGTCTGCTGGGAGAGGTCATAAACTTCATGGTCATGATGGTGAATCTCAGATCTTGTCTGTCTTCTGTCTTGCTTCTTAAAGTAGCCCTTTTAAGGTAGGAAGTGCTTAGCATTTATTGGCTAGATTAGTGTTCCCACCTATAATAGCTCTTTCTGTATAATGCACAGTGGCCTGCCTTTATGGGGGGGGGGGCACAACCTGGGAGGTGGTGCAGTGACTAAAGCTTTGGACTTCAAAGCATGAGGTCCCAAGTTCAAACTCTGGCATTATATGTGCCAGAATAGCACTCTGGTTCTTTCTCACTGTCATCATGATAACTAACCAACTAACTAGATTTCTGCTGCATTGGTAGACATTGTCCCACATCTTGCTCACCTTAGCTAAACATACTTTAAGGAGAATCATTGTTGGGCAGGGGTGATAGTGTGAGAGATTTCCATGCCTGAGGCTCCAAGGTCTCGGGTTCAGTCTCCAGCACTACCATGAGCCAGAGAGCAGAAGTGCATTGGTGATAAAAATAAATAAATAAATAAATAAATAAATAAATAAAATACTTTGCTTTGCTTGTTTCGTTATATTGCTTGTCCACCCTCACCCTCACCCTCACCCTCACCCTCACCCTCACCCTCACCCTCTCTCTCAGCCCTGACTTATGGTCATGCTAGGGATTGAACCTAGTTACCTCAGAACCTCAGGAATGAAAGCCAAATTGTATAACCACTATGCTATCTCCCCAGACTTGTCCTTACCACTTAGCCATTCTTCAGTTCTCTAAATCATCTTTTCTTCACTATTCCTTGAAATTGATCTTCACTGGGGTTACAGGGGATCTAGCTAGCAAGCCCAGCAGATAATTTCCTGTCCTCAGTCTGTCACTGTGACTGTGTATCCTCTCCTCTCTTTCCCTTTCCATCCTTTGTTCTCACTCCCATTCTCCTCCTCCTCACCCCACTGTTCCTGTATTATCTCTTTTTCCTCCACCATTTCTTTAAATAATAGTTATCTCCAAGATTCCTTTTCTGGCCTCTCCTGCTCACACTGCGTTCTGATATCATTCACACCCGAGCCTTCAGCTACCACCTCCCATGTGCCAGTGTAAATCTGAGGATCTGTCCCCAGCTCATCCAGGCTCCTGCCTACCTCCTCTTGGTTTTGTCTCGCCACCTACAACAGCGCCAAGCAAGCAGAATTCATCAGACACCCATTGGTGGCTTTAGAACTCCTTCCACCCTCATTCTCAACTGACGAGTGAGGCTTGCCCAGAACCAGACATCTAGTTGAGAGTAAAACTGGGAAGCAAACACAAGCTTCCTGATAGCTGGGATCTGCGAGTCCCCTCTGACCTGAACAGGTTGCCGCTGGTGAAGCCGTTAATGCTGTGATGGCGACAGTCTCCTGCCTACCTGGGCTTTCCCTGTGTCCCTTTGGTTTGCAGAGCAGTGTGGATGAACTAACACCACCATTCTTTATCTGCTCAAGACTCTTCACTTTATTTCTGCACTTTGCAAAAAGACATAATGAGGTTTTGATAAGCTTTTAATTTTGCATGACTGGTAAAGAATGCCTGGTCACAGAAACCACTTAATTCAGATCCAGTGATTTGTATAGCAGTCATTATGACCTGGTTTAAAGAAAATAGTTTGATCATATAAAACTAAAGGCAGAATCAGCAGCCCATGAGTGGCAGAGTGCCAGACTTGCAGGTCTGAGGTTCCAGGTTTGACCCCCAGTGTCACATATGCCAGGGTGATGCTGTGGCTCTTCCTTTCTGTGTGTCTCTCTCTGTCTCATGAATAACTCTAGAAGCAGAATTATGGGCTGTACCTAGCTGATATCGCCAAAAAAAAAAAAAAAAAACCCAAAAAACAAAAACCCCATTTTCTGAGAAAAATTAAAGACGAGACTCAGGTAAGGGAAGCCAGTGCAGTTGAGGTGGCGCAGTAGATGCCTAGGCGCCGAGGCTTCTGCCTTTGACCACGGACTGCGTGTGCCACAGTGATATTCTCACAGATAAGTTCATCTGGGGCAAGATGGAAGAAGCTATAGAGAAAGAACCTTTTTCCTGGAAGTTTCTTCCTAGGCATTTGTGGTTTTCTCCGTAAATTAAAATCACGGTGTAGTTAGCATATTAAAATCCCATTTTGTGCACTGTAACCCTTTGTTTATATACATTTACATATATTCACTTTAATCTCAGCTCATCTCCAGTTTAGATATGTGTTCTCTTTCTCTCTCTCTCTCTCTCTGTCTCTCTCTTTCTCTTTTTTTTGCCTCCAGGGTAATCGCTGGGGCTCGGTGCCTGCACTATGAATCCACTGCTCCTGGAGGCCGTTCCTCCCTCTTTTGTTTCCCTTGTTTATCATTGTTGTGGTTATTATTATTGTTGCTATTGATATCATTGTTGTTGGATAGGACAGACAGAAATGGAGAGAGGAGGGAAGACAGAGAGGGGGAGAGAAAGATAGACACCTACAGACCTGCTTCACCATTTGACCCCTGCAGGGCACCAAGCCCCAGCAATTACCCTGGAGGCAAAAAAAAGAGAAAGAGAGAGAGGGAGGGAGAGAGAGAGCACATATCTAAACTGGGGACTCAAACCAGGATCCTTACCCAGGTCCTTGTACTTCGTGCCATGTGCACTTAACCCACTGCACTACCGCCAGACCCCCTAGATTTATATTCTTTATAAAAAGAGAATCTGCTAATCCAGAATTTTCTAAACATTTCTCTTTTTTTCAAATCTTTATTTATTTTGAATAGAGACAGAGAGAAATTGTAAGGGGAGGGGGAAATAGTGCAGGAGAGAGACAGAGAGACACCTGCGGCCCTGCTTCACCACTCATGAAGCTTTCCCCCTGCAGCTGGGGACCAGGGGCCTAAACCCAGATCCTTGCACACTACAATGTGTGCGCTTAACCAGGTGCGCCACCGCCTGGCCCCTAAACATTCCTCTTAAGGATGAAGTTATTGTGCAAACTTAAGGGTGGGGCTGGGGCTGGGAGGTGTCAGCCAAAACTAGTTGAATGTGTGTTATGTGCCAGGAACTTTTGCATTTCTTTTCTCACTGAAGACTCATCGTGAACACTCCAAGTAGGAGTTATTCCAGTTTTACCTATTATGCAACTGAGACAGAGCTATTCACCAAATTGTCAAGGAGCCGACCAGGAGCGACATCAGCTCCCACACCCAACCCTGCCTCCTGCTGGAACCCGAGCCTTTCCAGCCAAGCGAGCCGCCCCCCACATGCTCCTGCCCTCCCATTCCAACACTCAAGCCATTTGTATAGCAAATTTCTTATTTGTAGATCAAGTCTGTCTATCGAACAAATGAACATACCATTTGCATGAGATGGCTTAACTGAACCATCTGCCTGGTGATGCCGTCAGACTGAGGGGAGGGTTCAGTTTCTGAGTGTTTTACTCTGTTGCCTCTTATTTGTTTGAACTTGCTTGGTGCCTTAGGTGAAATACCATCTGTAAGAAGTCAGATATATCTGACCTAGAAAACAGAACTGTGAAGCCAAAAACAATGCTTATTTGAGCTTTGAGGAAAAATAAAAAGTAATATGGGTTTTGTTTTTTCAAGCTCTTGAGTGGAGACTGTGTAGACATTTTCCTAAATAAGATGAAAAGACATCTACCAAGAATGGAAATTTTAATTACCTGATATTGTCTCCTCCGCTCCCTTCTTTCTCTAAGACTAGCAAGGTTGTGTTCAAAGAAGAGAGAATGCATGTGACTCTCTAGAAGCTTTTATAGGTTTCTAGTTGGATGTTTCTAGGACCACTCTTTGAAAAAAAAATATTATTTAAAAATATTTTTATTTATTTATTACTGGGTATAGACAGAGAGAAATTGAAAAGGGAGGGGAGAGAGAGAGAGGGAAAGAGACAGCCCTGCTTCACTACTTATGAAACTTTCCCCCTGCAGGTGGGGACCAGGGGCTTGAATCTGTGTCATTGTGCATTGTAATGTGTGCATTTAACCAGGTGTGCCACTGCCTGAGCCCAAGAAAAATTTTGTAAAATAAAAATTTCCCTTTTTTTGAAGAATGTTTTTATGTATTTCTTTTCTTTTTTATTAAATTTTAAAAAGTTTTTTACATTTATTTATTTTCCCTTTTGTTGCCCTTGTTGTTTTTCATTGTTGTTGTTGTTACTGATGTCGTTGTTGGATAGGACGGAGAGAAATGGAGAGAGGAGGGAAAGACAGAGAGGGAGAAAAAGACACCTGCAGACCTGCTTCACCACCTGTGAAGTGACTCCCCTGCAGGTGGGGAGCCGGAGGCTCGAACATGTATTTATTTTCTAATGAGAGAGAGAGAGAGAAACCAGGATACTGATCAACTCTGGCTTATGGTGGTGCTGGGGATTGAACTTGGGGCCCAAAAGCTTCAGGCATGAAAGAAAAAAAATTTTTTTAATGATTTTCTTTCTTTTTTAAATATTTATTTATTTATTTATTTATCCCCTTTTGTTGCTCTTGTTGTTTTGTTGTTATTGCTGTTGTTATTGATGCCGTCATTGTTGGATAGGACAGAGAGAAATGGAGAGAGGAGGGGAAGACAGAGAGGGGGAGAGAAAGATAGACACCTGCAGACCTGCTTCACCACCTGTGAAGCGACCCCTCTGCAGGTGTGGAGCCGGAGCCTTGAACCAGGATCCTTATGCCGGTCCTTGTGCTTCATGCCACATGCACTTAACCCGCTGCGCTACAGCCCGACTCCCGAAAGAAAACTGTTTTTCTGGGGGTCGGGTGGTAGTGCAGCGGGTTAAGTGCACATGGCTCAAAGCGCAAGGACCAGCTCAAGGATCCCGGTTCGAGTCCCCAGCTCCCCACCTGCAGGGGGGTCGCTTCACAAGCGGTGAAGCAGGTCTGCAGGTGTCTGTCTTTCCCCCTCTCTGTCTCCCCATCTCTCTCAATTTCTCTCTGTCCTGTCCAACAACAACGACATCAGTGGCAACAACAACAACAGCAACAAGGGCAACAAAAATGGGAAAGCAAGAAGAAAGGCCTCCGGCCTCCAGGAGCGGCGGGTTTGTAGTGCAGGCGCCGAGCCCAGCAATAACCCTGGAGGCAAAAGAAAAAAAAATTTTTTTCTTTGAACAGATTGATGTATTTTAACAGAGGCTTATTTCTTGCTAAGCTGGGGAAATATTATATCATTTTGCCCTTTTTTTCCTTCCACCTAAGAGGGATTCTGTCTGTATGATTAGGGAAAGTAGAGAATTTTAAAAAATAGGGGGTTGGGTGGTAGCACAGCGGGTTAAGTGTACATGGTGCAAAGTGCAAGGACCAGTGTAAGAATCTTGGTTCGAGCCCCTGGCTCCCCACCTGCAGGGGTGTTGATTCACAAGTGGTGAAGCAGGTCTGGAGGTGTCTTTCTTTCTCTTCTCCTTTTCTGTCTCCCAATTCTCTGTCTTATCTAACAACTACAACATCACTAGCAACAATAACAATAATGGCAACAAGGGCAACAAAATGGAAAAAGTGTCCTCCAGGAGCAGTGTATTCGTAGTCCAGGCACTGAGCCCCAGCAATAACCCTGGAGGCAAAAAAATAAGTAAATAAAAATAATTCAAAGCTTATAATTCCTAGGAGGAAAAAATTAAGTAGAAAAAGACAGGCCAAAAGGCCCTATAATTGTTTTAAAGGTTAAGACAATGAACCTCTGTATGGTGTGTTTGTGAGCCTTCATTTATCACCTGGGGGAGGGGAGAGGAAGAGGAGTTTTAAGGAAGAATGACTGGACTTGAAATTCATTGAATGGAATCATTGGTAAAGAGAATCTGACAATTAAATTAGACAACGTTCTGACTTCTAACCAGTGTCTTCCTTTCTCGGTTTTTCTAAGATCTACCTCATTCACATACTCAGATGTATTTTGGGCTCTTTATCTAAATATATCTTATGTCTCTTACGTAGGACTGGCCATAACCCTAGTCCTCCTACTCCCATCTCCAGCCAAAGCCAACACATAGCTCCTTCCCAGGCTGAGGCTTCTATGGAGATTCTAGAAGAGATGTAGTAGTTGCAGGTACAGATTTGGAGGCTATGATTTTACAACTTTTTCTTCTTAGTCTCATTCCCGTTTCTTCCTAATCATTCCCTAATAAAACAGAAAAGACACATCTCTGTTAGCTGGGTACTAAATAATGACGTGTACGAAGTGTTTCAGCAGCAGTTGGACACGGTTTGCATAGCTCCCTGTCTCATTTAAAAGCTGATTAAAGAAGACAGTTCATTCAAGACCCTACTGGGGTGGGGTGAGTGATAAACATCACTTATCCTATGTTGTTTATTTTATGAACAACAGGCGGATTTTATACTTTGAGTGCATCTGATTTGTGGGCCACCTACAGTTAAACAATGGACGAGGAATAATAAGACAAGGCCAGAGGGGCCAGGGAGATAGCTCAGCCTGTGAGAGCACCAGTTTGCAAACCTGAGGCTCCAGAGGCTCCATAGTCAATCCCCAGATGCCACCTTATGCCAGAGCTGAGCGGTGTTCTGGTCTGCACGCGTGCGTGCCTGCATCTCTCTCTCTCCTGCTCCCGCTACCGCTCTCTCTCTCCCTCTCCCTCTCTCTCTCTCTCTCTCTAGGGGGAGAGGGAAGGAGGGAGGGAGGGAGAGTGAGATAGCACCGAGAACAGTAGAAGCACTGGCAAACAAGCCACAACGGCAAAGAATTCAGCTTTTAGTGTAGGGTTGCTTGAGTCACAAGAGAGCCCTCCTGTTTGGCTGGGATTCAGGGATAGATGTGTAGGACCAGTGTCCTGTTCATCAGAGATGCAAGTTGTGACTTTTTCTATCCTTCCATTGCTTCAAGCATGGAAGTCCCCTCACAATAATAACTGTGTGTTCATCCTCAGTGTCTGTCTCTCAGCAATTACCCTCGAAGGCCCAATCTAAGAGCAGCTTCTGTAAAGTTTTTTTTTTCTTTAAAATTATTTTTCATTGTCTTTATTTATTTATTTGATAGAGACTGTCAGAAATTGAGAGGGAAAGGGGAGATAGGGAGGGCGAGAGACAGAGAGACACTGCTTCACCACTTGTGAACCTTTCCCCCCTCCAGGTGGGGGCTGAAACCCGGGTCCTTGTACATTGTAACATCCTGGGGCCTGCATTGTAACATGTGCACTCAACCAGGTGCGCCACCACCCCGCCCCTAAAGTTTTCTTCTTATCTTTCTGAAAGGGAACATGAGAGCAGGTCAGTGTTCAAAGAGATGGGGGCCTTGCACCCAGTTCTAGCCAGAGTCCAAGCCTCGGTGCCTAGAACAAGAACAGTGGAAACACCACCTTATATAAATGTGGGTGTTCTCGGCGTAACATACATATACGCCTTCATAAGCATTGTTACTTATTTCTTTTTCAGTTTGATGACTGATTTATCACTGTTGCTTCCTTCGTACTCCACAGGACTTGCGTACAGAATACTGAGGGGAGCACAGGTCCCTTCATTGTAGTTACTGACTTAGAACAGGAACTTCTTGAAGACAAACAGCATTTCATTCATCTGTGCTAAATCCTCTGCCATCCATTTGATGCTCAGAGATGCTTTAGATATGCACACGCACACGCACACGTTGCCTCCAGCCATTTCTGACCGGTTTGGTGTGGCTTTGAGGCAGGGTTGCAATAGCACAAACAGGTTTATTTTCACTTGGGCAGGAAGTTTGTGGATGCAGCTGTGAACCTTGCTCCGTGTCCACCAGGACTACCTAGAGCTAACTCAGTGGCCCCGCGAGAATTTCTCAAGCCCTGTGTTTATTTAGCATCCAGTTGCTCAGGATGCTGCATACAGTTTTCTCTGAGAATTATTTCGCATTGCCCCACTTCTCCCTGGGAGATAAGCATCCGAAAGCAACAAGCGAACACGGCCAGAGCCAGTCAGCAGGAAAGTGGCTGCGTCGTCAGGAGCTTTTGTCATATCGCTGATACCAGGCTAAAGGCCAGGCCCACACTTGATGCCACTTGCTCTGTGAAGCTGTGAGGCTGTCCCTGTCCATGCAGCACAGCCCTTGCTCTGCGTTTCTCCCATGGTGCTTGGTAAGGAGCGTTCGTGATGCTTGTTTGCCGCATCTCCTGTCTCGGTGACATAATGACCTACCCCAACTCCCACATGGGCAGCAGACTTTGAGTAAATGCTTCTTGATGGGGGGCTGGGGGCCATGGCCTGATAGCACTGTGTGCATGTGTGCACCACACGCTCAGGCCCCGGCACCTCCTATAACAGAGTGGCACTCCGGTCTCTCTTTCCTTTCTTCTCATAAGAAGTTTTTACTTGTAAGGATCCTGGTTCGAGCCCCCGGCTCCCCACCTGCGGGGGAGTCGCTTCACAGGCGGTGAAGCAGGTCTGCAGGTGTCTGTCTTTCTCTCCTCCTCTCTGTCTTCCCCTCCTCTCTCCATTTCTCTCTGTCCTATCCAACAACAAACGACATCAACAGCGATAGCCACAACGAGGCTACAACAACAAGGGCAACAAAAAGGGGGAAAATGGCCTCCAGGAGCGGTGGATTCATGGTGCAGGCACCGAGCCCAGCAATAACCCTGGAGGGAAAAAAAAAAAGTTTTTATTAGGGTCAGGTGGTGGTGTGTGGTTAAATGCATATATTGTAGCCCTCAAGGATCCAGGTTCCACCCCCTTTTCCCCTCCTGCAGGGGGAAAGCTTCATGAGGGAGTGGTGAAGTAGGGCTGCAGGTTTCTTTCTTTCCCTCCCTTCTCAATTTCTCTTTCTTTATCAAATAAATAATATTTAAAAAATTTAAATATTATTTATTTCTTTATTTTTGATAGCAACAGAGAAATTGAGAGGGAAAGGAGAGATAAAGAGGGGAAAAAGGGGAGTCGGGCTGTAGCGCAGCAAGTTAAGCTCACAAAGAGCAAGGACTGGTGTAAGGATCCCGGTTCGAGCCCCTGGATCCCCACCTTCAGGGGAGTCGCTTCACAAGCGGTGAAGCAGGTCTGCAGGTGTCTGTCTTTCTCTCCCCCTCTGTCTTCCCCTCCTCTCTCCATTTCTCTCTGTCCTATCCAACAATGACGATAACAATAACTGCAACAATAAAGCAACAAGGGTAACAAAAAGAAATAATATATTTTTTTTTAAAAGAGGGGAAAAGAAGGGGCCGGGTGGTGGTGCACCTGTTTGGGCACACATGTTACAAAGCTCAAGGACCCAGGTTCAGGCCCCTAATCCCCACCTGCGGGGGGTGGGGGGGTGGACTTGACAAGTGGTGAAGCAGGGCTACGGGTCTCTCTCCCCCTCTCCTCTCAGTTCTGGCTGTCTAGCCAATAAATAAATACGGATTAAGAAACAAAAAGGGAAGGAGGCAGATGTAGGGGTGCTGGGCAGTGGTACGCCGGGTTAGGCACACATAGTACCAAGTGCGAGGACCTGCATAAGAATCCTGGTTCAAGCCCCTGGCTCCCCATCTGCAGGAGGGACGCCTCACAGGTGGTGAAGCAGGTCTGCAGGTGCCTGTCTTCCTTCCTTCCTTCCTTCCTTCCTTCCTTCCTTCCTTCCTTCCTTCCTTCCTTCCTCCCTTCCTCCTCTCTCCATTTCTCTCTGTCCTATCCAATAAAAAATGGAGAAAATGGCTGCCAGGAGCAGTGGATTTGTAGTGCTGGTACCAAGCCCCAGTGATCACCCTGTGGAGGAGAGGGCGGGGGAGGGGAAGAGGGGGAAGGAGAAGGAGAGGGAGAGGCGGCTGTAATACTTTGCTGACTGTGAAGCTTTCCTTCCATGCAGATGGGGGAAGGGGGGCTTGAACCTATGTGCTTGCTCCATGTAACATCTGTGTTCTTCCAGATGTGCCACCACCTGGCCCCTAAATAAACCGTACTTAAAAGCTCGCTGGTGACTACTTTGTAGCCCATCCCCCATGCTAAATTCTTCTGATGAGGGAAAAACTGTGCCGCGCTTCATTATGACTCTCCCCCTGCTAAGAGGCACGGGAGCTGAGACTTAGCAAGAGGTTGAGCAAACCTGTCTTCAACCAGAGCCAGGAAGTGGTAAGGCGAGATGTGGTTCTGTCTAGCTCCAGCTCTTACGGTTTTTTTTTTTTTTTTCAATTTTATTTATTTTCCTTTTGTTGCCCTTGTTTTTATTGTTGTTGTAGTTATTATTGTTGTTGTTGTTAGATAGGACAGAGAGAAATGGAGAGAGGAGGGGAAGACAGAGAAGGGGAGAGAAAGATAGACACCTGCAGACCTGCTTCACCGCCTGTGAAGCGACTCCCCTGCAGGTGGGGAGCCGGGGGCTCGAACCGGGATCCTTATGCAGGTCCCTGCACTTTGCGCCACGTGCACTTAACCCGCTGCGCTACCGCCCGACTCCCCAACTCTTACTTTTTAACCACAACACATCCTTGTAAATATCCACTTGGTGGGCTAGCCTTGAGACTATCCCCCTGGTTGCTGCTGGCTTCAAGAGGCTTTAGCTGGCTGGTAGACATACGCAGCACACCGCGCCCACACTCACAGCCCCTCTGGCAGTCTGCTTCAGAATGGTTCGCGCTCCAGGCTGTCTTTACTGACCCCAGGCAGTGAGGAGAGAAGTCGGGAACATATTTTTACCGGTCCCCTCCACACACTAGCTGTCCACATACCTGTCAGTGCCCCCTCAAGATGGTTCTAGTGCTGAGGCCTCAAGCTGGTCTCAAGGGATGGGGGTCCCGTACTGCTCTGGGCCTGACTCTTGCCTCCATACCTGCTAGCCCCTACAGACCCCTGGACCTGGGTGGGTGGAGAAAAACTTTACCCCAGTGGGCGGAGAAGGCTAATCCTCCCTCTGTTTAATTCTCCAAAAACTTGAACAACAGGTTTCACTTCGATATGTCATTTCAATGCAAATTTTATACAGCTATAGTTAAGGTACTCCTCCCCCTCTCCCCCCATATGTCAGATGCAGAAACTCTGTTCTGAGTAAGAGTGCCTGCTGTGTGGCACTGTCTGCTTGCCCCAGGTCCCAGGTTCTCCTCCAGACACTAGAGCTCAGATGGTAGGCTTCCCCCCCCCCCCCCCCCCCAGTTAAGCCAGCAGAACTGCCCAGCGTCTGCTCCCTGACTTGCCTGATTGTGTTAGAACTGCAGGCAGGGGGATGAGTGGTGGTGCACCTGGCTGAGCACACATGTTACAATGCTCAAGGACCCAGGTTCAAGTTCCCAGTCCCCACCTGCAGGGAGAAAGCTTCAAGAGTGGTGAAGCCATTCTGCAAGTGTCTCTTCCTCTTCCTCCCAATTTCTGGCTGTCTGTATCCAATAAATAAGATTTTAAAAAAACAAAACAGCAGGTATCTGGGCCTTAATCTAGACCTGATGAGTTGGAATCTTCATGAGAGGGGCATAGGGATTTGCATTTTGAGATGGATTCTGAAAAATTGGGCAAGTTTAGCAACATGACTGCCTACAGCAGTCAGGATTAAGAGTATATATAGGCAGGCGGTGGCAGAAATATGATAGTGGATTCAGTCTGTGCAAGAAGGGAGCTCTTTCCACCTGGTCTCGCTCTCCAGCTAGGGAGGCTTCACTGGCGGAGTTCTTTGCCATTTAGAGCCCTACGATTTCTATGCTGTTTCATGTCTTCAGACTGTCCAGGTTTGCTTCTCCCCCACCACGTTTGAGTCTAGCTGTCCAGTTTCAACTTCTGGGTCACCCAGTTCCTCTCCCTGGGCCTTTTGGCTACTTCTAAGGAAGAGGCCTCTTTTTCTCTCATTTCCAGTTTTCCACCCGAATACACGTCTCTTTGATTCATTGTTCTCCCAAGTGCCTCCATCCTGTGAATCCATTCAGCAAGTGTTCCCTATGCCAGGCTACAGACAGACTCAGGCTACAGACATCAGCAGAATACAACCCCCCCCCCCAGCTGTCCAGCCCAGAGTCTGGAAGGGACACAGACGTATGAACAAAGAATTCCAACTCCAGTGAGGTACCAAGTGCTATGCAGGATGTGTGCTCAGTCACCGGGGCGCAGGAGGAAGGGGCGAACAGGTGCCGATAGGCAGCAGGGTTGACTTTCCAGCTGGGTTTTGGGCAGATAAGAGAGGGAGGGTACTTTATTTTTATTTATTTATTTTTTATTTTTTCTTATTATTTATTTATTGGATAGAGACAGCCAGAATTTGAGAGGGAAGGGGAAGACAGAGAGCGAGAGAGACAGAGAGATACCTGCAGCCCTGCTTCACCTCTCATGAAGATTTCCCGCTGCAGGTGGGGGCCAGGGGGCTTGAACCTGGGACCTTGCGCACAGTAACACGGGTGCTCAACCAGATGCGCCGCTGCCCAGCCCCGGGAAGGTACTTTAAAGCTACTGTCCCCGCAGTCCTTATGTCTTCAATGAAGTCTGTCTTTTGGGAACCCATAGCTTCTTTGCTGTTTTGGGGTCTGGTGAAGCTAGTCAACATGAGTGAAGCTGTGTTGATTGATGTTCCAGCACTTGAGACGGTCGGTCGATCAGTACTTGAATAGAAAACTACATCTTGCAGTTTGTCGCCCCCCCCCCCCCCCCCCCGTCATTTACTGATGGGGAATGATTGTGATTCTACTGCGAAAGAAAGTCTGTCTTTTATAATTAGAGTATTCATTGGTGGCTAGTTATTTCTTTTCATTTAAAAATATTTTATTGATTAATTGAATAGAGACAGAGAAACTGGAGAGATGGGGATGGGGATAGAGAAAGAGAGGCACTTGCCCGGGAGGTGGCACAATGGAGAAAGCATTAGACTCTCAAGCATGAGGTCCTGAGTTCAGTCCCCAGCAGCACATGTAGTGATGTCTGATTCTTTCTCTCTCCTATCTTTCTCATAAATAAATTTTAAAAAGTCTTTAAAAAATATGATTTCATGTTTCTGGTGGAGGTTTCCTCCTATATTTCTATTAGTTGTGTATGTGTTGTTTTTTTATAAAGGTTTTTTTTTAAGGTTTTTATTTATTTATTTATATATTTAGCCTCCAGGGTTATCACTGGGGCTCGGTGCCTGCACTACGAATCCACTGCTCCTAGAGACCAGTTTTCCCATTTTGTTCCCCTATTGTTATTGTTATTGTTGTTGTTGGATAGGACAGAGAAATCAAGAGAGTAAAGTAAGACAGAGAGGGAGAGAAAGATAGACACCTGCAGACCTGCTTCACCACCTGTGAAGCGACCTCCCTGCAGGTGGGGAGTCAGGGGCTTGAACCCGGATCCTTAGGCCGGTCCTTGCGCTTTACGCCATGTGCACTTAAACCAGTGTGCCACTACCCAGCCCTCAAAAGTATTTTTTTTTTGTTGTTGTTGTTGTTGGCCTCCAGGATTATTGCTGGGGCTAAGTGCCTGTACCACAAACCCACTGCTCCTGGAGGCTATTTTTTTCCCTTTTTGTTGCCCTTGTTGTTTTAGCATTGTGTGGTTATTATTGTTGTTATTGATGTCATTGATGGATAGGAAAGAGAGAAATGGAGAGTGGAGGGGAAGATAGAGAGGGGGAGAGAAAGACAGACACCTGCAGACCTGCTTCACCACTTGTAAAGTGACCCCCCCCCCTGCAGGTTGGGAGCCAGGGGCTCGAACTGGGATCCTTACACGGGTCCTTGTGCTTTGCACCATATGCACTTAACCTGGTGTGCCACTGCCCAGCCCCCAAAGTATTTTTTTTTAACAGTCTCCCTCCATTCTCCTCTGGCAGAGATAAAATCTTATGATATAGATTGTTGTGGGGAGGAGAAGCCATAGCACCAAAGCTTCCTTCAGTGTGGTGGGGCCAGGCTTGAGCCCAGGCCACACACATGGCAAAGCAGCACACTAGCCAAATGAACTATTTTGCCAGCCTGGTGTTTTGCCAGGCTAGTGTGAGCTGGGCTGTAGCGCAGCGAGTTAGGCCACGTGGCACCAAACCACAATGGCTGCCTCCAATGGCCGCCTCCTGCTCTGCACGCCAGCCCTTCTCCAGGTCGGGACGCCGGAGAGAAGAGAGAGCGAAACCAGGAATAGAAGTGGGTTTGTGGGATAAATACCGGAAGTGGCCAGTTGGGAATGGAAATGGCTAGGAAAGGGGGTGGAAAGAGGCAAAAGTCATGATGAGAAGGTGGAAGCATCCTTAGCAACTGTTGCAATGGTTTTAACTGACGGAAATTAGCAATACCCTGAGGGGATAACGAGGTGGGGATCTTTCAGGCAAAACAATGATTATGTAAATAGACCATAGTGTCAGCAATGGAGGATGGAGCAGGGGGGCTGCCCGACATCTCCCCCTTTCTTTTTATCTAGTGGCCATAGTATCAGGAATGCGGGGTGCTTTGTGAGGCAGGGAGTCTGATAGGATGAGGCACACCTTTGGGGTTACTCCTGTCCCTCTTTGCTCAACCTCTTGGCAGAGAGAGAGACTAACAGGATTGACACACCCCTCAGGTTCAAGCCCTGCCAAGCTCAACCACATCCTCACAATTGCCTGACAGTTTTTTTTTTTCTTTTATGTGTTTCATATGAAAGAGACAAGACAGCACTGCTCTAGTACATGGGGTTGAACCAGAGGCCTCAGACATTGAACTGTTTCACTAGCCACAAGATTTGTTTATTTGTTATTGGATAGAGACAGGGAGAAATTGAGAAGGGAGGGGAGCTAGAGAGGCAAAGAAGCAGAGAGACAGCTCTGCTGCTTCACCACTCATGAAGCTTTCCTCCTTTAGGTGGAGACCAAGGGATTGAACCTGGGTCCTTGTGAAATATAATGTGTTCACTTAACCAGGAGCAGCGCCGCCTGGTTCCAAGATCTGTTTATTTCTATCAGGTGGGGAGACCAGATCATAGTCCCTCATGCCTGCAAGTCCTGTACTCTAATGTGCTGAACTAACTCCCCAAACCCAGTAGAAATTTATCTCAACTTTCAAATTTACTTATTTGAAAAGTTTGGTTTTTATTTTCAGAAAATAAAATCTGAAGATTTCTGTTTCACCTGAGAAATAGAAATAAGAGGTCATGTACAGTCTAATAACTTGTTACGGTCAAGTAATCACAGTTGGTATTTTAAAATACTATTTCTTGCAATAATGGATGTTCATTGTAGAGAATTTAGACATACTGGAAAGTGAAAAGAAAAGGAAAACCTAGACTCATTCATGATCTTACCAGCCGCTGTCAGTATTTATGTGTGTAAATGTCCCGTTCCCTCCCTGTATGGATTCGTACATGCATGCAAAGAAGTTGCTTTCCAAAACTTTCATCTGCTTTGTGAACTGTTTTGGGATTATGTGTTATAGGATCTTATCATGTTAGCAAGTATATATATATGATTGCGCAAGTGATTCAGACTTTATATTATCTATATGTGTGTGTATATATATTTATTTTTATTTTTTCTAATTTTTATTTATTTGTTATTGTATACAGACAGAGAGAAATTGAGAAAGAAGGGGGAGATGGAGAGGAAGAGAGACAGAGAGACACCTTCAGACCTGTTTCACCACCTGTGAAGCGACTCCCCTGCAGGTGGGGAGCCGGGGGCTCAGACCAGAATCCTTACTCTGGTCCTTGTGCTTTGCACCACTTGCACTTAACCCGCTGTGCTACCGCCCGACTCTCTATATTTAGTTTTTAAGGTTTATTTTGCTTTTGAAGTAACATTGGTTTACAAGCCTACATCTTCTAGAAGTGTAACTTTACATGGTCCAGGAGGTGGCTGAGTTACTAGAGCTCTCTCGAGAAACTGGAGCATCTGGGGAACCCAAGTCTGAATCTCTGCATTGCATGTGCCAGAGTGATGCTCTGGTTCCCTCTGTCCATAATACAAACATAAATAAGTAAGTAAATCAGTCAGCCTTGAGCCAGCAGAACAACTCACTTGGATAGTGTGTTGATTTGTAGGGTCATGCCCCATATTTGAACCTGGCCCCCACTGTGTTGAAGGAAGGTTCAGTGCTGTGGTGTATCTGTCTCTGCCTCTCTAACTTAAAAAAAAAAAAAAAGAGGGATGTGGTCCAGGAGGTGGCACAGTGGCTAAGGCACTAGACTCTCAAGCATGAGGTCCTAAGTTCAATCCCCGGCAGCACATGTACCAGAGTGATGTCTGGTTCTTTCTCTCTCTCTCTCTTTTTAATTTTTATTTTTTTAATTTATTCACTTTTGTTGCCCTTGTTGTTTTTATTGTTGTAGTTATTATTGATATCGTTATTGTTCGATAGGACAGAGAAATGGATAGAGGAGGGGAAGACAGAGAGGGGGAGAGAAAGACACCTGCAGACCTGCTTCACCACCTGTGAAGCGACTTCTGTGCAGGTGGGGAGCCGGGGGCTTGAACCGGGATCCTTACACTGGTCCTTGTGCTTTGGGCCACCTGCGCTTAACCCGCTGCGCTACCACCTGACTCCCTTGTTCTTTCTCTCTTATCTTTCTCATTAATAAGTAAATAAAGTCTCAAAACAAAAAAGGGAGTCAGGCGGTAGCGTAGTGGGTTAAGCGCACGTAGTGCAAAGCTCAAGGACTGGAATAAGGATCCGGGTTCAAGCCCCCGGCTCCCCACCTGCAGGGGAGTCACTTCACAAGCGGTGAAGCAGGTCTGCGGGTGTCTATCTTTCTCTCCCCTTCTCTGTCTTCCCCTCCTCTCTCCATTTCTCTCTGTCCTATCCAACAATAACAGCAATAACAACAACAACGATAAACAACGAGGGCAACAAGTGAATAAATAAATAAATAAATAAATAAATATTAAAAGAAATATAAAGAGATTTTTTTAAAGTAGCCTTTCATACTTCTTCAAATCATTGCCACACCATACCCATCACTGATTTACCAGTGTCCCTCTGTGGAAGTCTATTAGACCTCTCTGTCCTTGTTCTCTGCCTAAGCTCTCCTCAGAGGCTGGCTTAATTTGACTGTGTTGTCTCGCTCTGTTTCTTTCTTTACCCCAGTGGGTCTCTCAGTGTTCTCCTTTTATAGAAGTCCCTTCAGCCTTCCCTGCAGGGTTGCTTTAGTGGTGACGGACTCCTTTAACTACTGCTGGTCTGCACAGCCCTTCATCACTCTATTCAGATCTAAGTGATAGCCCAGCTAGGCAGAGTAGGTGTTCTTAGTTAAGAGGTTTTCCATTCAGAACTTTGAATATGTCCTGCCAGTTCTTTCTGCCCTGTAGATTTTCTGTTGAGAAGTCAGCTGAATAAGTAATATTCTTTGAGTTTTTGATATCATTTTTTTGGTTTTAAAAATTTTTAATTATCTTTATTTATTTATTTATTGGATAGAGACAGCAAGAAATTGAGAAGCAAGGGGGGGGTGATAGAGAGAAATAGAGACAGAGAGACACCTGCAATACTGCTTCGCCACTGGCAAAACTTTCCCTCTGCAGGTGGGGACTGGGGCTTGAACCGGGTCCTTGTGCATTGTAACATGTGTGCTCAACCAGGTGCGCCACCACCTGCCCCCCTTGTTACTGCTTTGTTAAGTTTTCTTCTATTGACCTCACTTCAGTAAGCATCCTTGGGACCACTGCTTTGAAATGTTCTTCATGGAGTTTGCACAGCCCCGTTGTGTTTGGGTTTTTCTTTTTTTTTTTTTTCTCCTCCAGGGTTATTGCTGGGCTCGGTGCCTGCACCATGAATCCACCGCTCCTGGAGGCCATTTTTCCCCCTTTTTGTTGCCCTAGTTGTTGCAGCCTCGTTGCGGTTATTATTGCCATTGTTGACGTTGCTTTGTTGTTGGATAGGACAGAGAGAAATGGAGAGAGGAGGGGAAGACAGAGAGGGGAGAGAAAGATAGACACCTGCAGACCTGCTTCACCGCCCGTGAAGCGACTCCCCTGCAGGTGGGGAGCCGGGGGCTCGAACCGGGATCCTTACGCCGGTCCCTGCGCTTTGCGCCATGTGCGCTTAACCCACTGCGCCACCGCCCGACTCCCTGTGTTTGGGTTTTTCTTTAGGCTTTTGTTTAATGCGTTAGCATGAGTGATTCCCTCTGTCTTCTCATTGTGAGGCCTGGGGCCTGCTTGAGCAGATGTAGGCCATGACTGGGAATCTGTAGTCACAAGTACAAGTACCTGACGAAAGCATAACGACACTGAGGTCCAACCAGCCTGCTTAGCTCCTGGCTCTCTGGGTTGCATGTGTTGTGCAGTCACTAGGCTGGTGTGGGTGGGAGTTCAGATCTGCAAGGAGATTGGGCCTCAGTCCTGGATGGCCAGTCCTGGGACTGGCAGGGAAGCAGAACAGGCAGCAGGCTCTCCTTGCTAACTGCCTATCCTCTGGGCACTTATGGGCTGTGAGGATAGGATATTTTTGCTGTCAGGTGTGGACAGTCGAGGGCCAGGCTCAGTTAAGTACAAGGAATTAGCACTCTTCTTTCTACCTTAGTGCTGCACAGTTCTCGCTTACCTTAGTGCTGGGGATTGAACCTGAGACCTCAGAGCCTCAGGCATGGAAGTCTCATTGCATAAGACTTTACCATGCTAGTTCCTTGGCCTGAGGAGTTAGCATTCATGATAAAAGTCTCAGTTCTCAGACAAGTCTGCTGCTAGGGGTGGGTGAAGCTCTCTTGCTTGAACCTACCTGGCCTCCCCAGGGCCTGTCGTGGAGATTGAAATCTTCATGGCCTCTGTCAGTTTGCTGTCAGCAAGGTGGCAGAAGTCATCAGGAAGGCTGCGGAGGCAATTCTCATCTGGCTTGTAGCATGTATTGTACTTTATTGTATTGGATACAGGGAGGAATCAAGAGGGAGAGAGACACACCTGCAGCACTGCTTTGTCGCCTGTGAAGCTTTTCCCCCCAGGTGATGTGTGCGCTCAGACATGTGCCACCAGCCATCCCCTAGCATGTAATTTCTTGCTTCTTGTTCTGATGCTGCAGTTTAGGACCTTAATAAAACTTGGGGTGCTGGTAGCTGTGTTTCAGCCTGCCCCCCTCCTCAGATTAAAGTTCCACACCCCAGAGATCTTGTTTCATGGTGGGATTTCTTTCTTAGGAGGGTGACTCTGTCCTCCTCGCCTGGACTCCCCACCTTTTGTTCCTTGCTGTGAAAGCTTGTTTACTTGGATTCCAGCTCTGTCTCTGTGCAGAGCATTCCAGACAGGCATTCTCCTTCTGTGACTATCTTAGCCCTGCCCACCAGGCTTGCTTTTTAAATCAAGCCTTGTTAAAATGTGTAAACTAAATAAGTCTTACTCCAGGTCCACCCCCACCACCATAAACGACAACTTGGAAATATGTACATACTGCCTTCCAGACTCTTTTTTCTCTATTATGCATACTTGCCGAGTTCTTAGATTGACATCTAAATTAAAAAAAAAAAGATGTACTGATTTTCATAGGACAGAGATCTACTGACTTTCATATTGCTTCATTCTGGTATGTTTTGGTGTTGGGCATTGAGCCTGTGCCCTCTGGGGCCTCATTCATCCAAGTCTGGCATGTTACCATCTGTGCTATCTTCCTGTCCAGTGAAACTGTTGGTTGGTCGATTTATTGTCATCGCTGGGTGTTTGTTTGCTGACCCAGGCTGGCTGCTTTAGACAGAAATAGGCAGAGACAGAGAGAAAGATACCACAGCACCGAAGCTTCCCTCAGTGTGGTGGGGAGTGCATTCTTTTTTTTTTTTAATTTTTTTGTTAATATTTATTTTATTTATTCCCTTTTGTTGCCCTTGTTGTTTTATTGTTGTAGTTATTGTTGTTGTTGTCGTTGTTGGATAGGACAGAGAGAAATGGAGAGAGGAGGGGAAGACAGAGAGGAGGAGAGAAAGATAGACACCTGCAGACCTGCTTCACCGCCTGTGAAGCGACTCCCCTGCAGGTGGGGAGCCGGGGTTCGAACCGGGATCCTTATGCCGGTCCTTGTGCTTTGCGCCACCTGCGCTTAACCCGCTGCGCTACAGCCCGACTCCCGGGGAGTCCATTCTTATCCTTGACTAGAGAGAGCCCTGCTGAGTTCAGTTTATAGTGATGCCAGAGATGGGACCTTGGAAGTCCTGTGTGCATACAGATTTAGAGTTTGTTTGTTTTTGGCATTTGCTTTTTTTGTTTTTGTTTTATTTTAACAACATTAGATCTTACACCTACTGCTCTGTAGCTTGCGTTTTACAGTTAATCCATTTAGATAGCCCTCTGTGCCACTGTGTTTGGAATGCTGTCTGTTTGTATGGACCAGGGTCTCTCACCCTCAGTGCTAACGGCAGTCTGGGTGGGGGCGTTGTTTGTTCTGGGGCTGCCCTGTGGCTGTCGGCTATTCAGCAGCCTCTCTGGCCTCTGTCCCTGAGCTGCCAGTAACACTCTTTCCAGCTGGACAGAAATATCCCTAGACACTGTCCATTGTCTCCTGGGGAACAAAATCCCTCTTAATCAGACCCACCAATATCCTGTGATGTGAGCACTGAGAGTCCTTCCAGCATTTTCATTACAAAGAAGGCCAAGGGAGATTTCTATCGATTTTTGTGCACCTGTGTGAATATTATCATTGAGTACACTTCTAGAAGTGCTGTTGCTGGATCAAACTTTTGATAGTTTGCCAGACACTCCAGAGTTTTCGACACTCTCCCCATACGAGCACACTCGCCGTGTTCTCCCCTTGTGAGTGTCTCTCCACTCGAGGCCTTAGTGAGCTCTGCTGGTTCTCTACTGCTATTTTCTGTCTGTGGAGGCTGCATCTGTAGCAGCTGACCCTCACCACCCTTGATTTCAACTCTCCGTATCAAAATGTGCTTTGGTGACGTAGGAGGTGGTGCAGTGGATGAAGTAGTGGACTTTGAAGCCAGGGGTGCCAATTGGATCCCCACCACCACATGTGCCAGATTCCTGATCTCGCGTGCCTAAATAAATCTTAAAGATTTATTCGGGGGGCTGGGTGGTAGTGCAGCGGGTCAAGCGCAGGTGGCGCAAAGCACATGGACTAGCGTAAGGATCCCAGTTCGAGCCTCTGGCTCCCCACCTGCAGGGGAGTCATTTCACAATCGGTGAAGCAGGTCTCTAGGTGTCTGTCTTTCTCTCCCCCTCTGTCTTCCCCTCCTCTCTCCATTTCTCTCTGTCCTATCCAGCAACAACAATAATAACAACTACGATAAACACCAAGGGCAAAAAAGGGGGAAAAATAGCCTCTAGGAGCAGTGGATTTGTAGTGCAGGCACTGAGCCACAGCAATAACCCTGGAAACTATATATGTCTATATGTAAATAAATAAACAAATAAATGGAGTGCAGCTCCAGTAACGACCAGTAAATCAATGTCTTCACAGTCCAGGAAGGGGCCAGTTGGTGGCACACTGGCTAAATGCCCATCATCAGACAACTGGCTAAAGACATTATGGGATATATATTCCATAGAACACTACCCTGCAATTAACAAAAGATGATATTGTGTCATTTGGGATAAAATGGATGGAACTGGAGGTAATTATGCTTAGCAAAATAAGTAAAGAGACCAAGACAACTACCAGATGGCTTCACTCATATGGTGGAACCTAGAGGTCAGATACACATGGACCTGGAAAAAGAGAAAGAAGAAGAAAAGAAAGAAAAACACAGAAACAAACAAACTGTCTTTTAAAAAAAATGTTTAAAAATATTTATTTTCCCTTTTGTTGCCCTTGTTGTTTTATTGTTGTAGTTATTATTATTGTTACTGATGTCATTGTAGTTGGATAGGACAGAGAGAAATGGAGAGAGGAAGAGAAGACGGGGGGTGGGGAGAAAGACACCTGCAGACCTGCTTCACTGCTTGTGAAGCGACTCCCCTGCAGGTGGGCAGCTGGGGGCTCGAACCAGGATCCTGAGGCTGGTCCTTATGCTTTGCACCACGTGCGATTAACCCGCTGTGCTACTACCCAACTCCCTGTCTTTTTTTTTTTTTTTAAGATTTTATTTATTTGTTAATGAGAAAGATAGGAGGAGAGAGAGAAGGAACCAAACATCACTCTGGTACATGTGCTGCCGGGGATTGAACTCAGGACCTCAGGCTTGAGAGTACAATGCTTTATCCACTGCACCACCTCCCGGACCACACGGCTGCTTCCTTTCTTTGGCTGTTGTGAATAATATAACTGTGAACATAGGGGTGCATATGTCCCTTTGAATTAGTGTTTCAGTGTTCTTTGGATAAATGCCTAAGAGGCATTGTTGGGTCCTAAGGCAGTTCCATTTTTATTTGTTTAAGGACTCTCCAAATAGTCTTCCAAAGAGGCTGCCCCAGTTTGCTTTGCCACCAGCACTGTAGCAGAGTCCCCTCTTCTCCACAACCTCACCAACCATGTCATTTCCTGCTTTGCTGAGGGTAGCCCTCCTCTCAGGTGTGAGATGATTTCTCAGTGTAGTTGTAATTTATTTTTTAAAGCTATGTATTTATTTTTGCAGTCTGGGCCTCACTGGAAAGTTGTTGTTGGTTTTTTTCCCCTTTTTTTTATTTAAGAAAGGATTAATTAACAAAACCATAGGGTAGGAGGGGTACAATTCCACACAATTCCCACCACCCAATCTCCATATCCCACCCCCTCCCCTGATAGCTTTCCCATTCTCCATCCCTCTGGGAGCATGGACCCAGGGTCATTGAGGGTTGCAGAAGGTAGAAGGTCTGGCTTCTGTAATTGCTTCCCCGCTGAACATGGGCGTTGACTGGTCGGTCCAAGGTTTTTTTTTTTTTTTTTTCCTTTCTTCTTCCTGCCATTCAGATAGCCAGGGATAGAGGGGAAGACACACTACATAAACCAGAGATAGAGGGGGAAACACACTACATAAACCAGAGATAGAGGGGGAGACAAGCTACATAAACCAGAGATAGAGGGGGAGACACTACATAAACCAGAGATAGAGGGGGAGACACCACAGACCAGAGATAGAGGGGAGACACCACAGACCCAGAGATAGAGGGGAGACACCACAGACCCAGAGATAGAGGGGAGACACCACAGACCAGAGATAGAGGGGAGACACCACAGACCAGAGATAGAGGGGAGACACCACAGACCAGAGATAGAGGGGAGACACCACAGACCAGAGATAGAGGGGAGACACCACAGACCAGAGATAGAGGGGAGACACCACAGACCAGAGATAGAGGGGAGACACCACAGACCCAGAGATAGAGGGGAGACACCACAGACTAGAGATAGAGGGGAGACACCACAGACCAGAGATAGAGGGGAGACACCACAGACCAGAGATAGAAGGGAGACACCACAGACCCAGAGATAAGGGAGAGACACCACAGACCCAGAGATAAGGGAGAGACACCACAGACCCAGAGATAAAGGGGAGACACCACAGACCCAGAGATAGAAGGGAGACACCACAGACCCAGAGATAAGGGAGAGACACCACAGACCCAGAGATAAAGGGGAGACACCACAGACCCAGACTTGCACATGGCGAGGCACATGGCCTGGCCAGCTAGTCAGTCATCTATCTCACTAGCCCACCCAGCTTAAAAGTAAGATCCACATATTGACAAAAGAGAAAAAGAGAAGATCACTCTGGCATATGTAGTGCAGAGAATCGAGCTCAGAAACTCATGCTTACAAGCTCATGTTGTACCACCTCCAGCTTTTTGTTTGTGTTTTAACTTCCACAACCAAACCTTTCCTGTCAGAGAGAGGAGTGAGAGTGAGAGAGAGCTTGCCTGCTGCACTGGCTCTCTGTGCCTCAGCACCTGCTGTGTGCAGGCCCAGGAGCCGGGCCTGGCAGGGCACGCAGCCAGCCCCAGCTTTTATGACTCGGTCTCTCTTGACCATCCTCCTCGTTCTGTTTCACTTCTCTTCTCCCCCTGCTGTCTGCCCACTTGCTGCCCTTTCTTCAGTACCTAGCATAGCTCTGACACGTGAGCCACACATCCCTGTTGCCGGTTCATACTTAACTGCATTTACCACGTGTATTTTTGTGTGCTTCTCATAGTCCTTTCTTCCCCTTCTACCCTTGTGAGCAGGGATGTATATGACGATGCAGATCAGCCAGCCCAGGGAGATGGAGTGCGGGAGTTCCAGCGCAGGTGACAGGGTGGCGAAGGGCCTTTCAGGCACCCCCACCTCACGCCTGAACTTGGCCTTTTCCCAGGAAGCAGACTTTTGCTTTTCTGTGGTTCTGTTGATAACTGAATGCTTCCCAAGTCGGCAGCACTCATTTGATCAAACAGGAGCTTTGCAGAGAAGACCATTTGCCTACCAAATTTGCAGCAGCCCATCTTGGTATCTCTCTCTCTCTTTTAATATTTATTTATTTTTCCCTTTTGTTGCCCTTGTTGTTTTTCATTGTTGTTGTTGTTATTGATGCTGTTGTCATTGGATAGGACAGAGTGAAATGGAGAGAGGAGGGGAAGACAGGAGGAGAGAAAGATAGACACCTGCAGACCTGCTTCACCGCCTGTGATTCGACTCCCCTGCAGGTGGCCCTTCCGCTGGTCCTTGCGCTTTGCGCCACCTGTGCTTAACCCACTGCGCTACTGCCCAACTCCCTTTGGTATCTCTTAAAGACCAGGGAAATGAGAGGGCCTGGGCACTGGTGGATCTGGCATGGTGTGCATGGCATTGCCATCTGGGTTCGTGTGGAGATGAGCCCTACAGTTTCCCACCAGCAGTCAGCTCAGACCTGTGGAAAATAACAAACAACAGAAGTCCTGGAAAAGAGCTATACATTTTTTTCTTGTCTGTATATGTGGGGATTCTGTACCACTCTGTAATTAATTTTATTTTTACAGTGAACAACAGCAGAGTAAGAATAATGCATAACCTATTTCTGTTTCTTTCTATTTTAGGGGACATCACACAAAAGGGATATGAAAAGAAAAGGTCAAAGCTTCTGTCTCCATACATCCCGCAGACTCAAGGTAGGTAGGCAATGAGAGACTGTTATCCTCTTCAGTAGTTTTTACACCAGAGAGGTGCTGTCTGACAGGAGATCTGTCTTCTGTTGGTTCTTGTCCCCATCCCTCCCCCTTCTCTTCACCAGGGGAGAGAAAAACAGCAAAGGAAGCAACGGAGGAAATGAATCTTTTTTAAAAAATATTTTTATATTTATTTACTTGTTCCCTTTTGTTGCCCTTGTTTTTTTTAATTTATTTATTTTTTAAATAATTTATTTCTTTATTGGGGAATTAATGCTTTACATTCAACAGTAAATACAATAGTTTGTACATGCATAACATTCCCCAGATTCCCATTTAACAATACAACCCCCACTATGTCATTCATCATCTTTCATGGACCTGTATTCTCCCCACCCACCCACCCCAGAGTCTTTTACTTTGGTGTAATACTCCAATTCCATTTCAGGTTCGACTTGTGTTTTCTTTTCTAATCTTGTTTTTCAACTTCGGCCTGAGAGTGAAATCATCCCGTATTCATCCTTCTGTTTCTGACTTATTTCACTCAACATGATTTTTTCAAGGTCCATCCAAGATCGGCTGAAAACGGTGAAGTCACCATTTTTTACAGCTGAGTAGTATTCCATTGTGTATATATACCACAACTTGCTCAGCCACTCATCTGTTGTTGGACACCTGAGTTGCTTCCAGGTTTTGGCTATTACAAATTGTGCTGCCAAGAACATATGTGTACACAGATCTTTTTGGATGGATGTGTTGGGTTCCTTAGGATATATCCCCAGGAGGGGAATTGCAGGGTCATAGGGTAGGTCCATTTCTAGCCTTCTGAGAGTTCTCCAGACTGTTCTCCACAGAGGTTGGACCAATTGACATTCCCACCAGCAGTGCAGGAGGGTTCCTTTGACCCCACACCCTCTCCAGCATTTGCTGCTGTTACCTTTTCTGATGTATGACATTCTCACAGGAGTGAAGTGGTATCTCATTGTTGTCTTTATTTGCATTTCTCTGACAATCAGAGACTTGGAGCATTTTTTCATGTGTTTCTCGGCCTTTTGGATCTCTTCTGTGGTGAATATTCTGTCCAAGTCCTCTCCCCATTTTTGGATGGGGTTATTTGTTGTCTTGTTGTTGAGTCTGGCAAGCTCTTTATATATGTTGGTTATTAAACTCTTATCTGATGTATGGCATGTAAATATCTTCTCCCATTCTGTGAGGGTCTCTTGGTTTGGGTAGTGGTTTCTTTTGCTGTGAAGAAGCTTTTTAATTTGATGTAGTCCCAAAGGTTTATACTTGCCTTAGTCTTCCTTGTAATTGGATTCATTTCATTGAAAATGTCTTTAAAATTTATGCGGAAAAAAGTTCTGCCAATATTTTCCTCTAAGTATCTGATAGTTTCTGGTCTAACATCCAAGTCCTTGATCCACTTGGAATTTACTTTTGTATTTGGTGAAATACAGTGATTCAGTTTCTTTCTTCTGCATGTTTCAACCCATTGTTTCCAACACCATTTGTTGAAGAGACTCTGCTTTCCCCATGTAATAGTCTGGGCCCCTTTGTCAAAGATTAGATGTGCATACCTGTGGGGCCTCATTTCTGGGCTCTCAATTCTATTCCACTGGTCAGTGTGTCTGTTCATGTTCCAGTACCAAGCAATTTTGATGACAATGGCCTTATAATACAGTTTGAGATCTGGGAGTGTGATGCCTCCGGTTCTGTTCTTTTTTTCTCAAGATTGTTTTGGCAATTCTAGGTCTTTTCTGGTTCCAGATAAACATTTGAAGCATTTGTTCTATTCTTCTAAAAAATGTGCTTGGGATCTTGATGGGGATAGCATTAAATTTGTAGATGGCTCTGGGTAATATATTCATTTTGATGATGTTAATTCTTCCAACCCATGAACATGGAATATCTTTCCACTTCTTTGTGTCTTTTTCAATTTCTTTGAGTAGTGACTCATAATTTTCAGTATACAAGTCTTTCACTTCTTTGGTTAGGTTTACTCCTAGATATTTTATAGTTTTTGTTGCTATAGAAAAAGGAACTGATTTCTGGATTTCAATTTCTTCTAACTTAGTGTTTGCATAGAGGAATGCCACTGACTTTTGAATGTTAATTTTATAGCCTGACACCTTACTGTATTGCCTGATGATTTCCAAAAGCTTCTTGCTGGATTCCTTAGGTTTTTCCATGTATACTATCATGTCATCTGCAAATAAGGAGAGTTTGACTTCTTCTCTTCCAATCTGTATGCCTTTAATTCCTTGCTCCTGCCTGATTGCTATGGCAAGAACTTCCAACACTATGTTGAATAGTAATGGTGATAGTGGGCAGCCCTGTCTAGTACCTGATCTGAGGGGAAATGCTTCCAGTTTTTCACCATTGAGTATGATGTTTGTTGACCTTGTTTTATTGTTGTAGTTGTTGTTGTTGGATAGGACAGAGAGAAATGGAGAGAGGAGGGGAAGACTGAGAGGGAGAGAGAAAGATAGACACCTGCAGATCTGCTTTACCACTTTTGAAGCGACTCCCCTGCAGGAGGGGAGCCAGGGGCTTGAACTGGGATCCTTAAGCTGGTCCTTGTGCTTTGCACCACCTGCGCTTAACCCATTGTGCTACCGCCTGACTCCCAGGAGGAATTGAATCTTTAGTGAGCCTCCACTGTGTACTCAAGACTTTCAAAATGCTTAAGTTTGGGGGACAGGCAGTGGTGCAACTGATTAAGCACAAAGACCCACACAAAGATGCTGGTTCAAACCCTCGGCTCCCTACCTGTGGGGGTGTGCCGGGGGTGGATTCACAAGCAGTGAAGGAGGTCTCTCCCTCCTATCTTCCATTCCCCTCTCAATTTCTCTCTGTCCTCTCCAATTAAAAAAAAAAATAGTGGCTGCCAGGAGCAGTGGATTCATAGCGCTGGCTTCATAGATTCATAGCAATGGATTCATAAATTCCAAGTGATAACCCTGGCAATAAAAATGAAGAAAACTAAAAGAAAAACATAGTCCTGAGGGTCATCAAATCACTCACACAGAGCCTGGGTCTGAGTGTTTGTGCTTAACTGAACGTGGCACAGCTGGGGAGGCAGCTCAGCTGGAAGAATAAGCACTGGGCTTGCACACCTGAGGGTCCTGGTTCAGTCCTTGGCACCACATCACCACCAGAGTGATTCTTACATATCTCTCTCTCTCTCCCTCCCCCCTTCTCTTCTCTGCCTCATACACAAAACTCTCTCATATTTAGTAAATAAAATCAACCTTAAACACACACACACACACACACACACACCCAAAACCCAAAAACTGCCAACTGGAGAAATGGCTCAACTGGTAGAGCATTGGGCTCTCATGCTGGGTATCCCAGTTCAAGTCCCAGCACCACATGTACACACAGTGTGTTCTGGCTTTCTTCTCTGTTTCATGTGAAACTCTCTCACACATAATAAGTAATAAAATCTTTATTTGAAAAAAAAAAAAAAAAGACAAGGGAGTCAGGCAGTAGTGCAGCGGGTTAAAGCGCAGGTGGCACAGAGCGCAAGGACTGGATAAGGATCCCAGCTCAGGCCCCCAGCTCCCCACCTGCAGGGGAGTCACTTCACAGGCGGTGAAGCAGGTCTGCAGGTGTCTGTCTTTCTCTCCTCCTCTCTGTCTTCCCCTCCTTTCTCCATTTCTCTCTGTCCTATCCAGCAACTATGGCATCAATAACAATAATAACTACAACAATAAAACAACAAGGGCAACAAAAGAGAATATATATATTAAAAAACCAAATGATTCTATGGCATAAAATTTAACCAAAGACTGCATTTTATATTGGGTTGTTGGAAAAAAATCACAGTGCATTTTTGCATAGAAAAATTGGGTGGGGGTAGATAGCGTAATGGTTATGTAAAGTGACTCTCACGATTGAGACTCCACAAAGTCCCAGGTTCAAACCCTCCCACACTACCATAAGCCAGAGCTGATCAGTGAGTGCTCTGGTAAAAAACAAACAGACAAAACCAGAAAAATCCATCATGACTTTTCTGACAGCCCAAGATATGCCTGAGAGCAAACTGTTGACGGAGAGGAGCAAGGGAGCAGAGACAAAAGACAAAGCGACGGCAGCAGTAACAGCAACATGAACAGCAAGGGCGACGAGGGGAAAGTAGCCTCCACAATTAGTGAATTTGCAGCACAGGCACGGAGCCCCAGAGATAGTTCTGGAGGCAAGAAAAAGAAGAAGAAAGAAAGAGAGAGAGAGAGAAAGAGAGAGAGAAAGAAAGAGAGAGAGAGAAAGAAAGAAAGAAAATTGTTAAAAAAAAAAAAAAAAAAGACAAAGTAGACTCCATATTGCGAAGCAATTCCGGAGTTGTACTTCCTGAGGATTTGAGAGTAAAAACCCTAAATTAAAAAAAAAAAATCTATTTATTTCCTTTTGTTGCCCTTGTTGTTTTATTGTTGTTGTTATTGATGCCATCATTGTTGAATAGGACAGAGAGAAATGGAGAGAGGAGGGGAAGACAGAGAGGGGGAGAGAAAAACAGACACCTGCAGACCTGCTTCATTGCCTGTGAAGCGACTCCCCTGTAGGTGGGGAGCCGGGGGCTCGAACCAGGATCCTTTTGCTGGTCCTTGTGCTTTGCGCCATGTGTGCTTAACCCACTGAGCTACTGCCCAAACCCCCCCCCCCCTTTTGCCTCCAGGGTTATCATTGGTACTTGGTACCAGCACTAAGTATCCACTGATCTTGGTGGCCATTATTCTCCCCCCGTTTTACTGGATAAAACAGAACTTGAGAGGGGAATGGAAGATAGAGAGGGAGAGAGAAAGACACCTACAGACCCGCAGATGGGGAGCCGGGGACTCAAAACAGGATCCTTGCACTTCATACTATGTGTGCGCCACAGTCCAACCCCCAGCCCTTTTTTTTTCTCTTCCTTTTCTAATAGAGACAAAGAAGTAGAGAGGAAGAGAGAGAGAGACGCTTGCAACAGCATTTGAGAAGCTTCTCTGCAGATGGGGACTGGGGACTTGAGCCTGGGCCCCAGCACAGGGACATGTATGTACTCTGCTGGCTGCACTACTGCCCGGCCCCAAATCAAATGTTCACTTCACTGTCAGGCTTTTTCCTTCAGTGAAAAGATTGTCTCTCTTTGCTTTGTTTTGTTTTTTAAAGAAAGTCCTGAAGTAACTTTGTGCTTAATTCCAAAGAGGTTGCTTTAATTTCTAGGGTTGGCCTTTAGGTGAGGCTGTCTGTCTCTAAGTCACTATATTTAAAAATTACCCGTATGAGGGGCCTGGGAGGTGGCTCACCTGGTCTGAGCACCTCACGGAAGCAGCCTGCATGGGAGAAACTTTGTGAGTGCTGGAGTAGTGCTGTGGTCTTCCTTTTATTCTCTTTCTCTTCCTGTATCTACAAAGAAAATTCAGAGCCTACTGAAAGCAGAGGACTGATGCTGGCGTGGGGCTCCAACAATAACCCCGGTGGCAAGGAAAAGAGAATTACTGAGATGCCAGGATTTCCTTTGATAGAATAATAACTTTAGGTACAAGGAATTGTTTCTTTACTTCTAATTTCCCCCTTGCCGTCAAAGTTAATTTCCACAAGCCTGTTCTTTGTCGGGACTAATTTCTTTTATTTCTGGTTTCTAAATAGCTTGAGGAGTTTGCAACGACCCTAGTTCTAGTATTGAACTTTGTACAGGCCATTTAGTCTGTTAACATTTCTTGAGTAAATAACAGTGATATATATCTGAAGTTCTTGTTTTATTTCCTGAATTATTTTTAAAATAATTTATTTGTTATTGGGTAGAGAAATTGAGAGGAGTGGGAGAGATAGAGAAACCGAGAGACACCTGCAGCCCTGCTTCACCACTTATGAAGTCTTCCCCCCTGCAGGTGGGGACCAGGGGCTTGACCCTAGAACCAGGTGCACCACCGCCTGGCCCCTTAAAAATTTTAAAATAAAATTAGTATGTCAGTGTAGTGAAAGTATCTCTCCTCCTGCCCCAATTGAAAGTATCACTTTGGGCTGGGGCACCAAAGTTAGTCGAGGGCTCTGTACCCGCACAATTCCACCACTCCCACTGGAGGGATTTGTTCTTTGTTTAATTTGTTTGCTTTTTTGTTTATTAAATACAGTGGTTGAGAGACTGGGAAAGGGGAGTGGAGAGTGATGTCACAGCCCTGCCTCATGCTTGTGAAGCTCCCCCTGATTGTCTCTATCCAATAAATAAATAAAGATAATTTAAAAAAATAAAAAATAAATTAAAAAACCAGTTTATCGATTTCCAAGAGAAATCACTGAAAGATACCCAAGTCTGATCAGTACATTCTTGCCTCTGGGAGAGCCAGATCACAAAGAAAAAGGTTCCTTTGTTGGGTGTACACTCTACAAATCAGGTGTTTGATTGCAGGCTTCCAAGAGAAAGCAACGTAGCCATCTCACAGTGGGGCTGGGCTTGGCCGCTGACCTTGTAGAGCACGGAAGCCATTCCACGCAGCCCTTTCAGCTTCCTGCCCCCCCCCACTCCCACCCCTTCAGGCTCATCACATCTCTGTCTTGTTACCTCCCTGCTTAAAAAGGTAACTTTTGGGGTTTTTTTGCTCAGGTTTGAGTCTGACTCCAAAGCACTGAAGGGAGCTTTGGTGCTGCAGTCTCTTTTACCCCTGCCTCTCTGTCTTTGTCTCTGTCTTAAAAAAAAAAAAAAAGAAATTAAATAGGTGGTAAATAAGTGACCTAGCCCTTCTGTCCAAGTTCAGTCTTATTCTTTGGATCCCTTCCTCTCTTCTCTTTTCACAGAACATCCTTCATTCCCACAGGGATGGGAGTAGGCATGGACTAGCACTGAGGCTGGCAACCAGGGTCTAGTTGTCTACAAAGAATCAAAAACAATAATAAAGTCAAAGTGTTGGCCTGCTGCTTATTATCCCCATGCATAGCAGCTCTCTGCATTGTCAGTCGGTAATAAAAAACACTCCTGCGGGGAGTCGGGCGGTAGCACAGCGGGTTAAGCGCAGGTGGTGCAAAGCACACGGACTGGCGGAAGGATCCCAGTTCAAGCCCCTGGCTCCCCACCTGCAGGGGAGTCGCTTCACAGGCGGTGAAGCAGGTCTGCAGGTGTCTATCTTTATCTCCCCCTCTCTGTCTTCCCCTCCTCTCTCCATTTCTCTCTGTCTTATACAACAATGATGACATCAATAACAACAACAATAATAACTACAACAATAAAACAACAAGGGCAACAAAAGGGAATAAATAAATATTTAAAAAAAAAAAAAACCACTCCTGCGGAGGCAGACAGCTCCCATAGCCTCTTGCTATGCCAGTGCTGGCAAGCCCCATCTGTCTCCCCCGCAGCTATTCTCCCCCTTTCCAGACTCCCCCTCGGCAGTCATCATACTCACTCCTGCTCTGTTAATACCAAGTTCTCCCTGGGAGCCACTTCTCTCCTGCACGCGTTTCCCTGTTGCCGTCAAACTGCTCAGCGCTGCTCGTGCTCACCGTCTTGGCTTTCTCACTCCTGCTCACGACTCGGCCCTCCCTGAGAATTGTGTCTGCTGCCTCAGTAGTATGTCCTCACCTCCCTTGTTAGACGTTGAGATTCGCAAGGCAGGGTCCCCAGCTCTCCTCGCCGTCACTCTCCATCATTGCTCTGCTGACGTTAGCCTGCGCTGAGATCACTGGAAGGGCTGTGAATGCACAGAGTGCAGGAGCCCCTTCCCAGGGCTCCTCACTATGTAAATCTTGAAAAGGGAGCATAAGAAAAAATAGCGATGCGTCAGGGAACATGCAGAAAAACAGAAGAAAATGCAAGCTCAAGAATGTACTTGGGCCTTTACAATTTTTTATGACTTTTAAGATTATTATTTTTTATGGATTTAATAATGATCTACAAGATTGTAGGATAAGAGGGGGTTCAGTTCCATGCAGTTCCTACCACCAGAGTTCTGTAGCCCATCCCCTCCATTGGAAGGTTTCCTATTCTTTATCCCTCTGGGAGTATATTGTAGACTAGGGAGACCAGAGCAACGGGTCTTGTCACTATATAAGATATACTTATTTGTAGGTAGCACTAAATGACAAATTATACAATTTTCTAAATATATGACCCCAGTACGTGTGCCTTCAAGGTGCCTCAAACCTGCAAGTCCTTTGCTCTACTGGCTGGGCTCTGGCTCCAGCTGTGTGCGTGTGGTTTCAGCCTTTACCCAGACACGCATATTTCATACTGTACCACCCTGACAGAGCACTTTTTCGCTCACCTGGATTGTGTGCTTGCTTTGCCTGAGCCTGCAGTGAGGGAAGGTTCCCTGAGGTGGTGTGTTTTGTTGTTTGGTTTTATTTCCTTTTACCAAAGCACTGCTCAACTCTGAGCCTGAGACCTCAGACCTTCAGGCCTGAAAGTCTTTTTGCAAAACTACTATGCTGTCTCTCCCACACCACTGGAGTGTTTCTCTCTCTCCCTTCTGTCACTCTCTTCCTATCTGCAAGTCATCCCAGAGTGTGAAGCCCCAGTGATGACCAGACAGACAAAGAGTATATATACTTAAGTAGCTGGGGAGGTGGCTTCACAATAAGTACGTTCCTCCCCAATCCAATCTGTCTTCCTTCCTTTCCTATTTTCTTGTTTTAAATATTTATTTATTTATTTATTTATGTATTTATTATTGGTGGGGGACTGAGGAGAGGTGAGATAGAGAGGAAGACAGAGACACCTCCAACCCTGTTTCACCACTTGTGAAGCTTTCCCCCTGCAGGTGGGGACCAGGGACTTGAACCCGGGTCCTTGCGCACTGTAATGTGAGTGCTAAGCCAGGTGCGCCACTGCCTGGCCCCCCTTCCTTCCTTTCTTATAATTATTTGTGGAAGGGTAGTTCATGGTTTACAGTACGGTCATCGACACATGGGTACAATTTCTTTCCTCCCAGTGTGTCTGCAAACCACTCTGACTTCCAGCTTGGGTTTTTCCATCATCATGAGCCAGAACTTGAGCTGCCCTTTCCTCCCCTTGCTTCCCCTTGTCCCCAGATCCTTGGCATTGGTGTAATCGTTCTTTATCTTTTTTTTTTAATATTTATTTATTTCCTTTTTGTTGCCCTTCTTTTAACGTTGTTGTAATTATTATTGTTGTTGTTGTTATTGCTGTCATCATTCTTGGATAGGACAGAGAGGAATCAAGAGAAAAAGGGAGACAGAGGGGGAGAGAAAGACAGACACCTGCAGACCTGCTTCACCGCCTGTGGGTGGGAAGCTGGGGGCTTGAACTGGGATCATCACGCAGGTCCTTGCGCTTTGCACCGCTGCACTTAAGCCATTCCACTACCACCCGACTCCCCGTTCTTTATCTTTTAGGGAGGATGGACATTATAGCACTGCCCCATCACCCCTGCAGCTCTCTCAGTGCTGTCCATGTGGTGCGAGACTAGAACCCAGGGCCTCTAGCATAGCAGAGTGTGCGTGTTATAGTAGGTGTGCTAGCTCTCTGCCTCTGGGGCTTTAAAATCACGAACATTCTCTCTCTCCCCCTCTCACTTTCCCTCTCCCTTCCCTTTTTTCCCCTCCCTCCCTCCCTCCCTCCCTCTCTCTCTCCTTTTCTTTTCTTTTCTTTTCTTTCCTTCCCTTCCCTTTCCTTCTTTATTTCTCTCTGTCTCTCTTTCTCTCTCCCTCTCTCTTTCTTTCTAATTTCTTTATCAGAGGATTCATGGTTTATAGTCGATAGTAAAATACAGTAGTTTGTACATGTGTAACATTTCCCGGTTTTCCACTTAGCAATTCAACCCCCACTAGGTTCTCCTCTGCCATTCTGATCCAAGAGCTGAACCCTGCCTCCACCCCAGAGTCCTTTATTTTGATGCAATATACCATTTTATTCTGTTTATTTAAAGAGAGAGGAGAGATACCAAAGTGTCAGTCTACCATCTAGTACTTCCACTGGCACTGTCTTTGGCGCTGTCATGTGGCGCCGGGGATGGAGCCCAGAGCCTCATGCGCACGTGACTCTAGCTGCTGAGCTGGCTCCTCAACCCAGTTTTTTTTTTTTTAATAAAAAAAATTTTTTTTTTTTTAACCTCACCTCTCTTGAGTCAGTTTTTCAGATTAAGTGGGACAGACAGACACCACGGCACTGAATCTTATCCTGGTAGTACTGTGATAAGTACTCCCATGCAGAGTACTGGAGATGCACTTTGGTCACGTGGCAAGGCAGGTGCCCTCCCAGGTGGCCTATCTCTCTGGCCCCTGGGCCCAGTATTTCACTTCCTGTTGCAGTTTCTAGCACTAGTACCTGGTATTGTCGGCATTCACGCGGGGTGACACCAGCAGGAAGGCAACTGACCGGTTCTCTCTCGCTCGCTCAAGGGACAAAATGAAGCAAAGACACCAGGGAGACTGAAGCGTGCTCAGATCACTTTTATTGGCAGGTGGACATGAGTTTAAATAGAAAACCAAACAAAGAACATATTTCAAACATGTCAGGAATTATAGGTTTCTTAAAGGTCAGCTTGTTCCTATGGTAGGGGGCTGGCAAGACAGGAATTGATGAGATACATAAAGGTCAAGACAATTATTCTCCATGATACAAGCAACTTAATTATCCAAAGGTATTTGAGAGAAACATAGGGGTTAAGTCAGCAGGATGAGATAGAGTAAAGATAACCAGAGCATGGTAGGTATCAAAGCTATAAGGAAATAAAAGTTTGGTGCTTCACTGACTGTTGTCAGAGAGGTGTGTGATGGAGTATGCTTTCTCTAGTGATCAGAAGTGGGGTGGTTGTGTGAACTCTGGATGACTATGTGAATGAACCGTGAGGCAGGCAGCCATGTGGCCTGCAGTTAATGGAGAGAGGCAGTGAGGTCTCCATGGGCTTGAGAGTCAGGAAAGGAAGAACTAAGTCTGAGAGACGGTTTCTCCCCTTTGCTCACTTCGGTTGAGAGAGACTAACAAGAGGGTATCTTCTCAGACCTCCATCCAAGTATGGGGGGAGTTCTTCCTAAGCTCTATCAAGCTTACACAGAGCCCCAACATGGTATGAGGAAGACATACTATAAAAGCCTGTAGAGCTGAACAGAAAGGGTGTCTAGATCTCCCCACATTTACTTCAGTAGATTTATGTGAAGGTGAAGTATTGTGTAATGAAAGAAGTAAATCACTCTACAGATTGGAGAATGATTGCTCCTGACACCTTGGGCACATACCCTCAGTAAATCTTTTCATGTCAGGTTACTTAGAGCCCCAAGAGACTGTGTGCATAGGTATGTTAGCTCTCACTGAGATTCAGTATTTATCTTTGATTTGTATTTCTGAATGAAATTGATGCATTGATTTTTAAACAGTCAAGTAACATTCAGAGTTCATTACAACAGCAACAAAAATGAGCAGTGTTCTCCTCTTCCATAGAGGTTGCTTCTTTCAGCCTTTTAATGGTTTTGTTTTTTCTTTGCGACATTTACTTTTGTATTCCTAACATTTTACCACCATTTCTTGACTTTTCTGTGTGTGTGGGGGGGGAGGAGGTCTTATTTATTCATTTCCTACTAAAAAAGATAGGAAATTCTCTCTCTGACAACGTTTTCAGTCACACAGACACAACTCACACCCTTTCCCTCAACTGTCACACCTTTTTAAAAAATTTTTTTTATATTTATTTATTTTCCCTATTGTCCTTGTTTTTTATTGTTGTTGTAGTTATTATTGTTGCTATTGATGTCGTCGTTGTTGGATAGGACAGAGAGAAATGGAGAGAGGAGGAAAAGACAGAGGGAGAGAGAAAGATAGACACCTATAGACCTGCTTCACCGCCTTTGAAGTGACTCCCCTACAGATGGGGAACCAGGGGCTTGAACTGGGATCCTTATGCCAGTCCTTGCGCTTCACGCCACCTGCGCTTAACCTGCTGCGCTACTGCCCGACTCCCTGTCACACTTTTTACCTCATGCTCATTTAGGGTTGGAGGCTCAGTATATTCCTGCTCCTCCTCCTCCTGCTTTTTTGTTATAAATGAGCAGAGTTTACATTATCATGATTATAAGTGTTCTCACGAACTACAAGCTAAATCACTTAGTTTACTAGGATTCCATTTCCCTCCTCTCCTCCCCATCCCCCTCCCCCATCCCATGCTTAATCCACCAGCTTTATTTCTATTTCCTTGAGACCACCATTGGAGCTGGCTTTCTCCCTGCATCTGTTTGAACCGATTTTGTTTTTGTCCTCTAACTGGCCTTCATTATCATTCCAGTGGTGTGGGGAGGACTGGGGATACATAGAAGTGTCCATTCTGCCAGGTTTAAATAGAATTAATTCTTTTCCCTAATATTTCTACTTAAGGGCTGTATAAAACTTCTGCAAAGGCACACACAACTTCTGCAAAAGCCCTCAAAGACCTTTGTACCCAGAGGTAGATAGCATAATGGTTTTACAAAGAGACTCATGTGCCTGAGGTTGCGAAGTCCCAGGCTCAGTCCCCCGCACCACCATAAACCAGAGTTGAACAGTGCTCTGGTTTAAAAAAAAAGACCTTTGTATCTTACTTGACTATTCATCAGCAAACTGAGCCCATAGACCCCACCACAGCCCTGTCAGACTGTTGGTGCTGGGAGGCGTCCCTGCGCTGTGCGGGCCGGGCCGTGGGTCGGAGCCTGGCTCCGATTTGCTTGGCAGCCCTCCACCATGCAGAAATGTCCTTGAAGTTGACTAGTGTCATCTTCTCCTGGAACCACATCTTTTGCTTCAGGGCATGACTGCAGCTTCTGCTTTTTTCATGGCCTTGGTATAAACATTCCATCCTGTCTTCATGCATTTGAGATGATTGGTGACCTTTTTGTATTTGTTTTTCTTCCTTGGTCCTTTGACTTTGATCTGCGAGCTCAACTCATTTGATTCTGTTTGTCTCCGGTTTCAGAATAGGATCTTACCAGAGATGTGTACCTTCACAGCCTAGGTCTCCATAGTCCCCCCAGGCCCTTGGGTACTCCTTTCAGGGCTAGGACACAGCTGTTGGTGGCTATGGCTGTGTGTTATCCTCTGGCTTGCCCTGGGAAAGGAGTTCTGGTGATCTTACTATTTTTCTCCTGCGTACATGCCTTTTGTGGCTATGGCTCTCTTTGCTCTGCTTTGCTAGAGGGTATTTGCTCTCTGGTATTTTGTATCCACACTGCAGTTGCAAGTGGCCCCACACCACTTTCATCACAATCGTTCCGGGCTTGGTCCCCGTCTTTGAGACCACACCAGTTAAAATGGCACGATCTGGGGCTGGGCAGTGGTGTGCCTGATTGAGCCCAGGTTCAAGCCCCAGTCCCCACCTGCAGAGGGAAAGCTTCACAAGTGGTGAAGCAGTGTTGCAGGTGTCCGTCTCTCTTCCTCCCTACCACCTCTTCCTTCTTGATTTCTGACTGTTTCCAATAAAGATAATGAAAACATTAAAAAAAAAAAATGGCATGATCTGTGAGTTCAAATGAAAGGAAAGAGAAGCTCTGTGTTTTGTTCTCTTTCTCCTGTTGGTTATCACTGAGGAGGCTTTACTGCTCTAGGCTGACTTTTGCAGAGACAACAGACAAGAGACAGAGACAGAGAGGACTCAGACTTGGGTCATTGGTGTGACGTGGCAGGTGCACTGTCCACCTGAACTCGCTTGCTGGCCCACCAGTTGTTTGCTTCTCTAAAGGCTGTGGTGGTTCTGCTCATCAGGGGTGACCTATGACTCTTGTTGCTCTGCCACTATCTCCCTTTCTGTATTTCTTTGGAAGAAAGGACAAGAAGGAGAGGAGAGATAACTGTCACTGCTCCACCATCCCCGGTGCGGGGCCCCCCACCCCCGTCCCTGGTGCTTTCTTTGCACGGGGTTAAGGTGTGTGCTCTACTGGGGGGCCTATTTCCAGGCTTCGTTTTAATCACCTAGTCTAAGTGTATGAAAATCCCAAGAGATACACATTTGTACATAAAACTTGTATGACATGTGAAATACACGAATAAATCCAGGGTTTCAGATAAACACTTAACTTCATTAAAAAATTGGCATATCGTCAATTTGGCCTTGTCTATCCAGCCAGTCACTATCATTGATAGGAGTGAGGAAATGGATGAGATCTAAACCAAAAGATTGGGCGCCTGTAGTGGAGACGACCTCGAACCAGTTATTGCAGGAAATACAAGGTGGGTTAAGACCAGGCTCTAGACAGAGCTCATGCTGCATGTGTAAGACTGACCCCTGCCCCTCTCCACCCCCCAGTCCCTGTGACCAAAGTGGCCATAAGTTACTTGTACTATGCAAATGAGAGTCATCAAAGAGTAAAAGAAGCACTCCAAGGGAGTTCTAAAGGAGGAACTGTGAAAACTCAAAGGGACATGAAAGGAAAGCCAACTATTAAAGTCAAGAATGCTACAGAACTTTTCCAACTATGTAAATGTCAAGAGGCTGGTGGTCATTGTGTGGATGTGGAGTTGGTGCTGATGAGCGGGGCTGGTTTTGTTCTCTCTAGCTCACTGCCATTAAAAGCTACCTCCCAAGTGAGAACCACAGTGTCATGGTAAGAACATGGAATTTTTCATGTCAGTTGTTTCTGCTCTTTCATCTGCTCCGTTTGCAGTCCAAGTACTGCAGTCATTATGAATTGGAGCATCCATTGAGGTCATACCTGACCCTTTACCAGAGTCTTTACCAGAGGAAATCCACTGGCAAATCTTCCTCTGCGAACAGCTCTTCCCTCCTGAATCGTTCAAGAACCCTGAGAATACGCAGAAAGAGGTAGCAGGACTCCGACGCCCCAAAATGAAGAGTCCTGCAGGTCATTGCTGCTTCTCAGTGTCTCTTCCCTGGTTTTTGCCTCGTAACCAGAAGCAGCTGACCCACACTCATTGTATCAAAGACCATTAAGTCACACGTGTTGATCACTAGGAAGGAGGGCTCTGTGTTGAGGAAGAAATTAGAATTTGTGTTTCTGTTTTAATTTACTGTTCATTGAACGGTACAACATCACTCTTTAGACATAATGCTGACCCCTAGTGGATATTATGTATAACAAACTGAGAGAACAGGAACCCGAAACTGTAAGAATCAGCAGATGGTATTTTCTCTTGGGGATCACTATTGTGTTTCACTCTTGATTTCAGAAGCTTTGAGAAGATTCGACTTGTGAGGTTGGAGCCATGTCCCAGCACTTGACAGTAGTTAGTGTCTTTTAAATTACTTTGATTTCACATGTAAGTCTTTGTATAAACAAGATGATGAAATGGTAAACAGCTGTAGAGTGCCTCATGGTTACTTCTTTCTAGCTACTTACGGGATTTTACGTCTCATTTGATCCTTACAATTGTGTATAAATAGTTCTTGCGTGGAGTTATGAGCATATTCTGCACATAATATTTTGTGTTCTCTCATCTGACGTGATTTCATTCAAGCCTTTCCTGTATATATATCTGCATAGTCAACATGCTCTTTATTTTTAGTGGGATGCAATATCGCATTGTGTTGATTCATGTAGTGAATTCTGTCTTTGCTTCTAACTTGGGTTGTGAAACTGTGCACATCTTTTTCAAAACATAGATATGTCTCTTTTCAGGCCACAGGTAGTTGCTGAGGTCTGTGTGAAGCCCTGGCCAGAGAGTGTTCTCCTCAGGCAGCTCTAGCCTGCCCACCAGGCTGGACGTTGTGTTCTGGGGGGCCCAGGCCCTCCTCTCTGAGGAGGCCCTCGGTGCGTTGTTGTTTCCTGCCCTTTGTAAAATACACCTTTGCCCTGGCAAGGAGGCTTCGGTGGGAATAAGCCTCCCAACATTCCCTTATTCTAACCAGGACATAGTTTCCTGTCTCTTATCCTCAAATATGCATTGTTTGTTCATGATCTTTGGGGAAAGGAAAAGGAGACAGACTGCTGGTTTAGAAGAGGGGAAAATCTGCTGGAGTGAAACTAGGAAATTGGCAGCTGAATATTATTTTGACTTGTTTTGCTAAGAATCTGCTCAATGGGGCATGAGCTTCAAATGAAGAGACTTCTTTGGGGATTGGGAGGCAGCTAACCCCAGCTTACCATTTTTCTCACTTTTCCCACCTTTATTAATTAAGATGCAATGATAGTGAATCTCTTGAAGATAGTCAATTTGAGGAGATTCTGACCTCAAAATAAATAAATCACATTAGAGTTCCAAACACATGCTAGGGTGTATGTGGTTCTCATGGTACTTCTTCTTTTTTTTTTTTTTTAAATTAAGTTTTTATTTATTTATTTATTTATTTTCCTTTTTGTTGCCCTTGTTGTTTAACATTGTTGTGGTTATTAATGTTGTTGTTGGCTAGGACAGAGAGAAATGGAGAGAGGAGGGGAAGACAGAGAGGAGGAGAGAAAAACAGATACCTGCAGACCTGCTTCACCGCTTGTGAAGCGACTCCCCTGCAGGTGGGGAGCCGGGGGCTTGAACTGGGATCCTTACGCAGGTCCTGGCGATTTGCGCCACGTGAGCTTAACCTGCTGCGCCACCGCCCGACTCGTGGTACTTCTATCTAGATCATTGTACTTCTCATTTAAAATGTATTTCTAAGCTTGTATTTTAAAAGCAAAACTAATATGTAGGAATGAAAATTACACAATTTATATATATCAGAGAGTGATTACTTAGTGAAGAAGATTATAGGGCTTTATCATGAATGTCTCTGTTACCTGTACTCAGCACAGTTCAGTTCTTTTCTCTCTGCCTCTTCAAATAGCCTCTCTTGAACTTAAAGCGAGGGCACTGCACATTTGAACACTTGTTTTTCCAGAAATGCATGTTTTTGTGGAGCACCTTAGGTATACTCACTGGCAAACTTTGCAGCCACCTAGTGAAATTGCAAGTCTACCTTTTGGAGAGCTACACAAAATGTTTGTCATGATTTTACCCAGAAGAGACCTGCTGCGCTTGGATGACTGAATTCTGAGGGAGCAGAGATGAGCACTGCAGAACACCACACCAATGTTCTTGCTGAATCGCATGTTGTGAGGCCATTTTTGGTTTTTGTTCTGTTTCAGTACCAGTTCAGTAGATCTCCTGGCTAAGTATCATCTGATTGTCACTTATCAGATGTCTGTATTTGTTTTACATTTTCTTGTGGTTTGATCTATGAGAATTTCTACACAATTCTGAGTGGTAACAATCATCCTAACTCTTCTTCAAACAAATGTATCAACTCCCAGTTCTTCTGTCTCTCCCTGTCATTTCTTTGTAACATTCCCCCCCCCCCCCCTTTAGCCTGTACTGTAGTCTTTCTTCTAACTAGTTATAGTGAAAAACACAAAGTAAAAGGATAGGTAAAAGAGGAATGGTAGATTAGCCTTTAGTAGATATTCCTTGTGAAGTGAAAATCCACATTCAATCATTTTTAGCTTTTGGATTGTTAGCTATTAAATTTGGAAGACCGTGGTCCCCATCCGCAGAGAGAAAGCTTCATGAGCAATGTGCGGTGTCCCTCTATCTTTTTCTATATTCCCCCCCCCCTCAATTTCTGTCTTATGAAATAAAATAAGGTCAGGTGGGGGAGGGTGTGAAATGCCAACTGGAAGTGGTGGATTTGCCGTACATGCACTAAGCCCCAGTAATAACTCTGGTATGGTAATAAATTGAAAGAGAAAGGCAGAGAGGGAGGGAGTAAGTAAAGAAGTTGTATCCATGAGACAAGAGCTGCCATATACATCATTATTTCTCCCCAATAAAGTGATTTGAGAAAAGGAAAAAGGGGGAGGAGTGGTGACACACCAGGTTAAGTGCTTGTAGTACCAAGGGCAAGAATCCCCACAAGGATCCCGGTTTGAGCCCCCGGCTCTCCACCTGCAGGGGAGTCACTTCACATGCAGTGAAGCAGGTCTGCAGGTGTCTATCTCTCTCTCCTCTATCTTTCCCTCCTCTCTCCATTTCTCTCTGTCCTACCCAATAAAGTGGGGAAAATGGCTGACAGGAGCAGTGGATTCATAGTGCTGGCACCAAGCCCCAGTGAAAATCCTGGTGACCAAAAAGAAAAAAAAAGAAAGACAAATCAGCTATGAGGAACCGATAAGATAGCATTTTAGATGATGAGAGCACACTTGGAGCACCCTGAAATCCACACTCTTCCTTGCTTTTCAAAACTAGTGTATAGAAATCCAGGAAGTGGCATGGTGGTGGAGTGTAAGTGCTTGGCGTAGAACCGTGAGGGGGGAGCCTGGCAGGGGTGCATTGAGTTGAGCTGCATATGTGGCAGTGCTCAAGGACCTGAGTTCAAGTCCCCTGTCCTCATTTGCAGGGGAGGAGCTTCACAGGTGGTGAAGTGCTGCCAGTATCCCTCTTTCTCTCTCGTCTCTTTTCAGTAAGTGAACAAGCAGACATTCAAGTTACACTAGAAGCATGAAGTTTCAAGTTTAGTCCCTGGCACTGCATATCCCAGAGTGTTGTTCTGGCTGTCTTTAATATAAACAATTAAATCTTAAAAAAAAAAAAAACAGAATGTGAGAGTAGCTTAGGTAGTGACGGCACAGTGGCTAGAACTTTGCATTTAAAAGCTGAGGTCCGGGAGTTGGGTGGTAGCGCAGCGGGTTAAGCACTAGTGGTGCAAAGCGTTAATGGACTGGCGTAAGGATCCCAGTTCAAGCCGCCGGCTCCCCACCTGCAGGGGAGTCGCTTTACAGGCAGTGAAGCAGGTCTGTCTGTAGGTGTCTGTCTTTCTCTCCCCCTCCCTTTCTTCCCCATCTCTCTCCATTTCTGTCTGTCCTATCCAAAAACGACGACATCAAGAACAACAACAGTAATAAATACAACAATAAAACAAGGGCAACAAAAGGGAATAAATAAATAAATAAAAATTTAAAAAGCATGAGGCCCCGAGTTTGTGCAGAATTGGGGAATTGTATATCCTCTATAATACCTTTACCCCACTATTCTTGGATTCTCTTGAATGAACTTTAAAAAACTTATTTATTTATTTATTTATTTATTGCCTCCAGGGTTATCACTGGGGCTCAATGCAGCTCTAGGAACCCACTGCTCCTAGAGGTCATTTTCCAATTTTTTTGTTCTTATAGGAGAGGGAAGAGAGAAATGGAGAGAGGAGGGGAAGATAGAGAGGGAGAGGGAAAGATAAACACCTGCAGACCTGCTTCACCACCTGTGAAGTGACTCCCCTGCAGGTGGGGAGCTGGGGGCTCGAACTGGGATCCTTGCGCTTTGTACCATATGCTTAACCTGGTGCTCTACCACCTGGTCCCAAAATAAAATATTTTATTTACTTATTGGATAGAGACAGAGGAATTGAGAGGGAAGGGAGAGGTAAAGAAGGAGAGAAAAAGAGACCTGCAGCATTGCTTCGCCATTTGTGAAACTTTCTCCCTGTACATGGGGAACAAGGACTTGAACCTGAGTCCTTGCACAGGTACACCTGGTCCTTTTGAATGGACTTTTCACTTCACATTTCTTTCTTTTTTTTTCTTTCAACTTTGCATTTCTATCACTACTTCCCTTATCACTTGTTGGAAGTATGATGCTAAGATGACATTTTCTATGCAAAGGTGACTTTATATCATTTTCATGTAGTTAAAAGTTTTCTATCACTTTGCTGTATCTGCGGTAATCATTCCACTTGAAAGCAATGTGAGAAGGCCATAAGGCCCCCAAATACTACTTACTATTATCAACACATCGCCCTCCTAATTTCCTTTTCTAGAAGCTGATTCAGCACTACAGAAAGAACATCGGAACCAGACACCTGCTCCAACTTCTGCTCAGACTTCAGCTCCCTCTAAGTACCATCGAACTCGATCTGGGGGAGCCAGGGATGAACGCTATCGATCGGGTAAGATCTAACTGTAAAATCGCCAACAGAACTGACTTTCCTGCCATTATGTCTCCTGAGAGCTTCTGATGTTTCCTTGGTTGGATTGATGTTTGTCTTTCTTGTTTTTATGTGGTTCCAGGGATTGAACTCAGAACCTCACACCTGCAAGGTATGTGCTCTGTTACTGAGCTACCTCCTTGGCCTCTATTTGGGTGTTTTTTTTTTCCCCCCTTGAAGTGCCAATGGATCTGTATATTTTTTGCCTACTGGGGCTTTTCACCTGCTTGATTACACTCTCCTGGTGGACTTTTTTTTCTTTAAATTTTATTTTAAAGTATTTATTTATTTATTTTTTTAATTAGAACATCGCTCAGCTGTGGTTTATGGTGATACAGGGGCTTAAACTTGGAAAATTGGAACCTCGGGAACTAAAGTCTTCGGCATAATCATCATGCTATCTTCCCCAAGCCTTCTCATTTTAAATAGAGGCAGAGAGAAAGAGAGGGAGAGGAAGAAGAGAGACATCACCACACCATCCTACTGGTGAGGTTTTCCCAGGTGCGGGCAGTCCCGGCTGGTGCTGGGGCTCACACCTAGGCAGTTCGTAGTGCACAGTAAAAGCGTGCCCTCTACCTGGTGAGCTATCTCCCAGCCTCTCGGCATTTCTGTATTAATTAAGTCACTAGCCGTTGACTAAGTACCCATCCCATGCCAAGTGGGATCCTCAGTATTTGCTGGGACACAAACTACTTCATAGTCCAAGGGGAGAACTGAGGAAAGGCAGTGTGGAGGTGTGACAAGATAGTGGGTTTGGATAGTGCTCTTACTTTGTCGCACACGTGACCCAGGTTCGATTCCAGTCCCCACTGAACTAAAGGAGACTTCAGTGCTGCGATGTCTTTCTGTCTTTCCTTCTCTTTGTGTATCTGGAAAAGTTGGTCTGGAGTGGTGAAGCCCCAGTGATGATGAAGGAAGGGGAAGGAAGAGGAGGGAGGGGAAAACAAGGCAGCATGAACAGGGCATGTTATGAAAACTGTAGCCTGAAACCTCGAAATGTAAAAAGCAAAGAGGGAGGGAAGGCAGGCGGGCGATGTAAGTAAATAGGAACGTGGAAGGCATGCAGGGGAGGGCTCAGTGGGTGCTACTGGAAGGGGCTTCCACAGGTGAGAAGGAGTGAACGCCAGCAGCAGCAGCAGCAGCAGCAGCAGCAGCAGCAGCAGAGCAGACTGGCTGTAGGAACTGACGACGGGCGTTGCCATTTCAGTCAGAAAAAGGGTCACACTTATGTGTCACACGCAAAAAATAGCTAAGAACCAGGGGTGCGCTTACTGAAATTACAAGCATTCAGAACAAAATGACAGGCACACAGAAAGGGCTTAATACCGAAGTCACGGAGTGGAATTGGCAAACCCTCTCTGAGTTGGAGGCACGTTTACCTTCTCCACAGCTCTGCCAGTCGTAATTAAACCTAGCACTGCACTGCTGTGCCATGTGTGCAAAAAACCAAGGTCACATCAAAGGCAGCTTTAGTGCTGTGGCTTCTTTCCTTCTTCCCCTCTCTGTCTGTTTGAAAGAAGGGAGGAAAATATAATCAAATCTAAATCGAACTAGTATTGCATCTTTCAGACACCATTTAGAGAGTTTGTTTATTCTGGCCTTTTTGCTTGGCCAAAAGTCGTTAACATTACAAATGTCACACTACATGGAGTTTTCTTGCATTCCAAGGCCTGACGCGCCTTTCTGTGTACATGTGCTTTGTCACCAGTATAGAAGATACACACTTCGCAACCAGGGAAACAGCTTGGCTGGTAACGCTGAAGACTTGCATGCCTGAGGCTTCCAGCGCCATCCCTGACTCCACGTGTGCTGAAGTGGTGCTCTGGCTCCCCCCCCCCCCCCCAATCATTTAAATGATAAACTTAGAGATCTTGGGTTAAGCGCACGTGGCGCAAAGCATAAGGACCGGCATAAGGATCCCAGTTTGAGCTCCCGGCTCCCCACCTGCAAGGGAGCCGCTTCACAAGCGGTGAAGGTCTGCAGGTGTCTGTCTTTCTCTCTCCTGTCTCTGTCTTCCTCTCCTCTCTCCATTTCTCTCTGCCCTATCCAACAACGACGACATCAGTAATAACTACAACAATAAAACAAGGGCAAAAAAAGGAATAAATAAATAAATATTTTTAAAAAACCTTAAGAGATCGTAATAAAAAAAGTTGGGGGGGATACATCTAACATGTGAGATGGAGAGTGATCTTCTTGCCATTCTGACAAGTTCATTTGTGCCTATGTCTTGGGTGTTTAGCTGCCTCAAATAAAACAAAGGCTTTTAAAGATCTTTTGTCATCCTATTCAGCTCAAACATGAGTGCCAGAAAATGACCCCTAGCTTTCATGTTTCTGCCAAAGATGTCCAAAGTCAGCTGTGTCTGGGAACTGTCACATTAGGAGTCATTTTTTTACCAGAGATCTCGATGAATTGTATGCCGGTGAACCTAGAAGCTAAGGGCCTTCCTTCTACCTAAGACACTATCATTATATGACTGACCTCTATGACCTGGAGTGTTTTGGGTTGGTAAGTTGGTTGGTAGTGGCTAAATTTTGTCATCCAGGATGAGTTTTTCCAGTAGAGACAGAAACAAGAGAGGCAGAGAATGTGAAAGAGACTGCAGCATCAAAGCTTCCTTCAGTGTTGTGGGGACCAGACTCGAACCAGGGTTGTGCACATGGCGAAGCAGTCCACTATCCCAGTGAGCTATTTTGCTGGCTCCTGGACTCCCAAGATTAAACTCCCTGTAGCAGAGTAGAGTGGAGCTAATTCTCGGTCTCGCATAGATGCATGCTGTACCCTTCACTCTGTCCTTACCCCTCGTCTCTGTCAGCTCCTTGTCTGGAGTGTGTTAAATAACCAGGTAGGAATTCTGCACATCACTTATTTTCCTCATCTCTAAAGTTCTCCTTGACTTCTTTCTTCTCTGTTTGTAACTGACCTAGAAGCAATAATAAGTAAATGTCACCTGGGGCCACAGAGCTAGCACAATGGTTATGCAAAAGAATTCTATGTCCTTCTAAACAATAATTTCAATTACCTGCACCACCAAAAAGCCAGAGCTGAGCAGTGCTCTGACAAAATGGGGGGGGGGGGGGCAGTGGTGGACGTGATAGAATATGTGTGTTATAATGCTCAAGGACTTGGGTTCAAACCCCCAGTCCCCACTGCAGTGGGGAAGCTTCTTAAGCGGTGAAGCAGTGCTTCACGTGTCTCTTTATCTCCCCCTGCCTTCTCAGTTTCTCTCGTCTCTGTCCAGTAGATAAATGAAAAATGAGAAAAGTCACCCCAATACACCCAATTCCATTTTTCAACAGTTGTAGCAGTGGTTCAGGCCACAGGAGTCAGTGTTTCAAGTCAGGGGCTTCTCAATGCAAATGTTTTCTTTTTTCTTTTTTTCTTTCAGATATCCACACAGAAGCTGTTCAGGCTGCACTGGCGAAGCACAAAGAGCAGAAGATGGCTTTGCCCATGCCAACCAAGAGGCGGTCCACTTTTGTCCAGTCTCCCGCAGATGCCTGCACACCTCCTGGTAGGTCCGCCGGAAGCTTTTATCTCTGTCAGCTGCTGCTTTGATGCTCTGGAAATAAGTCCTGCTTTTTATTTTCTGTGGTAGAAGTCAGAGCTCTCATACTCATCAGAGGCATATGCATATCCACACTGACGCTGGCAGGTTTTGGTTGTGAATGTGATAAACCACACACAGAAAAAGACGCCTTCGAAGCAAAGCTCCCAATTTTGTGATTCTTAGTTTCCTTAGTTTCCTTGTGGTAACTTCCAGACTCATGTAACTATCAGCAACACAGGCTAATGCTTTTGGTCTAAAAGAAATAATCCGGTTCTGCATAAATAGCTATTTTTATTCACATTCAGTAGTGACCCATAGTCGCGTATTTCTGTAGTAAACTTGCGCTCTCAAACCAGGTGCTTTATCTCTAGGTTTACAGGAGCAGACTAGTGCCCTTAAGGGTCAAAAGCTGCAATCCATGTGAAAAATAGACATGTGTGTTACTTTATTTTGTGTACATGTATGTATTTTTGTAACCTTTCTAATAGGGGGCCCCAAGATCAAGAAGAACTCGGTGACTTTATCTGATTTTTATCCCTAAGACTCGAAGGCTTTACTTCCCCTAGAGGAAGTTGAAGAGCTATAACTTCCTATTTGAAGAGCAATAGAAGAAAAAAGACTTTAGTTATGTTCTCTACTCATCATTTTTCCCATAGTTTTTAAATCACATTAACTATTTTAAAAGATTTATTTATTAATGAGAGAGAGAGAGAGAGAGAGAGAGGACATGAACCAGAGCATCATCCTGGCACGTGAAATGCCAGTGACTGAGCTCAGGACCTCATGCTTGGGAGTCCAATACTTTATCCATTGCACCACCTCAGGGCCTCTTTAAATATATATACTTTTTTTTTTAAGCTAAAATTCCAGGCAGTCGGCATTGACCTCTGAAACTGAATGTAGGGAAAGTGTTTCAGAGCCTCAGTATAGTGTCTGTCTCCCTACTCTGAAAGTTGCATTATTGTGGCTGACTTTGAAACACAGCCGTCAAGCTGAGCTGTTGATACTGACCCAAAACCCAGTTTAGGTTGATAGTAATGGCTTTCTCCTAGGCTCTGTCTAACTTCTGAGCAACCGGGTGTGCTGTGGGCTCATTAACTGTGTGTTTCCCTGCTTTACATCTGTGGTGTCCATATGTCTGGAAGAGAAATAGTTCTGTGGCTTCAAGTGTTTCTGAAATTGTGACACAGGATACCTCTAGCAGCCCATACAATACAACATTTCATGTCCAGAATGGCGCATACTTCAAGCCCACTCATTCAAAATCTTGGATGGTTTCCCTTCTGCTCTGGTACAGCACCAGTTGGGTCCTTGCAGACAAAGGGTGCTCTCAGTTTAGTAGCTAGTCCTTGTTGGCAGATTCAGCTGCAGGTCGGCTGAGAGTCCAATTGTAGCAAATGGCAAAGGGTGTTCTTAGAAACAGCCCTGTGCACAGTCCTATTAAAGAAATGCAGTTTCAGAGTAGAGTCTGCTCTCATGGCCTCGGGTTAAATGCAAGAATGCGGCAAAGGATCCTGAGCATGCTCAGAAGGCAGAGAAACCTATTCTTTCCCCCTTTTATGGAAAAAAAAGTCACGGTGGGGGGGTGGAGGAGTGGTTTACCCCTCCAGAAACAAATCCTGGCTGTTCACTGCTGAATGAGACCATAGTCCTTGGGAATTCACTCCTAGGCCCTGGATTTCCAAACATTAACCTTCTATTCCAAGATCTGAAAGACTTGGTGTACACTTCTCGATCACCTTCCGTGTTTTAGTGCTTTGGTGATGATAAGAATATGGCCCTCTCTCTTAAGACCTGTCTGTACTCAGCAGAGCCCAGCAATGAAAACATCTTTCTTCATTTATCTCCTCTTTGGGGAGCTCAGAATAGTATATAAAAAACTTTGATGTGCCATTGGAAACTTCAGTGCTGTCAAATGGAGGAGGAATTCTCTCCCACCGTGAAGAGACATTGAGAGCACCTCACACTGATTTCATACACGGCCACTACACACATGCCCAGCACTGACGCTGTGTGCTCTTGCGTGGCAGAGCGTGGGGAGAACTGCATAAAATTCTGTTAACATTTTCATGGGGCAGGTAGGATTTGCCATTCCTTGCTAGGACTTGGATTCTGTTCTCTCAGTGCTCTGAGAGCCACTTGCTGGGTACTTGGCTGCCTCTTCTTCCTCCTGCACTGTAACTAACCTTCTATCCCTGTCTCTCCAAGCCGGCTAACAGACTAACCCTGCCTGGGGTGGCAGTTCGCATTATCTTGCTTATATACTGTTTGCCCCAGAAATACTCAAGTTTACAAGAGTCTCGGCGCTGTATTCAAGGAGAGAGTTGGGATTAATTATTTGCTAGCTATAGGCTGATTTTCTCTCCCCCCCCCCCCTTTTATGGTGGACCCAGGGCCTCGTGTATGTGTGGTTTCTCCTCTCCTAGGATACTTTGTTCACGTAGATAGAGAAAGGAGGAGAGATACACCAGCACCAGGACTCAAACCCAGACTGTGTGCGTGGCAAGGCAGGCACTAGCCAATCAATCATTTCAGCCCCCTCCCTATAGGCTGCTTTCTGTTTTTATTTTCTTTCTGAGTAGGCTGTAAACAGCTATTAAAAAAAAAAAAAGACTTTCCTTTTCAAAAAGTTGTAGGTGCATTTAACCTTAGATTTACTGTATTTTTGGTTGCATTGATTTTTGTGCACTGAGAACACACATAGCAAAGTACTTTAGTTCTCAGTCAGGGCCCTCACTCTGCCCAGGCTGGTGGTGCGAACCTAGTTTCTGGGATATGGGCAAGACCACACTCAGCACATGGTATGGGAGTGACTGAGTTCATGAAACCTCAGTATTATTTTTGGGAATTTAATAAAAAAAGATTGAAAGAGTGACATATGTCCTATATCTTGCCTTAATTTATATTGCTTACTCTGAAGACTACTGTTAATAGTTGGCATGGAAAATAATTTGTCCTTTCTTCAGAAATCATTCTCAAATAATAAAATGTCAGTCTTCCTAAAATTTACTTATTGCTATCGACACCAATTTCTCAACCCTGTGTGTCGGTAGTAATCTGTGGTCTCTTCGTGCCTGTGGCCTTTTTGAGAGCCTTTTCAACAGCTTGAGTCACTGCCATCCAGTTGCCTGTATGTGCTGAAATCATTTGCTAATGTCATGAGGCAATTACCTCAGCTCTTTCTCTGTAGGGGCTCTTTGTCTAACACTATTACTCATTCATCCGGGGAACACAATGCAAAACCACAGCACATGTTCTCCCTCTGTGTCCTCTCTGCACCATGTCGGCTTACTCCCGCCGTACTCTGAGGGTCCACAGAGAACCACGCAGACCACAGAATGACCCTAAAGCACAAGGCTTTGGGTTGGGCAGAATGAAGCTTAAATCGAGTTGTCTTGAAAGTGACTGTAGTAATAATTCATGGGGCCAGACAAGGAGAAATTCACCTCACCACATTTCTTTTTTCTTTTCTTTCTTTTAAAAAATATTTACCTATTTTTACTTTTAGAGAGAGAGGCAGGGAGGGGCTGGGCCAGCACAGCACTACAGCTTCAGTGTGGCGGGAGCCGGGCTTCACCCTGCGTGGCCACACGTGTGGCGAGGCAGTGCACGGTCCAGGTGAGCTATTGCACTAGACTTTTTTTTTTTGAGACAGTAGTTTATTATTATTATTACGCAGCATAGTAACTAAGGTGAATTGTGATGATTTTCTTCTCGCTCTCTTAAAATTTTATTAGTGATTTAATATTGATTTATAAAAATATGAGATGACGGGTATAATTCTGCACCATTCCCACCACACTTTTCCCTCCATTGGAAACTTCAGTAGTTCTCCCAAGGTCACAGATAAGGATCAACTCTTTCTTATTTCTGTAACTATCTACCTATATTTATACATATTTGCCCATTTTTTCCCCATGGATAGACTAGTTTTTTATGTTTTTTTTTTTTAAAGATTTTATTTATCTATTCATGAAGGAGATAGGAGGAGAGAGGAAAAAAATTAGACATCACTCTGGTACATGTGCTGCTAGGGATTGAACTCAGGACCTCCTTTTAAAAAAATTTTTGATCTTTATTTATTATTGCATAGATATAGAGAGAAATTGAGAAGGGGAGAGACAGAGAGACACCTGCAGCCCTGCTTCATCATTTGTGAAGCTTCCCCCCCTGCAAGTGGGGACCAGGGACTTGAACCCCAGGTCCTTGTGCATTGTATTGTATGCATTTACCCAAGTGTGCCACTGTCTGGCCCCAGGACCTCATACTTGAAAGTTCAATGCTTTATCTATTGCACCACCTCCTGGACCACAAGACCAGACTTTTAAAAAGATTTGTTTTATTTATTTATTTATTTATTTTTATTTTATTATTATTTTTTTAGTATTTTATTTATTTATTTATGAGAAAGATAGGAGGAGAGAGAAAGAACCAGACATCACTCTGGCATATGTGCTGCCGGGGATTGAACTCACAACCTCATGCTTGAGAGTCCAAAGCTTTACCACTGCGCCACCTCCCGGGCCACTGTTTTATTTATTTTACAAGAGAACCAACACCCCTACATATTTCTATATGTGAAAGCAATACCATAAACGTTGTGGAATATTATACTTTTGTTTTGTTTTTCCTCCAGGGTTGTTGCTGGGGTTCTGTGCCAGCACTATGAATCCACTGCTCTTGGAGGCTGTTTTTTTCCCTTTTGTTGTCCTGTTGTTTTATTGTTGTGGTTATTGTTATTGCTGTCATTGTTATTGGATAGGATAGAGAGAAATCAAGAGAGATGGGGAAGACAGAGAGGGGGAGAGAAAGATAGACACCTGCAGACCTACTTCATCACCTGTGAAGCAACCCCCCTGCAGGTGGGGAGCAGGCGGCTCGAACCCAGATCCTTAGGCCAGTCCTTGTGCTTTGTACCATGAACACATAACCCACTGTGCTACCTACCGCATGACCACCAGGATATTGTACTTTTAACATGATAATACTTTATGAGATTATAGTACATTGCAGTGTGTAAAGGGCTTTCACATACCCATGACTGCCCTCTTCTATTCCTCTAAACACACGGAAGTAGGAAAAGCAGATTTCTTTTGAGACAGTGTTAAAATAGGTCGTAGTCACTAAGGTATTTGCCCTGGGCCAAACATAACTATTTGCGGCCAGGATAGTACTTGCCTTAACCTGTGTGGGGCTCTGGGTTTACGTCCCTGTACTAGAGGGAGCTATACATCGCTGGTGGAATGGTAATGGAATGTTCTCGCTCCCCCTCCCCCGCCCCTTCCCTCTTTCTCTCGATAAAATATTAAAAACTCAAGTGGACTGGGAGGTAGTACAGTGGATAAAGCATTGGACTCTCAAGCATGAGGTCCCGACTTCAGTCCCTGGCAGCACGTGTACCAGAGTGATGTCTGGTCCCCTCCCTTTTCCTTCATGAATAAATAAAATTTTTAAAAAAAAATTAAAAATCAAGTTGAAGAGGCCTCTCAGCAGTGTAGTAGTACATGCAAGCCAAGTCTTCTTTTTTCAGTGGTGCCCAGGGGCCTTATACTTGTCTGATTCTGCCATTCTACGGCCAACTTTCTTTTCTATTTAAGAAACTTTTTTGTTTGTCTCTTGACTAGACCACCATTTAGCTTTGGCTGTTAATGATGCCAAGGTTCAAACATGAAGCTTCTTGAGAGCAAGTCCTACGTGCTACTGCTGCACTGTTTTCCTAACCATCACTCTTTTTCAGAGAGACAGAGAGAAAGGGAAAGGGAAAGGGAAGAGACATATTTCTCCCTTGGGGAAGCTTCCCAATGGAGACAAAGGCTTTCCTTATGACTGGTTGAGGGGAGAGGTTTGAATGTCACTATCCTGTCTGATAAGAACTAATATAAAGGGAGTCCGGTGGTAGCAGGTTAAGTGCACATGGTGCTAAGTGCAAGGACTGGCAGAAGGAGCCCCCGGATCCCCACCTGCAGGGGAGTCTCTTCACAGGTGGTGATGCAGGTCTGCAGGTGTCTATCTTTCTCGCCCCCTCTCTGTCTTCCACTGGTCTCTCCATTTCTCTCTGTCCTATTCAACAATGACATCAATAATAACAACAATAATAACTACAATGACAGTAAAAAAAAAACAAGGGCAACAAAAAGAGAAAACAAATATTTTTAAAAATTTTTTAAATAAAAAATTTTTCATTTAAAAAAAGAACTAATATAAAAATAATCCTACACTAATAATTATTAATTTGGGGCCACAGATGTTTTTGGAAGGATACAAACTCAACCCAGGGATTTAGAATCTCATTGATGAGCGGAGGATAGATAGCATAATAATTATAGTAATAGCAGACAGACTCTCATGCCTGAGGCTCCCCAATTTAACCCCCCTTACCACCATAAGCCAGAGCTGAGCAGTGAGCTCGTGTAAAAAAAAAGAAAATCTCATTGATAAAGATCTACTGAATGTGAGCCAATGATCCAACAGTAGAAGATACTCCTCATGAGAGGGGATCAGTAGAAAAAGAATGACAACAAAGAGCAGAATTGAGATGTTCTAAGAACTCCGAGTGTCAGAGCGAGACTGAAATCTAGAGGAGCCTGAGTTTTAAAGACCTTTAGGGTGTTTAAACTTTAAAGCACTGAGCAGATGATGTCTCACTCTGCCATATACCAAGTAATGTTTTGTGGTGACGTTGGAGCTTCAACAGTTACTGCATGTTGATACGACTTGTTAAATAGGCAGCAAGTGTGTGAGGGGGCTTCATCACCCCGACGTTAATTATTTACTTTGAATGTTTGCTTATTTGTATAAAGATACAGAGAGAAATCAAAGCACTGCTTAGCTCCGGCTTACAGGGTTGCTTGGGCTTGAACCTGGGACCTCTGAGTCTCAGGCATGAAAGTCTTCTGCATAACCTTTATGCTGTCTCCCCAACCCCCACCCCCTGCATTTTTTGTAATACTGGTTTGTAGTACTTTTCATAGATAGGAGAAAATTGCCTCAGAAAAAACCAGTGTTTGGAGTGCTCTTGTAGGTGGAGTGCCCTGAACTCATTCTCCTCCCAGCTGGGCTGTTAATGGACCTTCAGCCAGTTAGGCTCCAGTGCCCACTCAACTCTGCGTGGTCATGGTCATATTATTGTGGGATGCTAAAAACCTCTTACGTGGTACTAAGAACCCCTCTAACCCCTGCCTGGTGATAATTGAATTGCTTCCCTGGTTTGGTTTAATTCTAGATCAAACTGTCTAGAATTTGTAACCCAAGGTTGATCCACAGTTGACCTGCTTCCAGAACTAATCTTTTAGTTTCCCCTCTCTACATGCTTTTACTCGTAGACCCCCTCCTTAGGTCTCTAGAAATTTTCTTCTGGAAACCTCATACTGTGGTCCAGAAAAATAGCTGAGTTCGAATAATGTTCATACTCTACATATCCCTCATAGCTAATCCTTTTAAAAATTTATCTATTTTTATTATATTTTATTTATTTGTTATTGGATAGAAAAAGAAATTGAGAGGGGTGGGGGAGATAGAGAGCAAGAGAGACAGACACACACCTTCAGGCCTGCTTCGCTACTTGTGAAGCTTTCCCCCTAGAGGTGGGGAACCAAGGGTTTGAACCCAGGTCCTCGTGCACTGTAATGTCTGCACTTAGCCAGGTGCACCACTGCCTGGCCCCAAGTAATCCTTACTTGCTGTTCTGACCCAGGCTTAGCTCTCACTTTCTTGGGTGCCTGCCTCCAAATCTAGTTAGACTGTAACTTCCTGTCAGGGTCACATAGCTAGCGGGTAGTGGGTCCCAAAGTTTCAGTGGAAGACCAACCCTGAAGCTGGGCCTTGTGCTACACCAGGCTGCCCCACGCTCGCAGTCACTCAACACTGAGATGAACGGCTGGCAAATAAGGTAATTGAATTGAGACAATACACCTAATTACAGAATTGATCCAATATAGAAACACAATGAAGCCAGTTTTCTGTAACCAAATCATGGAGATAATAGTTCTGCTATCTTTTGAAAATTGGGTTATTCTGATGTTAGACTTACACAAATTAAAATAAACGATGCAATAAAGAAGCCTGCAGATCCAGTGAAGTGTATGGGTCCTGAAGTGTGTTATCCTGAAATACTAACTCTTAACAAAAACAAAATAAAATAAAAGCTTATTAGTTGAGAAAGAGAAGCCGAGCGTCACTCCAGCACATGCAGTGCCAAGAACCCAGCGCAGGATCTCATGCCTGAGAACCTGAGAGCCCAGCGCGTTACCCACTACACCAGCGCGTTACCCACTACTCCAGCGCGTTACCCACTACACCAGCTTTTGGGCCCTGAGGGTTCTTGTCCCGAGGGTTAGATTTGCCTTTCCCAGGCCACCACCACCCCCTTCTCTTCTGCATGTTTGCCAAGACAGAAATCTGTGCCTCATGAGGTACAGGCAAAATGCTCTAATACCTTCTGAAGTCATACAGAATCTTTCACTTAAGGGAGTTGGGCGGTAGCACAGCGGGTTACAGTGGGTTAAGCGCAGGTGGTGCAAAGCGCAGGGACCGGTGTAAGGATCCTGGTTCAAGCCCCCAGCTCCCCGCCTGCAGGGGAGTCGCTTCACAAGCAGTGAAGCTGGTCTGCAGGTGTCTGTCTTTCTCTCCCCCTCTCTGTCTTCCCCTCCTCTCTCCATTTCTCTCTGTCCTATCCAACAACGACATCAAAAATAACTACAACAATAAAAAACAACAAGGCCAACAAAAGGGAATAAGTAAATAAATAAATGTTTTAAATATATATATATATATATATATATATATATATATATATATATATATATATATATAAATGTTTTACTTAAATAAAATTTGAAGGGGCTGGGTAGTGGCACACCTGGTTGAGCGCACATGTTACAATGTACAAGGACCTGGGTTCGAGCCCCCCTGTCTCCACTTGCACGGGGAAAGCTTTGTGAGTGATGAAGCAGGGCTGCAGCTGTCTCTCTTTCTCTCGCCCTCTCTATCATCTCCTTCCCTCTGGGTTTCTGGCTCTCTATCCAATAGATGAATAAAGATAATGGTATCTTACTCATACTGTTGCCTTTCTTTCTCTCTCTCTTTCTTTCTCTCTTTCTCTCTTTCTTTCCGTTTTTCTCTACTCACCTTTCTTTTGCATTATAGAACTCTTCTTTCTACACAACTTCACTGCTTTATCCCTTTGGGATTAGGTCACTATGTACCTATCCTATGACATATTTTAAGAAAATAGCTATTAATGAGACAGAGAGAAAGAGAGAGAACCACTGCTCTGACATATGCAATTTCAGATCTGGACTCAGGGCCCTGTGCTTCAGGGTCCATCCAGTGCTTTAGCCATTGTGCCATTTCCCTGGCTGCTCCTACCTCATCTTTTATACCTTGCTGCCTCAAAGTCCTACTTCCATTTACATAGAAGTAGTGATAATCCCTGTCTGAGATTGATATCCCTTTAGTGAAACCTTCCCACAGATCCTGACAGACTTCTTTCCCTATCCCCCTTCCCCACCTTTTAATTTGAGGCAGAGAGAGAGAGGGAGAGAGAGAGGAGAGGCACCACAGCATGGTTCTGCTGTTCATACACCTTCCTGCAGTGCTTGCTTGCATGGTACTCTCATGTAGTGCCAGGGGCTTGAACCCAGGTCCTCATGGTAAAGTGTGTGCTCGGTGACCCAGGTGATAGCACAGTGGATAAAGCACTGGACTTTCTGACAAAGTCCTAAGGGGTTCAATACCTGCTCCAGAGTGAAACTGTGGCTCTCTTCATTATTGAATAAATAATTCTCTCTCATTAATGAATAAATTAAAAAATGTGCTCTATGAGGTGAGCTCTCTCTTGGCCCCTAACATTGTATTGGTGTGGAATAGCTGTGGGACTGTGAGCTTTCTGTATTAGATGGTGCCTTTCCAGGCCACCTTGCTACCTCCTAAGGGCTCATGCATCTCAGAATCCTTAGGGCCTGAAGTAGTTCCTGGCACATACTGTCATTTTATTTGTACATTACAAAAAACAAAAACAAATACCAAAATACCAGTAAGTTCTGAGCCATAAGACTCTTCAGTAAGAGACAGTACATTGGAGACAGTCCAGAGTAGAAAGCATGGCTGACTTCAGGCATTGTTTTAACTTTTCTCTTGCAAGACCTGCCACACTTGACCCCTTCCTTCCTTCCTTCGTTCCTTCGTTCCTTCGTTCCTTCCTTCTCTCTCTCTCTCTTTCTTTCTTGGTGGGGAACAAGGCAAGTTTTATTTCCTCTGCTTTTTGTAAAAAAATTTTTATTTATAAAATGAAAATATTGAGTGGTTCAGGAGGTGGCACATTGGATAAGGTGCTAGACTCTCAAGCATGAGGTCCCGAGTTCAATCCCTGGCAGCACATGTACCAGAGTGATATCTGGTTCTTTCTCTCTCCTCTTGTCTCTCTCATTAATTAATAATTAAACAAAATATTTTATTTTAAAATGGAAATATTGACAAGACCATAAGATAAGAGGGGTACAATTCCCACCACCAGAACTCTGTATCCCATCCACTCCCTTGAAAGCTTTCCTATTCTTTATCCCTCTGGGAGTGTGGACCCAGGATCATTATGGGTGCAGAAGATTGAAGGTCTGGCTTCTGTAATTGCTTCTCCGCTGAACATGGGCATTGGCAGGTGGATCCATACTCTCAGTCTGCCTCTCTCTCTCTTTCCCTAGTAGGGCAGGTCTATGGGGAGGTAGGGTTCCAGGACACATTGGTGAGGTCATCTGCCAGGAAAGTCAGGTTGGCGTCGTGGTAACATCTGAAACTTGGTGGCTGAAAAAGCATTAAGATATAAAGCAGAACAAATCGTTAAATAATCAGGAACCTAAAAGCAAGAATATAGCAGATGAGATTAGGGGTCTCCATTTTGGAAAAAGCTAGTAGGACTATTTTAGGTCTATTCCAAGTAGCCCATGACTTTACTAGTTTTTGACTTCTTGATTAATTAGTCTTTTGTAGTTCAGATAATCATGGTCACAACCCACACAAAATCCTTTAGAAGGTCCCACATCAGACCAAATGTCCCTTTAATTTGTATGTCTTGTAAGCCTTAGAATAAATTCTTGATTTCTGCTTGCCTCATCTAGCCTACACTTAAACATTTTTTTTTCCCAACATGCTTTTCTAATTTAGGCATTATTTTCCTGAAGTTGGAGCCAGGCTAAATAGAGACATGAGTGAATTTCTCACAGATTTTTTTTTCCAGCTGAGAATTAAGGAAGTAGAGACCTGAGCCCTCAAACAGCTTACTTCGGCATTCAGCCGTGGATGCTTCCAGGCCCCAGTTGTTGGCTTACTCCACATCAGTTCCCCCACCTCTAGCTCACTGGCACTTGAGGTGTTAGTAGTGAATATAAATTTTTATATCTTGCTATCAAGATCATTGCCTTTTAAGTAGACACTAATTAATTAGTACTTGTCAAAATTGTTGTAGCAGCCTAACACAAAGCCCCCTAATTAAAAAATTGAGGAAGATAAATAAGCATTTCAGTGTTACTGAGCATGAGTAGGTAAGTTAGCTGCTGATTAAGGTTAGAGTAGAGAAAACAGTGAATGAGCTTTAAAGGTTCTTGGAGGGTTTCTTTAAAAATTAATAGTAACTGTAAGGAGTCTGCGCAGTGGTGCACCTGGTTGAGCACACATGTTACAATATGCAAGGACATGAGTTCAAGCCCCTTGTCTGTACCTGCAGGAGAGACGTTTCACTAGCTGTGAAGCAGTGCTGCAGGTGTCTCTTTCTCTCTCCATATCTATCTCCCCATCCCTCTCAATTTCTCTCCGTCCTATCAAAATAAGTAAACAAATACTAAATAAAAAATAATCTCAAAAAAAAAAAAAACACTCTTTAAATTGCCTTTCTGTTTAGACTGTTTCATTTCTGCAGGGCTATGGCCTTTTCCTCCAGGTTCTTGGCAGACGTTGCATATTAAGCCGCCCCAAGAATGCGGATGTTTTGCTGGTGTCAGAATTGAATATGTGATCAGTGAGCGAATGGAAAGGTCTCTCTCTGTTGGAGGCGGGCTCGAGAACTTCTTTTTTTCTAATTCCACACAGACACGTCATCGGCCTCTGAGGATGAGGGTTCTCTGAGACGCCAAGCCGCGCTCTCTGCTGCCTTGCAACAGAGCTTACAGAATGCTGAGTCCTGGATCAACCGCTCAATTCAGGGATCGTCCACTTCTTCATCTGCATCTTCTACGCTGTCCCATGGAGAGGTCAAAGGAACCAGTGGGTCTCTAGCTGATGTATTTGCCAATGCTCGAATAGGTAGGAGCTGGATCTACCAAAGAAGCCCAAATTGTGTTTCATTTGGCGCCCAGTATCCAGAAAATTGTTCAGATTTGTATTCGATTCTGCAGAGTGCCCTAAAAAAAGGGGAGGAATCAAAAAGAACCCAACAGTTAATGAGGCAAAGAAGGAAACACCAGCAATACATTTGGAATGATAGGCACCATCTGCTTTACTGGTGCATAGACTTGCGCACCTGAAGCCATAGCTATTTCCATAAGCAATACTCAAGCTGCAAGATACAATACCAGTCTTAGAATGGGTTTACCCCAGTTGAAAACTATTCCAGATAGTAAGAGGCATTAAAAATACGTAGTAACTTAAACTCTCCCAGGATTGTTTCCTATAGTCTTTTCGAAACAAATCACTAAACCTAAGCAAATTTTGCACTAAGACAGTGTCCGTGAGGCCCTTTTATTGTTAACAAAGACTGGATTTATTGCCCTTGCTGCGGTGTTATTGCTATAACTGGATTGTGTGGGCTGAAGATGTCGGTACTTTGTGAGCTGTTACCTGCTGCTGCTGTGAGCTGTTACCTGCTGCTGCCGCTCCTGTAGGCACTGTAGCTTTTGCTTGGCTCTGCTTTATGTCCGTGTGCATGTTTTAAGAGTTTGTGACGTCTGCAGGTAAAGACTCAGTGCAGGTCCCTGCTTTTGCTCCATTGGTTGGTCCACACTGCTCTAAATGACGTATCTGCACTGTGTCTGTGAGCCTTTCCCTTGAAACTCAGCTGCATTTTGATGTCTGGTTTTCACGCCAGTGACCTGTCTCCAGCTGTATATCTATCTACCTTCATTCTACTAGCTGATTTCTGAAAAATGAGAACTTGGAGAAGTTTAATTCAAGCCTATAGTTTTTAAATAGCTACCTTGAGGATATGGTTGGCCACCTTAAAAAGTCAAGTGCCACCAGCTGGTGGCTGGCCCTGCACACTTAGCTCTTCTGTAATCCACGGAACGTCCTGAAGCTGCCACAGGGGGTCATGCTCACCGCCTCTTCTGGCAAGTAACAGCGCCACGGCTGGGTCCAGCTTGGTCTTGTTTGTCTAGAAGAGGACAGTTTCACTAATTAGAAATAATACCCTGTGGGAAAATAGGCTAATGGTTATACAGTAGACTTCCATGCCTGAGGCACCAGCAGCCCCTCATACGCCCATAAGCCAGAGCTTAGCAGAGCCCTGGTTAAAACAAACAAACAAACAAACCCCACCAGGCGGTGGCATACCCGATTGAGCACACATAGCACCATGCTCAAGGACCTGGGTTCAAGCCCCCGCTCCCCACCTGCAGAGGGGACACTTCACAAGTGGCAAAACAGATCTGCAGGTGTCTCTCTTTCTCTCTCCTTCTCTGTCTCTCTCTGCCCTCTTAGATTCTCTCTATCCTATCTAATAAAAATAGAAAAGAAGAAAATAGCCAGTGGGAGCAGTGTATTTGTAGTGCAGGCACTGAGCCCCAGCAGTAACCCCAGTGGCAATTAAAAAAAGAAAAAAAAATTTTTTTGTTTAATGTTTCCATTTTGTTTTTTAAAGCATTATTTATTCCAGTATGTGTGAGAGAGTTTCATGTGAGACAGTGAAAAGGAGAGGGAGAGAGGGAGAGAGTGAGAGAGAGAGAGCCCATTGTGGATGCCAACCCTGTTTTCAAAAAGAAAATTTAAAAACACAGATAAAAGGAAAAAAAATCCTATAATCACACTTCCCGTGATGATACTTTAGTTTTTACCACTTCACTGTATATCCTTCTAGACTTAATTTGCATATGACTATGTTAGGGTTTGTCTTTGTTTAATGAAAGTGAAATGATACTAAGCATAATGCTCCTGACTGGTATTTCCTTAGAAGTATATTACCAAAAAAAAAAAAAAAAGTATATTCCACGGCCAGGCTGTGGTGCACCTTGTTCCCCGCTGCTGGGGAGAGTAGCTCTGCAAATGGTGAGGCTGAAGGTGCCTTTCTTTCTTTCTCCCTGTCTTCCCCATGCCCTCTCATTTTCTTTGTCTTTACCCAGTAAATATTTAAATAAATAAAACATGTTAAAATGTGTGTGTGGGGGGGGGGAGAAGTATATTACAGACTTCCCTTATGTTTTCAATATAGGATTATACTATTTTGTATAGTTTCAGAATAGGCTGTTTTATAATTGTATCCTGGTTTAGTTAGCTATATTGGGCATTTAAATATTGTCCAGCTTTTTGCCATTATAGAAACTGCTGAAACAAAAATTTTTGAACACACAACTTTGTGCATTTGTTGGATTATTTACTCTTTCATTTTTTAAAATTTCATTTTAATGAGCTACAGAGAAACAGAGCGATCAGAGCACTTACTCTTTAGCTCTGGCTTATGGTGATGTTGGGAGTTGAACCTGGGACATTGGAGCCTCAGACATGAAAGATTTATGTATAACCATCATGCTCTCTCCCCAACCCTGATTATTTCCTTCAGTTGTATTTCATTTATTTATTTATTCATTCCCTTTTGTTGCCCTTGTTTTATTGTTGTAGCTGTTGTTGTTTTTATTGATGTCTTCGTTGTTGGATAGGACAGAGAGAAATGGAGAGAGGAGAGCGAGACGGGGGTGGGAGGAGATAGACACCTACAGACCTGCTTCACTGCCTGTGAAGCGACTTCCCTGCAGATGGGGAGCCAGGTGTTCGAACTGGGATCCTTACTCCAGTCCTTATGCTTTGCACCACGTGCACTTAACCGCCCAACTCCCAAGATGTATTTCTAAAAGTAAAAATACTGGGTCAAGTAAACATTTACTTTTTTAGAGATTTTTTTTTTAATCTATATAGTTTTGAGTGTTTTTCATTATTCTGTGACGTGTATATTTTACTTTCTAATTTTCTTATTTCTCCAGATGTTTCCTTCTAAGTTTATTTTTAAAATGACATGTCCCTGTTGAGTGGCTTTCTTCCAACTGATGCCATTCAATTTCTCTGTATTATCTAAGAGTTCCTACATATAACAGTGCAGTAATAACTCCACTTAATCATAGAGAAAGGGAAGAGCCTTGTCTGTCAAGAGGATTTCAAGTTACCTAAGTTATTATATGTTATAAAAGTTGTAAGTGGACTTTATTATTGCTTTTCTCTATGGGGAAACTTGAATGATCTGACCCACTACTAAGAAACTGTCTTTACTGGAGTGGAAACAGCAGAGGCACAGTGAAATGTCGGGGTTGGGTGGTAGTGCAGCGGGTTAAGCGCACATGGCATGAAATACAAGGACTGGCATAAGGATCCTGGTTTGAGGCTCTGGCTCCCCACCTGCAAAGGGGTCACCTCACAAACGTGAAACAGGTCTGCAGGTGTCTATGTTTCTCTCTCCCTCTTTATCTTCCCCTCCTCTCTTGATTTCTCTCTGTCCTGTCCAACAGCGATAACAGCAATAACAACAATGGCAACAAAATAGAAACAATGGCCACCAGGAGCAGTGGATTTGTGGTGCAAGCACCGAGCCCCAGCAGTAACCCTGGAGGCAAAAAAAGAGACAATAAAATGCTCGAGAGACTGACAATTAGTAGTCATATGATCACATGCACTTGATTTTCAGTTTGAAGTCATTCGCAGTTTTTGGCTTATGATTATTTTTACAGCACTAGATTTCTACCAGACTTTGTAGAGAAAAGAATGTTTTTGAGAAACATTTCATATGCAGTTCGCTCTTACTAAAGCTACTCTGGAAAGCTAATAGACCCTGCCATAACATTTTTGTTCTTCTGTTATATCTTTCTTGTCAGATTTGATTTAAAAGATTAATTTTGTAAGAATTAGTGTCCTATGTATATTATTTCCTTCCTTTTTAAAAGACAGCAACAACAAAATGACGTTAATCTTCTTAGTTCTACTACTAATGTGATTTAATTCTAAATTTTATTTTCTCCCCTTCTAGAGAATTTCTCTGCTCCCCCTGATGTCACCACAACTACCTCTTCCTCCTCCTCATCCTCAATACGCCCTGCAAATATTGACCTGCCCCCCTCGGGGATAGTTAAAGGCATGCACAAAGGCTCCAACAGGTCCAGCCTTATGGATACAGCTGATGGTAGGGAGTTCTTTGGGGTAACTAAGTAGACAAGTTAAACTGGGAAAGTTATTATTGTTATTATCATTTATTAAGTTGTGGTCATCTCCAGACTTCCACCACTGTGCTGACTTTTTTCTGATGGAGAAACGGAGTGAAAACACAGCACTGAAGCTCCCTTGAATGCATCGGGGGGCAGTGCAGTCTCCAAGTGAGCTCTTTTACCTGCACTGGAAAAATTGAGCTTCTAAATGATCCCACCTGCTTGACTGAGCTAGCAGGTGCAATTGAAGACCCATGAGCACCCCCTTTTCAGCAGACCCCTTCACGTCGGTACTGACACTAGCTCAAACTTAGCTCCAGAGATACTCTGGACAAAAACGTGGGGCTCAATTTTAAGAGAAGAGAGAGGTTAGATGACATCTTTAAGCAATATGCTAATATTAGTACCATGTAAGGGTTCCTTTCTTTTTTTTTTTTTTTAGATAGAAACTTTAATTTCTTTTTTTAAAAAATTTTTTATTTAAGAAAGGATTAATGAACAAAAACATAAGGTAGGAGGGGTACAACTCCACACAATTCCCACCACCCAATCTCCATAACCCACCCCCTCCCATGATAGCTTTCCCATTCTCTAGCCGTCTGGGAGCATGGACCCAGGGTCGTTGAGGGTTCCTTTCTTAATTAACAAGGAAGAGCAAGAGAACCAGAGCATCATTCTGGCATATGTGACACTAGAGACTGAACTCAGCATCTCATGATTGTGATCCCTGTACTCTCTTGTGCTGTGTTTCCAGGCTGGGGAAAAAACAAAATGAAACAATGGATTTTAACTTGCCTGGTTCCTCCTTCCTAGGTGTTCCAGTCAATAGTAGAGTATCCACAAAAATCCAGCAGCTTCTCAACACTCTGAAACGACCCAAGAGGCCTCCCTTAAAAGAATTTTTTGTGGATGACTCTGAAGAAATTGTGGAAGGTAGTAGTAATAATACCACAAATGTGTATTCCTTCAGTATTCCTTAAGCACCTGCTGCACATCAGACACCTAGGATATAAGGATAAAAAGGCATTGTTTGGGGGCCGGGTGGGAGTGCAGTGGGTTAAGCGCACATAGCGCCAACCACAAGGGCCGGCATAAGGATCTTGGTTTGATCCCTTGAGTTGCCACCTGCAGGGAGGTCGCTTCACAGGCAGTTAAGCAGGCCTGCAGTTCTCTCCCCCGTCTCTGTCTTTTCCTCCTCTCTTGATTTCTCTGTCTTATCTAACAACAACCACAACAGCAATAACAACAAGGGCAACAAAAATGGGGGGGAAAAGGTATTGCTTTTTGGTTTTTAAATTCAGAGTGATGCCGCTATCATTTATATTTTAGATCTCAGATAAAATGAGATCTTTCATATTTTCATGAGAAAGAAGAAACAGAAAAAGAAAAAACAGAACCATCCTTTGAAATTTAGTCTTTGAAATTAGGAACTTTCTCAGTTATATAATTTTATTATTTTTTAATTTCTTTATTGGGTAATTAATGTTTTACATTCAACAGTAAAGACAATAGTTTGTACATGCATAACATTTCCCAGTTTTCCATATAACAATACAACCCCCACTAAGTCCTCTGTCATCCTTCTTGGATCTGTATTCTCACCACCCACCCACCCCAGAGTCTTTTACTTTGGTGCAATACGCCAAGTTATATAATTTTAAATGTTTTCTTAAATTGAACATTATCCTAAGATACAGTTTTCAAATATGACCTCAAAATTTTGTCCAGTCTTCTTCATGTTACACAGTCATTTTATTAAATCAGCCTCTCAGCACATGCTTGTCTGGTTTCTGCAAGGTTGTGTGGTAGACGGTGAAGAAAGGCTCAGAGACTTAGGGAAATACAGTCCTTTATGTTTAAGACGTAAACTAGTGTGCACGCGACCATGTGTGAAAAGATTAGGCCTGTATTTTATATATGTAATAGGCATGTATTAATTAATACTGGCAGATTAAAGAAAGAGGAAGTCATTTACATCTGTGTTTTATAGAGGAGTGTGAGTTTTCATGTTTTATTTGCATAACCCATTGTTGTTCTTGCTTGTTTTGATAGTACCTCAGCCAGATCCCAACCAGCCCAAACCCGAGGGCCGACAGATGACCCCTGTGAAGGGAGAGCCCCTCGGAGTCATCTGTAACTGGCCTCCTGCTCTGGAGTCTGCCCTGCAGCGCTGGGGCACCACTCAGGCCAAATGCCCTTGTCTAACTGCACTGGATGTGACAGGGAAACCGGTTTACACGCTGACATATGGTGAGTTTACCGGGTCCCACCTTCTTCCTTTACAGCTTAGATCAGCATGGCTGGTGCTTCTGTTTTCATCTTCAGCAGTTGCTGGTCACTGAGTTTCAAAAGATCTTTTAAGTTATTATTATTTTTTGTTATAAGTTGTATTTTCTCCATCTCTTTCTTTCTCTTTCTCTCTCTCTTTCTTTCTCTCTTTCTCTTTCTTTCTCTCTTTCTTTCTTGCTTTCTTTCTTTCTCTCTTTCTTCCTGTTTTATTTACTCATGAAGTTAGGAGAGAGAGAGAGAAAAAAAAAAAAAAGAACCAGACATCACTCTGGTACATGTGCTGCCAGGGACTGAACTCAGGACCTCATGCTTGAGAGTCCAATGCTTTATCCACTGCGCCACCTCCTGGACCACTTTTAAATTATTTTTCTAGGATGCCAAGTTCTAAGTACAGCCACCACCAATATTTTCATTTGCTCAAGTGACATTTGCAAGCCAACTCATATTTGAGATAGAAAAGAGACAGACTTTGTAGAGCCACTGTTGTTTCAAACATTAGAAGAGGATTTCAGGAACTCATTTAGGTTAGGATGAGTGATGTATGGTAAAAAAAATTCAATTAGTGTATCTAAAAATTAGAACTGAGACTGTCTCTTATGCTCTCTACCGGGTGAGCCACCACTCAGGCCCCCCCCTTCTCCTTTTTTTTTTTTAAAGGATTTATTTATTCATGAGAAAGATAGGAGAGAAAGAACTGGATATCACTGTGGTACATATGCTGCCAGGGATTGAACTCAGGACCTCATGTTTAAAGAGTCCAGTGCTTCATCCACTGCACCACCTCCCAGATCACCCTCCTCCTTCTTCTTTTTAAGATTTATTCACTTAGTGGTCCGGGAGGTGGCGCAATAGATAAAGCACTGGATTCTTAACCATGAGGTCCCAAGTTCAATCCCCGGCAGCACATGTACCAGAGTGATGTCTGGTTCCTTCTCGATTCCTATCTTTCTCATGAATAAATAAACAAATTCTTTGAAAAAAATTATTCACTTATGAGAGAGAACCAGAACATCTGGGGCCAGGTGTTAGCACACATGTTAAAATACATCAGGACTCAGGTTCAAGCCCTAGTCCCCATCTGCAGGGGGATGTTGGATGTTTCATGAGTGAGGAAGCAGTGCTGCATGTGTTTCTCTGTTTCCCTCTTCCCCTCAAGTTTTCTCTGTCTCTATTCAATAATAAATAAAATAAAAAGATTAAAAAATTTCTTTAAAGAATAAGATTATGGGAGTCAGGTGGTAGCGCAGCGGGTTAAGCGCACATGGCGCAAAGCGCAAGGACTGGCGTAAGGATCCCGGTTCAACCCCCAGGCTCCCCACCTGTAGGGGGGTCGCTTCACAGGCGGTGAAGCAGGTCTGCAGGTGTCTGTCTTTTTCTCCTCCTCTCTTCCCCATCTCTCTCCATTTCTCTCTGTCCTATTCAACAACAACGACAACAATAATAACTACAACAACAAAACAACAAGGGCAACAAAAGGGAATAAATAATAAATATTTTTTAAAAATCAGATTATTGCTCTGGAATCTGAGATGCTGGGGGTTAGACTCAGGACCTCGTATTTCTCACCCTCTGAAAAAAGTTTACTTGGAATGGAGGAATTGTGCAGGCTCAAAAACACGGGTAGCATAATAATAATAATAATAATAATAATTGTGTAATACTTTAAGAAAAAGTCAAATGGCTCAGGAAGTGGTACAATGGATAAAGCATTGAGCTCACCAGCATGAGGTCCTGAGTTCGATCCCCAGTAGCTCATGTGTCAGTGTGATGCTCTGGTTCTCTCTCAAATCAATCAATCTATGAAGAAAAGAAAGAAAGAGAGAAAAGTAAAACAGTTAATTGTTTAGGTATTTACATGTCTCTCAACACCTATAAGAGTATGCACAACTTTTACATAGTCAGTTTCCATTGTTTTCACAGAAATACGGTGGTATGAAATATTTAACCATTTAAGTCATACTTTTGCTTTCAAGCTAAATTTAGGTATCTAATTCTATATGTAAAAATTATTGTTTAGAGTTCACTTAGAAGTAATCTTTTGACTTTTTTTAGTCTTGTGAATTAAAAAATAATTTCTTCCTTTCAAATGTAATCAGTTCACATAAAATTATTTCTTTTTTTAAAGTTTTTTTGCATTATCTTTATTTATTTATTGGATAGAGACAGCCAGAAATCGAGAGGGAAGGGAGTGATAGAGAGAGACAGAGACACCTGCAGCCCTGCTTCACCACTTGCAAAGCTTTCCCCCTATAGGTGGGGACCAGGGGCTTGAACCTGGGACCCTGAGCACTGTAACATGTGCGCTCAACCAATTGCACCACCACCCGACCCCTATAAAATTATTTCTAAAGACATTGAAATTACTTCAAAAAATAAGTGAGGCCCTGCAGATAGCTTTATCTGTTAGAGTGCACTTTGCTGTGATGGATACCCTGGATTTGAACCTGAGCACCACATGGGAGCACTTGGAGTGACCTCCTTACGGATGGAGGAGTGCTATGGTATTTCCCTGCGTCCCATGTATTTCTCAGTGCTCTGTGTATCTAAAATAAAAAAGAATGAAAACAGAGTTAGATCCAGGGGTCGTAAATTGCATATGTGCAAAACTGCCGAGTGAGGAAAACCAGGACTATCTAGACTAGAATGAGCAGCCGGCGATGTGTTCATTTTGTTTGGAGGCAGGACCAGCTTTGTAGACGAGAGTGAACATGAAACATTTTTGTAGGGGAGAAGCGCTCTGAACACTGGGGAGTGTGCTTGTCTCATGCATTGTTTGGAAGCGGCCATTGTCTTATTATTAAATGTCACTGGCTAGTGTGGGCCTTTTATGTGACTGTTTGCTTTTCATTTTCCAGGGAAGTTGTGGAGCAGAAGTTTAAAGTTGGCCTACACACTGCTTAATAAACTGGGGACCAAAAACGAGCCTGTGCTGAAGCCTGGAGACAGGGTGAGTGAGTACTTGGTTTGAGGGAGGTGAGGCCTCATTGTTTGCTAATAGGCACATCCTGCATTTTAATGCACAAGTTCAGTTTCTATAATTTTCATTCTTAGAAAATAGAAGTGGTTTACTTTCAACTCATGGAACTTATCCTAAGCCAGGTGACAGTTCTTACATTCATAAAAAGGAGAAAACGTATATGTCTCTGTATAAATTTCTGAGGTGCTAGTTATAAGAAGAAAGTAGTTCAGGTATTTCAATATTTAGACAGTGAAAATAGCTATAAAATTTACTCTGATGTCATTTTTTTTTTAATGTTCCATAAAGTTTTTAAAACAACTTCATATGATTCTGTATAGTAGGAAGGGAGACATCATCATGTAAGGGACATTCATTTTTGAATGTTTTTTTATGTTGAAACTTGTTCAATATAACTATGCCTTGCTACCAGATACTTCTTTTGATTCCAAATTTATAACGAAACACCACACAATAAAGTCATGTTTAGAAGGTTCATGATATCAGAATCTATTAGAACAGTCCTTTAGAAAATAGTTTTGTGAGGGCTGGGCAGTGGCACACCCAGCTAAGCACACATTTTGTCAGGTGCGGGGACTTGGGTTCAAGCCCCAGTCCCCGCCTGCAGAGGGGCTGCTTTACTAGTGGTGGAGCAGGCTTCTAGGCTTCTGTTTCTATTTGTTTGTTTATTTGGGCTTTAGGGTTATCGATGGAGCTCAGTACGGGCACTGCAAATTCACCACCCCCAGTGGCCGGCCATGTTTTCCTCTTTTTTTCTCTCCCCTTTTATTCACTAGGACAGAGAGAAATTGAGAGGGGCAGGGGACATAGAGAAGGAGAGATAAAGATAGAGAGCTGCAGATCTGCTTCACTTGTGAAACATCTCTGTTGTAGGTGGGGAGTGAGGGCCTGAACCCAGGACCCTGTACATGATGTGTGCTCACACGGGTGTACTACCCCATAGGTGGCTGTCTTTCTCTCTTCCTCTCTATCTTCCCCTCCTCTTTCAGTTTTTCTCCATCCTATCCAATAAAATATATTAAAAAAAGAAAAAAAATGGTCATTGGGAGCAGTGGATTCATAATGCCTGCACTAAACCTAGCGATAATCCTGGTGGTAATTTTAAAAAAAAAAAAAGAGAGATTTTTTTTTTCTGTCTCTCCACACCTACTTATTTATTTAACACACACTTATTTATTTAAGAAAGGAGACTTATTTATTTAACACACACTTATTTATTTAAGAAAGGAGACATTAACAAAACCGTAGGATAGGAGGGGTACAACTCCACACAATTCCCGCCACCCAATCTCCATATCCCACCCCCTCCCCCGATAGCTTTCCCACTCTCTATCCCTCTGGGAGCATGGACCCAAGGTCATTGTGGGTTGCAGAAGGTGGAAGGTCTGGCTTCTGTAATTGCTTCCCTGCTGAACATGGGCATTGACTGGTCGGTCCATACTCCCAGTCTGCCTCTCTCTTTCCCTAGTAGGGTGGGGCTCTGGGGAAGCGGGGCTCCAGGACACATTGGTGGGCTAAAAAGATTTTTTTGTTGTTTATTTGTTTGTTTTGTGTTGGAGGGCACCTAGTGAATGATTTCTACTTATAAATGTGACACTTGAGATTTTCCACATTCTCACCGAACCTTAGAAAGATGGTTTTGTGTGTTTAGAAGTTTAGAAATGGAATAAGTTTTTTTTTTTTTTTTTTTTTTTTGCGTGGGGGAGGTTCTAGGAGGTTCAGAATTAAACTAATCTTGAGACGGAGTTAAAAGGATGTAAAAGTAAAAGAAAATAAATCTGATGACCTGGTTAAGTTTCAGGTGGTCAGCAGAGACTTTCACGTGTCTCAGATTCGATTCCCAGCACCACTAATTAATATAGCTGAGGGGTTCTCTGATCAGCAAAAGTCAGGCATTAAGTTTTAAATACCTAAACCAGGAAAGAAAGCCTGTAATACTAGTGAGTTTGGTGTTTTTGCATTTTGTGGGCAAAGTGAGTATAAGTTATCTCAGTGATTATTATAGAAAGATCATAGACTTGAACATACTGGAAAGGTTTAGTAAATGAGTTCTTAATAGCTTTAAACCAAGATTTACTTATATTCTTTGAGAGAGAAAAAATGAACCAGAGCACCACTGTGGCTCATGTCCTAGGAATTGAACTTGGGACCTCATGCTTGAGAATCCAGTGTTTATCCACTGCACTACTGCCTCTTTGACATGCAGATTAGCTCTGTATTCATTATGGTTTTCTCCAGTGTTGCTTTTGCCAGAATATTTGCACTGTTAGTTAAGTAATGATTAAAACAATGAATTTGTTGAAAAGTAAGAAATTTCAGGTTGGTTCTAAGGTGGTAGTCAAATCAATCAGTGTTTTGCAGTTCTTTCTGAAAGATGAAGCACTTATTTAGTATGCTGGTCTATCTAGAGAAACTCATTATTATCTATTTAATTGCCTTAGGTGTCACAAATAATTATCATATTAGTTAAGGTGAGCCGTTTGTGGCTAAATCACCAGTAGAATCATGTGAAAAATTGCTATTGTGATGATAATGAAATGCATTATCATTCCCAAAATGTGTCTGCTATCATCAGTGGATGACAGAGCTGTTTCGACCTGCATGTCCTTCTTGATAGCTTTATTCTCTCCCCTAAGCTGTTCAATAGTTAGATTTGTTGTACAAATAGTAGATTTGTTCAGGGTAAGTATAATAAGTGAATGCTTAGCTTACAGAGAGTGACCTCGAGACAGTCAGTTCTTGCGCCCGTCATTGAATGTCACTGTGCATTTCAGGTAGCCCTGGTTTACCCCAACAATGATCCCGTCATGTTTATGGTGGCTTTTTATGGATGTCTTCTGGCAGAAGTGATTCCAGTGCCTATAGAGGTACCTCTTAGCAGAAAGGTAACATTGCTACATTTAAGAGCATTGTATCCTGATGGGATGGTGGGTAGCAAGTTCATGGATCAGTTGAGCTGATCACAGCGTTGGAAATCTTTTAACCATTTTCTGACTCTGTTGGCACATTCTAAAAACAGGAGAATTACAGAAATATATTTATTGGTAAATGTCACTCAAGTAACATTTTCAACTAATAAAAAGCTTTATAGTACTATATCACTTCAAGATTACAGGGCATGGGCTAGGTGGTGGCACACATGTGACAGTGCCCAAACACTTAGATTCAAGCCCCTGGTCCTCCTCTGCAGGGCTACAGAGTCAATCTCTCTCTTTCTCTCTCCCTCCCTCTCTCCCTCTCTCCTGTCTTTCCCTGTCAAGTTATCTCTCTACCCAGTAAAGAAATGAAGTGTATTTTTTTTTAATCACGGGGCAGACTTGACTTGTCAACATGTATAAGCAGTACCACTCCTGCTTCAGCAACTACAGACACTGCAGTTCACAGCTGATGAAGCCTGTTTTAGTCAAGAAGTTTTCTTTGACTGTATCTTGCAATCTAGGGTTTCCGTGAGTCAGTTGGTGCAAAGATGCCACATCACTGCTCTGGAATACAGGATTTTACTTGAACAGCCTGTCAGCTCCACTGTGAGGAAGCATGCATAGCACATTTCCAAAGCTCGACCAGATGACTTCTCTGTGAGCTGGCTGACCTGATTCCTCATGTAGTTTATAACTGAGATGATGGTAAAGACAAAGATGGTAGAAACTGTAGACTTACTTTTTTTTTTCCCTGAAAACAATAAAAGATAAATTGGTAGCATCCCTAAAACTCTTGATTTGATGGAATATCATATTTTTTTCTGATTGGTCAGAAATCATAGGATTATTGTTAAATTGTCTGGTAGACAAAAAGATTCATTATGTTTTTGTGGTTTCATAATGATACTTTAAATGATAATATCGGGAGTCGGGCGGTAGCGCAGCAGGTTAAGCACAGGTGGCGCAAAGCATAAGGACCGGCATAAGGATCCTCGTTTGAACCCCCGTCTTCCCACCTGCAGAGGGGTCACTTCACAGGCAGTGAAGCAGGTCTGTAGATGTCTTATCTTTCTCCCCCCCCCCGTCTTCCCCTCCTCTCTCCATTTCTCTCTGTCCTATCCAGTAACAACAACAATAATAACTACAACAATAAAACAAGGGCAGCAAAAGGGAATAAATAAATTTTTAATGTTTTTTTATTGTTGTTATTATTGTTGTTGTTATCGATGTCGTTGTTGGATAGGACATAGAGAAATGAAGAGAAGAGGGGAAGACAGAGGGGGAGAGAAAGATAGACACCTGCAGACCTGCTTCACCACCTGTGACGCAACTCCCCTGCAGGTGGGGAGCCTTACACAGGTCCTTGCGCTTCATGCCACATGCGCTTAACCGGCTGTGCTACTGCCCGACTCCCATAAATAAATATTCTTTAAAAATTATAATATCAGCAGTGTTTTAATGACAGTTCTCTAGACTCTGTTTTGTTATTATTGCTGCTGTTGTTGTAAGGTTTAAAGCTATCTCCCTTAAAAATAAAGCAATAAGGAACATATAGATTTGAGTATGATCTTTCACTGTGAATTTGAACACTTAGTATTCATTTACAATGCCTGTCTTGTTCTCACCTCTTGCTTTACTTTTGGATTTGAGGCTGGAACTAGAGTAAAACAACTTAACTGTGTTCACATTTATTCCATTTGCCTGAAGCTCCCTCCACCCCGCTCCAAAAGAGCATTGCTAACTTTTAAATAAAGTGGTTTCATTTGGTTGACAGTTCATCATGATCATTGTTAGGTTAACAAAAGGCTCTATTTTATCACTAGGATGTATTTGTATTGTAGTACCTAAGTGGAGGAGCATATTGTCACAAGATTTTCACTATTGCCAGATAGTGGTGGGGTTCCGTGGATGTTCTCACGCAAGTGCCAGAATATCGCTAAGTGTTAGATTGTGGGCCTGGTCTGCTCACTTTGGCTCCCCGTCATGCTCATTATCTTCTCTCCATAGGATGCTGGAGGGCAGCAGATTGGCTTCTTGCTAGGAAGTTGTGGGATTGCCTTAGCTCTTACCAGTGAAGTTTGTCTAAAAGGACTGCCAAAAACCCAGAATGGAGAAATTGTACAATTTAAAGGTTAGTAGTATTTGTGCCTGAATTACCAGTTAGAGGTTAAATATGTTTTTATTTACCCATAGCTAACTACTATACATATGTGTTCTTATTGGACTCACAGTGTTATAGACACTGTTATTATCCCCGTTTTACAGGTGAAGAGACGGAGACATGGAGAAGTTAAGTAAACTGTCCAAAGTCACAGCTAATAAATGCAGAGCAGTGATTTGAACTCACTTCTGTTTGGGTCCATACTCTTAACCTCTCGGGTGATGGTTGAGAAAAATCTCACACTCTACTCAGTCCCTAAAGCTCCATGTAGAAACAGGATAGGTCACCAGCCATAGTGGACTTACAGTGCCACATGTACCTGCCAGGTATTGAAGTAATGTCAAAGCCTGCACTAGTATGTGGAACAGTTATCCTTTCAAAAGAAAGTAGTGCCGATTTATCCCCGAAAGCCAGGAAAAGTACAGGGATTTTACTGTTTGTAAAATGATATTGATTTGGTCTCTTGGTATTTAAAATAACCAATTCAATGTGAACTTCTTCCCTTTGCCCTAGGCAATTCAATTTTTATTTTGGGTTTGATTTAGGTTGGCCCCGGCTCAAATGGGTTGTAACAGATTCCAAATACCTTTCAAAGCCACCGAAAGACTGGCAGCCTCACATCTCACCTGCTGGTACGGAACCAGCATACATCGAGGTAAATCCTGAGAAGGGACGTGCATTCTGGCTTCTGCTTTGGCTTTGGCTGTTATCTTATACAATTTAAAACTAACTCTCAGACTTAACTGCTAGAGGATTCTCCTGTTCTTATTACATTTCCATCTTTTGCCTTTTAAAATGCCTTCAATGGATTTTCTATTGTAGTTATTTTTAACAACTATACAACCAAGAAAAAGAAAGTACCCCATGCCATGTCGGAAAAGTTGAGATGCATACAATGGTTTAATTGAGAAACTGTTGGGCTCGGAAGGTAGCCTACCCGATGTCATGCATGTGGCCCAGTGCTGATGACAAGCTTATAGCTTTCCGAGAACTTCCCTCAACAGAAGAGAGCGGGCAGTTGTGAAAAGTGATGTGATGATGTTGAATGTGAGGATTATTTTTCAAAGGTGTAGGAGATCTGAGTGTGTGTAAGTGAGAGACAAGTAAATAGGCGGTTAAAACACCAAATTTTGCAATCAACTCTGAATCCATTTCATCTCTCAGTGACAGTGATTCACTCCTTCAACCTCCTTAAAACTGCTTCCAGGGTATTTCCTCTCAGCTCTCCTTCCTCAGAGACCACTACTCTTACCTTCTTTCTTGGTTCTTCCTCAGAGGTGCCTTCCTGTGGAGTCTTTGTTTTATTCTCTGGCCTCATGTCCATCTTCATCCCTAGGTTCCTGCTGTTCTGGCATCTCTCACCTGTGACATTAAAGTCTCCTGTGGCTCATAGGGGGACTGACTGTTGTTCTCTTTCTGTCAGCAGAGCAGTGATAAGAATAAAATCTGTTAAAAGGTTTACCTGGTTTGCTTGGGGGTGAGAAGGGAAACAGGAAGGCCAGCTTTTATGATTATGCAGGTAAGCTCCAGGCCATGGTCATGGCAGTAGAGACAAGTGCTTGGAGTTGAGGAGTCAGTAAGGAAGTAGCATCGGCAGTTCTTTACGCTGGTCCTTGCGCTTTGTGCCATGTGGGCTTAGCCTGCTGCGCTACTGCCCGACTCCCACATAGGCAGTTCTTATCCACTGCTCCCCCTCCCAGGTCACACTCGGCAGTTCTTAGTGACTGACTCTGATGAGAGGTCAAGAGCAAGAAGAAACAAATGACAAGTTGGTCTTATATTGAAGGCCAGTGCCTTGATGCAGTTGGCGAATTAAGTTGGCAGCATCCTTTACTTGACAAAAATGCAGCAAGCAGAATTTTCATGGCAGAAGAATGACAAAGAATAGTTTCGGGTATATCTGGCGTCATAGGACTCTGGTTGTCCAAGGAAACACTCGAGTCTAGGAATGTGGCCATGTGGAGAGAAGCCTGTATTGAAGATAGAGAAGGGGAGTCACCAGGACACAGTGCCTGGTGGAATAAACTGAAAGAAAAAGAGGGAGGAGAACTTTCAGGTCATGCTAACTTTTAAAAAGTGGCAGAGAGGGAGTTGGGCGGTAGTGCAGCAGGTTAAGCGCACGTGGCACAAAGCACAAGGACCAGCGTAAGGATCCTGCTTCGAGCCCCTGGCTCCCTACCTGCAGGGGAGTTGCTTCACAAGCCATGAAGCAGGTCTGCAGGTGTCTGTCTTTCTCTCCTCCTCTCTGTCTTCCCCATCTCTCTCCATTCCTCTCTGTCCTATCCATAACAACAACAGTAATAACTACAACAATAAAATGAAGAACAACAAAAGGGAATAAATAAATAAATATTTTTTAAAAAAGTGGCAGAGAGAATTCATAGAGTGTTGAGCCCAGGTGGTGGTGTACCCGGCTGAGTGCACATGTTACAGTGATCAAAGACCCTGGTTCAAGCCCTGGTCCCCACCTCCAAGGGAAAGCAGAAAAAGAGAGAGAGAGAGAGAGTTAATAGTATTAAGAAAAAGAGGTGCCAAACATTGCAGAAAGACTTAGTGAGAGAAAGCGTACACCATACTTGATTTGACAGAGACTGCTCTCAGTGGAAGCCGCTTGAGCGGAGAGTGAGGTAAAGGCGCTGTCGTAGCTGAGTGCTCTGTGGGCACATCCTAGCTGTGCCTGGGTCTCCCCCTCCCAGATGGTGAGATTTCTGATAGAGACTGCATCTTACATGCCTTACATACATTTGAGACTGTGCTTCTATCAGCTCAGCTCAAGTCACGTATTTATTTGAGGTCCTGTAACAGACACTTCACAGAAGGACTAATTAAACGCTTAATCCTAAGTCTTTTCACACATGCTTTGGATGAACTTTGTCATTCCCCATTTTTCTGCTTGCATGTGCAGGGCTGGAGACCCAAGTGCAGAGCCTAAGAACTCATGTGAAACTTAACTATTAACACGGCTTCTCTGGGTTTGGGTTTGGGTTTGGGTTTGGGATCCTGATTTGTCACTTGAAATAACCATTTTATTGTGTTTCTTATATTTTTATTTTTTTGTGTGTGTGTTTTCCTAGTATAAAACAAGCAAAGAAGGGAGTGTAATGGGAGTCACAGTGTCCCGACTTGCAATGTTGTCTCACTGCCAAGCTCTGTCCCAGGCCTGCAATTACTCTGAAGGTCAGACTCCCCCCATGACTGCCCTCATTGTGAGTCCCCGATGCATGAGACCTAGCAGAGTGCTCAGTGAGTGGGTTCCACTTAATGACCAAATTGAGAGTGAAATTTCATGACACATTCTTGGCTTGTATGTGCTTTCTTCTTTTTTTCACAAATATGCTTTAATTTAAAGGAACTAAAACTCTGAGCAAACCAAGTATGTAAAACATGATTTCTCGAGTACAGAATTAGAGTCCTAATTACAACCATGTGTTTCTCATCTGTAAAATGCTAGCCAGCTCCATCTCCCCATGTGTATAGACCTATCATCAGCTGTACATTTGGATTTTGTGTCCAAAAGATTTACCTACCGAGAAGCAGAGGTCCAAGCACATGAGCATTTTCTGCCTTGTTGAACTTTGGGTGTTTTGATAGATATTATATATTAACTATTTGCCTTAGAACAGAATTCTCTTTTTTAATATCACCTTTTAAAAAAGATTTATTTATTTATTCATGAGAAAGATAGAAGGAGAGAGAAAAAGAGCCAGCCATTCACTCTGGTACTGAACTTGGGACCTCATACTTAAAAGAGTCCAGTGCTTTTTAAAAATATTTATTTATTTATTTATTTATTTTTACCAGAGCTCAGCTCTGGTTTATGGTGGTGTGGGGGATTGAACCTGAGCCTTTAGAGCCTCAGACATGAGAGTCTCTTTGCATAACCATCATGCTATCTACCCTGCGCTTACTTTACTTTTTTTTCATAGGCTGAAGCTGACATGTTTATATTCATATTTTATAGAGTAGCATTTTTTACCTGATAAAAATATTTATACAAAGGAAGCAATCAAAGTGTCAACAAATTGATGAAATTATAATACTTTGATTTCGTGAGCATTTAAGTATACCCTAGTGCATTGGAACTTATGTTCTTGAGTGGTCTGGGAGATGGCTCAGTGGATAAAGCACTGAACTCTTCAAGCATGAGGTCCTGAGTTCAATCCCCAGCAGCATATGTACCAGGATGATATCTGGTTCTTTCTCTCTCCTCCTGTCTTTCTCATTAATAAGCAAAATTTTAAAAAAGAACTTAATGTTCTTGAATATCAAAGATGTGGAGAAATTATTTCAGTGGTGACAAATAGCAGCGTGTGACTGCTTATACACACAGACACACACACACATATGCACACTCTAAGTTTTTTCTCTAGTAAGTGTGATTTCACACGTGTTTCTCAAATGTTCAGTTTCTTGTATAATTAAAAAGGAAAGAAAAGATCCTGCCTCAGAAGACAGTGCCAAAGTTTTCAACTTATCGCCTGCTTGCTGACCATTTCATGCTATGATTATTCCCCTAACCAATTTGAGGAGACTCAAAAGTTTTTAGGCATAATTAGAAGACTCAGAGATTCTAATGATCTCTTTGAAAGAACCAGATCAGTTGCTTAATAAGGCAAATACCGTGATTTTGCTTCTTGACGCTAAAGAGAGTTTCCTTGTGTGTGTGCGTCTCTTTTCTAGGGGAAACAGTGGTGAACGTTCTAGACTTTAAGAAGGACGCAGGCCTGTGGCACGGCATGTTTTCGGTAAGGTGCTTAGAATAAACGGTGCTTATGGCTCAGATCAGAATGCACACTATGTCACAGGGCCATCTTGTAGTGCTTGTTTGAAATCTGAAATTCTTAAAGAACAGTAACTATTTCCAGAGGAGTTTGCTTTTGTAAATACTAGTGGTGATTTTTCAAAGAGAGAATGTGATTCTGTTTCTTTTTTCTTTTTTTTTTTTTTAATATTTATTTTATTTATTTATTCCCTTTTGTCGCCCTTGTTGTTTTATTATTGTAGTTATTATTGTTGTTGTCATTGTTGGATAGGACAGAGAGAAATGGAGAGAGGAGGGGAAGACAGAGAGGAGGAGAGAAAGATAGACACCTGCAGACCTGCTTCACCGCCTGTGAAGCGACTCCCCTGCAGGTGGGGAGCCGGGGTTCGAACCGGGATCCTTATGCCGGTCCTTGTGCTTTGCGCCACCTGCGCTTAACCCGCTGCGCTACAGCCCGACTCCCGATTCTGTTTCTTATTTTTTCCTCATTGTGTAGTTGGTTATAGCCTTTACAGAATTGTGTGGGAGAATGTAAGATTAAAATGTTGAAAAACATCTGCTGTCAAACTGTTCTTAAGAGTCTGTGAGGTGGGTTATCATGGGAGCAGGGCCACAGAATTGTGGTGAGTGTGGTGTGGAGTGATATCCCTGTGATCTTACCTATAAACCATAGTTAGATCACTTAAAGTATTTGAAAAAGTAAGTCAGTAGGCTAAAAACTGAAATAGAAGATACAAATAACTGGGGGGAAATATGCTACATTGACTCAAAGTATAAAAGAATCTATAAATAACTGTATATTTACATATTGTATTTTTATTGACACCAGGGTTATTACCAGGAGTTGGGGCCTGCATGATGAATCTACCACTCCCAGCAACCATTTTTAATTAATTAAATGATTACATTTTATAGAGATAGAAATTGAGAGGGAGAAAGACACCTGCAGCGCTGCTTCACTGCTCATGAAACACACACACACACACACACACACACGACCAGGGCTTGAATCCATGTCCTTCTTCATGGCAGCATGTGCATTCTGCTGGGTACACCATTCTGCCCCATTTTATTTATGATTTTCAAGATACCTGGGTTTACTTCTATTCTAGTAAAAGGGTCTAACAGATATGCATAGATCTTGGCAACTGTGGCTAATAATACTTAACTTTTCATTTGTTGGATTCCAGCAACATGTCGACCAAAACAGCTAGTCTCCCCATAACCCATTGTTAAGTAAATCTTGGAAAGAAAAGCATCTTCAAGAGTAATAGTTCAGCTTCATTACACGTGGCAGAAATGAGGAAAAGTAGAAAAAGCATCATGGGGAGGATCCCTTTTCACTCAGGACCTCTCAAATTATGAAAAGCCTTATATTCCTTCCTAGCTCTTTCCTTAGCCCCCTTCCATGTCCAAGTCATTCCACTTGTCACCTGTGTTACCTGAGATAGAGCAGAGACGTCATAGCACTGCTCCACTGTCAGTCAGGCACCCCCTGCACTCACACTGTCAGGTGTTGACCATGGCAGATGAATTATCTCCTTCCTCCTTTCTTTTATCAGAGAGTTTAAAAGCCCTGTGGGGAGTTAGAGGTAGGATTATGTGTGGGAGTTACTCAGTTTTGCTTCTCTCATATCCAAAAGTTTGTCACCAGAGTTAGAAACTTGGGAGTGGGAGGGGAAAAGAGAGAGGTTCACAATGATTTCTCAGTTGCTGGGCTACTAAGGTGGTGAGCAGAATGGCCATTCGGTGTGCCGAGACTCTGTGACTCTGCCAGGCAGAGAATGGAGAACTCCTGGGTTTGTTTGGTTTGGATGGCAGGAGAGACAGTGAATTTCATGATCCCTTCAGCTCGCTAAAATACCTAGCAGGCCTGGGCAAGACCTCCTGTGTACAAGGAACTGTACTTTCCCCATTTGTGATGCCCACTCTCCTGTGGCAGGCCGAGAGCATGATGGAAGGTAGACTGGGCTGATGGGCAGTTTAACAGTATCTCTTAAATATAAAAGCATACATCATCTGACCCAGTGTGCTGCCTTTCTGTATCTGCCCTTGTGAGCACGTGTGTTTCTTCCCAGGGAGTTAGGTTCAAATATGTTCCTTGAAACATTGCAATAGCAGAGGAATTGCTAATAGTAGGGAACTGCCTGAATAAAGTGTGATGGAGTCACACTGTGGATTAATGTAGCAGTTCACAAAGATTTCTGTCCCATTTCTTGTGTTGATGTGGACAAACTTAGCTACAAAACAACTGGAGCATTTTTTTAAATTAAAATATTTATTAATTTATTCCCTTTTGTTGCCCTTGTTTTATCATTGTAGTTATTATCATTGTTATTGATGTTGTTGTTGTTAGATAGGACAGAGAGAAATGGAGAGAGGAGGGGAAGACAGAGACGGGGAGAGAAAGATAGACACCTGCAGACCTGCTTCACCGCTTGTGAAGCGACTCCCCTGCAGGTGGGAAGCCAGGGGCTCGAACCGGTATCTTTACGCCGGTCCTTGGCCTTTGTGCTACATGCGCTTAACCCGCTGCACTACCTACCGCTCAACTCCCAACTTGAGCATTTTTTTAGATACATACATAATATGATGCATTTCATGTTAAAAAAAAAAACCTTTATTATGTCTGTGGGAACAAATGTACATGGAAATTCATGGACAAAGAACTGGAAGTAGAAACGCCAGGCTCCTAATGGTGGTTATCTGACAAGGAGAGGAGGCAGCCAGGCCTGTGCGTAGGTAGGAGAGAAAACTTCAGCTTTTTATTTTTAATTTTTAAAATTATTTTATTGGATAGAGACCGCCAGATATCAAGATGGTAGGGGAAGACAGAGAGACAGCTGCAGCCCTGCTTCACCACATGCAAAGCTATCTCTCTGCAGGTGGTGACCAGGCACTTGAACCTGGGTCCTTGCACATAGTAATGTGTGCTATATGCTAGGTGTGCTACCACCTAGCCCCAAACTTGAGTGCTAGTTGTATGATTAAAATCATTAACAAAATCTCTGTTCAGTTTTTAAAATGCTAACTATCCTTTAAGTACTGATGGCACTTTTCTCTGTCTTTGCTTTTTCAGAATGTAATGAATAAGATGCATACAATTAGCGTGCCTTATTCTGTCATGAAGACTTGTCCTCTCTCTTGGGTCCAAAGAGTACATGCTCACAAAGGTACTTATACAGACTCTCTGAGCTTCCATTGTGTAACTGGTTTCAACTAAGATTTCAGGTTCAGAGACATAATCTGTGCCTGGGTGATGTGTAAAATTAGGTGTGTGTGTGTTTCATCTCATCGGACATTCTTTCTTAAGAAGTAAGATGGCTTTGCCTGAAGCCAGGCCCCGGGTCAGATGTATTGGGTGCTACAGCACTGAAAGCTTTCTTGCTCCAGTTATGTGGCCTATGCAGGCATCACAGGGAGCAAAATAGTCACATGTCCATGAAGCACTTGCTTCCTTGGTATCCCTGGAACAATGGCTTTGCAACCTGTGAATTTTCTGTAAGGGGACGTTCTGCCCCCCAATAAGTGAAGATCTTTTTACAATGGTGTCATTAAATTCAGCATGCGTGCGTGCGCTAACCGTATCCCTTCTGGACTTAAAGCCAAGGTAGCTTTAGTGAAGTGCCGAGACTTGCACTGGGCCATGATGGCACATCGGGACCAAAGAGACGTGAGCTTGAGTTCCCTGCGGATGCTGATTGTGACTGATGGAGCTAACCCCTGTGAGTATGGCCACAGTGCGGCTCTGAGAGCAGCCTTTCTTTTCTTTTCCTTTTTTTCTTTCTTTCTTTTCCTAAAGTTTTATTGAAGTGGCATTGGTTTTCAAGGCTGTATGTTTGGGATTATACTTTGTTTTGGAAGGCTGAATTATTTGCCCTCTTACGAATTAAAAAAAAAAAGTTTGATTTGTTTGTTTTAGATAGAGGCTGAGAGAGAAAGAAACAGCAAAGCTTTTTTCAATGTGGTGGGAATTGGGCTTGAACCTGGGTCGCACACATAGCCAAGCTACTCATTATTCACGTGAAGTTATTTGCTGACACTCCCTCTTTCATTTTTATTTTTTAAAAAAGTAATATTGCATTCCCTCTTTCTATAAACCATTAAAATATCAGTATTGAGGGCTGGAAGACAGTTCATCCAGTTGAGTTCATCCCCTGACTTGTGTGAGGCCTTGTGTCGGTGCCCTGACAGCACCCGGGAGCACCACATCGATGGCACTGGGGAAAGTTTATGAGTGGCGGAGCAGTGCTGAGGCCTTTCTTCTCTTCCTGTCTTGTCTCATCTCTCCCCCACCCCCCATAAGTGAAAAAAATTGGGCCTAAGAAGTCACTTAGGGGCAGGAGTGGATAGCATGACATAATGGTTATGCAAAGAGACACTCATGCCTGAGGCTCCAAAGCCCCAGGTTCAGTCCCCTGCACGACCATAAACCAGAGCTGATCAGTGATCTGGTTAAAAAGAAAAAGAAAGGAAAAAAAAAAAAAAAGACAATTTGTAGTTTTGCACATGCTTCGGAAGCCTTGGGTTCTTGCCTGGTACTGAATATTACCAAAAAAAAAAAAAAAATTTTTTTTTTTTAATACAGAGATACAGTTCACACACCATAAAATTTACCCATTTAAAATATACTGGGGGCTGGGGAGATAGCATGATGCTTATGCAAAATGACTGTCATTCCTGAGATTCAGAGGCTCCCAATCAAGTTTACTAGGGCCAGGAGATAGCTCACCTAGTAAGATATGTGCCTTGGTATGAACATAACCAGAGCTCAGACAGTAAGCACTAAGGGAAGCTTTGATGCTATGACCTCTCTCTCTCTCTCTCTCTCTCTCTCTCTCTCCCTCTCTCTCTCTTTCTCTGTTTCTGAAATTAAATGAATGAGAAAGTTGGCCCAGGAGCATCGAAGCCATACCTGCTTATGCTGTTGAAAGAGTTCCGTGTGTTCACAGTTATGCAACCCTCACCAAGATCCAAGTGTAGAACATAATCATCCCAAAGAGAAACTCCCACCCATTAACAGTCACTCCCCGTCGTTGCCACACACACACACACACTGCGTAGTAACCCCAGGATCCAAGTGTAGAACATAATCATCCCAAAGAGAAACCCCCATCCATTAACAGTCGCTCTCCGTCGTCGCCCCCCCACACACACACACTGCGTAGTAACCTCAGGATCCAAGTGTAGAACATAACCATCCCAAAGAGAAACCCCCATCCATTAACAGTCACTCTCCGTTGTCCCCCCACACACACATACTGCGTAGTAACCCCAGGCAGCCGCTCACTTGCTCGCCTCTTCACCTGTTCATTGCCACTGCCTGGACTGATGGTGGGAGGAACCTTGTTCTAACTTGTAACTTCATGTGAGTTGTGTCACTTACCTTTCCTGAACAGGATGGTATTTGCTTGTCCTGGTAGTAAATCACCCGCCTCCCAGGCACACTAAAATGTTTGTATGGAGTTAATAACGTGCAATGAGAGTTCTCATGTCAAACAAGTATGTCAGCTCTCCAGCCTTAACCATTTTCCTGTAGTGATGAGAACTAGGATTTCAGCTCTCATGATGACCTGTCCCAACTCTGTAGGGTCTGTGTCCTCCTGTGATGCCTTCCTGAGTCTGTTCCAAAGCCATGGACTGAAACCTGAGGCCATCTGTCCATGTGCTACTTCTGCGGAAGCCATGACTGTCGCAATCCGAAGGTACTGTTTAGAACACCAGTCCTCTTTGTGCGTGTTACAGCTTTGATCAAACGTGTAGCATTTACCAGCCAGGAGCAGCAGGAAAGCTTTGGACTCTCAAGCATTTACCAGCTGACAGTAAGAGGTGCTGATTTTCTGCTTCTTAAGCCTCAAAGTGAAAATGACTGAAAAGCAGTTTGAAGCATCTCACTTTTATTTTTCTACTTTTGCCCTAATTGTACCTGATAAACTGAGATTTTAATCATTCTCATTTAATAGTTGTGACTACTTCTGCTGCGTTGTGTTGTGTTGCCACTGTGATTACTTACGCTACAAATGGGCCATTCTCGATTGGAGATAAAGTATGGAAAGAATGTGTTTAGCATACCAAAAAGCAATATATTCCAGTTAAGATTCTTTCATTTTATTTATTTCTTATGAGATAGAGGAGAGAGAGAGAGAGAGATGCCACAGTACCACATGCAGTCTGAGGATAGAACTGTGAGCCTCAGACAAGTAGCAAGTCTGACACAGTCCAGTTGAACTGTTTCCCCTGCCAAACCAGTCTATTTCTTTTTTTAAAAATAAGATTTACGAGAGGGGAGAACCAGAGAATCACTCTGACACATGCAATTCTGGGATTCAAACCTGAGACCTCATGCTTGAGAATCCAACACCTTATCCACTGTGCCCTCTCTCAGGCCACACTGTTATATTCTTCTTTTAAAATATATACATATATTTGAAATATTTATTTATTTACTTATTTGTTGCATAGAGACAGAGAGAAGTTGAGAGGGACAGACAGGGAGACATTTGCAGACTTGCTTCATCTTCCCCCTGCATGTGGGGGCTAAGGGCTTGAACCCGGGTCCTTGTGCTCTGTAATGTATGTGCTTAACCAGGTGCGCCACTGCCTGTCCCCGCCAATATGTTAACAGCTGATTAAAATATGCTCCCCCACACTTTGTACATACAAACACGACTACTTGGCGTGCTTTTGGCAGAGTAGCGTGAGGATTTGTTTGTGTACGGTAGCCAGAGGAAAGGTGCTTACCTGTATAGGTATGCTTTTGGTAGCACTTAGTTTGTCAACTTTGATAAATTAATTTTGTTTCTAGGCCTGGCGTCCCAGGAGCTCCTTTGCCAGGAAGAGCCATCCTCTCAATGAACGGATTGAGTTATGGGGTAATACGGGTCAACACTGAAGATAAAAATTCAGCACTGACGGTTCAGGATGTGGGTCATGTAATGCCTGGAGGTGAGTTCTCGGGAGTTTAATAAGGATTCGTCATTAGAGTTAGTAGAGCAGGATCAAATATGAGATCCAAAAAAAGACTTGCAGTCCAAAATTCAGTACTTTGCCACTTAATTTCTCAAAGCCTCTCTAATACATAGGTGTTCTGAACTATCTAGCATGGCACTGTTGTGTGAATTAGTTGTGAATGCTAATTCAGTTGTCCACTTGGAAATTTAAGTGAAATACCAAACCCCTGGGGCTAGCAGAAAAACTGGAAGGCATTGCTTCCATGAGTGCTAAAAGTTTGATCTTCCTGGAGGAAAGTCAATTTAACCTGTTTCTTTGGATTTTGCAGCAACTTTTAATATGTGCTTGTCTCTAAAAGATTCAGTCTGGTTGTGTGTCTGTGTACACACCAGGACTTTGTATCTGTCCACATATCCCAAGAGACTCCTTTCCCCTTTCTCTCTTTTAAATTTAACATAGAGAGGCCCGATGGTGGCACACCTGGTTGAGAGCACGTTACGATGTGCAAGGCCTAGGTTCAAGCCCCCAGTCCCCACCTGCAGGGGGAAAGCTTCACAAATGGTGACGCAATGCTGCAGACATCTCTCTGTCTCTTTCCCTCTCTGTCTTCCCCTTCCTCTCAATTTCTGGCTATCTCTATCCAATAAATAAATAAAGATTAAAACAGTAATAAGTAAATTTAAGATAGAGACAAAGAGGAGAGACACCACAGCACCTGACCTATGTGAACTCTACTGGTTAAGTTCTAGCCTGTCCCCTGTCATGTACACTTTGCTTCCTGAATTTTAAAAATTACTTAAGGTTGGGGCCGGGCGGTAGCACAGTGGGTTAAGCGCACATGGAGCGAAGCACAAGGACCCGTGTAAGGATCCCGGTTTGAGCCCCTGGCTCCCCACCTGCAGGGGATTCACTTCACAGGTGGTGAAGCAGGTCTGCAGGTGTCTGTCTTTCTCTCTCCCTCTCTGTCTTCCCCTCTGCTCTTGATTTCTGTGTCCTATTCAACAACAGTGACAGCAATAACAACAACAAGGGCAACAAAAGGGGAAAAGTAGCCTCCAGGAGCGGTGGATGTGTAGTGCAGGCACCGAGCCCCAGCAATAACCCTGGAGGCCATATATATATAATTTAAGATCCAGAGAGATAGCTCTCTAGGTAGGGCATGGCAGCACATGGGAAGCCACAGCACTAGGGGAAGTTCTAGTATTGTGGCATTTCTCTGAGTGCCTCACTCTGTCTCTGTCTAAATGGAGGGGGGAAAGTTGACCCTAAAGTGTTGATCACGCATGTGTAAGGCCCCAGCTCTACACTAAAAAAATAGTTCCAAAGAGTATTTATCATCAGGTCTGACGGTTTTAAATCTGCCTCTATCTTCAGGTCTGTTTTTAATGTTTCTGATTTGTATTCTTGTTTTTTAAACTTTACTTGTATTACCCAGAGGGAGGGGAGGAGGGACAGAGAGAGGAGGGCGGGGCAGAGATTGAACTAGAGCATCACTCTAGCCGTGCAACACCAGGGGTCAGTCAGTACTTCACGCTTGAGAGTCCAACAGCTCACCCACTGCACCACCTACTGGACTGCTCTGCTCGTTACTCCAAATGCAGCTCAGTATATATAAAGCTTGCCTGAGTGTGGGGGTCCAGAGATAGCTCACCTGGTAGAGCGCACACTTTCCATGCTCAAGGACCTGGGTTTGCGCCTCTGGCTAACAAACAGGACTATGCAAAGGGGACACTTCAGAGCTTGGAGTGGTGCCATGGTGTCTCTGCTTTCTCTCTCCCTCCCTTTATATGGGAGAGCACGGGGCAGAGTTTGTTGGGACTAGTGGTAGAATCGCATAGCTGTGGAGCTCTGGCACCTCAGCTCCCAAAAACAGCAGCAGCAGCAGCAGCAAACCACCTTTCTGAGTTCACAGGAATGACAGCAATATCTTGCAAAGACTTTGCAGGCTCTGTGTCCCTGACTGTCCTTCCTGTTACTAGGGATGATGTGCATCGTGAAGCTGGATGGACCGCCCCAGCTCTGCAGAACAGATGAGATCGGAGAGATCTGTGTCAGCTCCAGAACAGGAGGCATGCTGTACTTTGGGCTTGCTGGTGTGACCAAAAACACCTTTGAGGTACTCAACAGTGAGGCTTTTCAGGGGAAGTGTTGGGAGGGTGTCACAGGTGCAGGTGAGCTGGCTGAGAACTTAGCAAACAGCAGCAACTGAGGGCAGGCCTTTTCCAGGTAGGCTGCTGGCTCGCTTTCTGATCTCGAGTAAGTTGCCTTGCTTCTATGTGCTCCACTTCCCTTCTCTTTAAAATATGAAGAGTCCTAATTCCTTCCTCATAGTATTGTTAGGAGAGCTTAAAGAGTGAATGTTGTAAAGGACTTAGAGTAGCACCTGATTCATGGCCAAGGAGATACTGTGGTTAAAGTTTTGGGTGCTCAAGCACGCGACCCCAGTTTCCATCCCCAGCATCCCCTGTGCCAGAGTGATGGTCTCTCTGGTTCTCTTTTTCTCTGTACTCCTATCTCATCAATAAAATTAAATCATCTTAAAAATGAAGTTTTGGGGGCTGGAGAGACATTATAGTGGCTATGCAAAAAACTTCCATGCTCGAGGCACTGAGGTCCCAGCACCACCAAAGGCCCAAGCTGAGCAGTTTGCTGGTTTTGTAGTGCTGGCACCGAGCCACAGTGATAACCCTGGAGGAGGAATAATAATAATAATAATAATAATAATATCGTAGTGGGTTGGGTTGTGGTGTGCCTGGTTGAGTGTGTATGTACAAGGACCCGGGTCCAAGCTCTCAGTGTCCACCTGCAAAGGGGAAAGCTTTATTAGCAGTGAGGCAGTGCTGCAGGTGTCTCTCTTCTCCCTCCCTTTCTACTTCCCACATCTTTCTCCATTTCTGTCTCTATAAAAATAAATAAAGAAAGAAAGAAAGAAAGGGAAGGAAAGAAAGAATAAAACTGATTGCTTTAAAATTTTTATGTATTTTGATAACCTACATTTTTTTCATTGTATACTCTTACATTAACAGAATTCATAATCAGTGTTTGAAGATCTGACCATCCTCTGTTGTATTTCTGATGAAGGCAATGCCTGGTTAGCATTCTCAGATTTACTAACTAGGTTCTCACTTGGGAAGAAATTTTTGCTTCCATCCTCATAGTTCTGATTATGTCCTGCCTGATCAGGCCAAGCGCTGTGCTCCTGTAGGAAGCCTCTTACATGCCCTGTCTCTTATAAGCGTTGTGCTCCTGTAGGAAGCCTCTTACATGCCCTTAATTTTTATCCTAAACCTGTGAATGATGTTGGAAATTCCATTTTGTCACCACAAGATCTGAGGTTTTAGATAAGTCTAGGTAACTTGCCCAAAGTCAGCACCAGAAATTGACTTAGTCTGACTCCAAGAGCCATGTCACCCTGTCGCCCACGTGACGGTCTGTTACAGAGCTACTGTGCAAAGGCAGCTAAGCCAACTTGGTGTGTGTGAAAAATAAATACTGGGTAAAAGTGCAAGTTCAGATCTTTGAATGTTAAGGTAGGCGTATAAAACGTCCAGAGAAATCAACAACGATTTGTCAATATTTGTTATCTCTCTTTAAAGGTGGTATCTATTCATTTGTTTATTGATTTTTGCAATTGAGCAAATGGCTGAACTGGTAGAGCATCAGACTTTCATTGCTTGAGGTTCTTGGTTTGATTCCTGGTATGACATGTGCTGGTGCTGTGCTCTGGCTTGTCATTCTTTCTCCTGACCTGCTGATTTACTTATTAGTCACTGGGGCCTCTGAACCAATGTGCCTGCTTTTTTCCCATTTTGTTAGGGGATGGGAAACAGGGACAGAGTGAGAGAGACACCTGTAGCACTGCTCAATTGCTTGTGAATCTGTCTACACCCCCACACACACACCCGTGCCCTGCAGGTCAGGAGCAGGGGCTTGAACCCAGGTCTTTGTGTGTGGTAATGTGCTGTCTATCAGTGAGCCACTACTTGACCCCTTTCTGTGATATATTTTATTATTGGGGCAGGGGAGAAACTGTAGTACTACCTTGGCACATATGATGCCAGGAGAGACTGTAGCACTACCTTGGCACATGTGATGCCAGGCTGAAACTCAGGAGCTCATGTATCCATTGCACCACCTCCTGGACTGGATAGTTATTATCTCTTCAGGGGCTGGAGTTACTGTATTGCTACTCATTTTAGTTTTTCAACAGGTAAGCTTGTGTTACTATTGTGATTTTATTTTTTATGGACTGTTTAGAAATTTGACTTTTTAAGGAAAAGCAAGCAATTTACATTTTCTTCCTTTATCTTCCAGGTGATTCCGGTGAATTCTACAGGCTCTCCTGTTGGGGACGTACCATTCATTCGGTCAGGGCTACTGGGGTTCGTGGGGCCAGTAAGTGATGTTTCCCTGTTTGTTGTACCAACTTGATACTACAAATATTTGAACTTTAACTAACTCACAGACTAGAATAAGTTTCATAATTTTTGGGGGGGCGGGGAGAAGAGGGGGACAAGAAGGTGGTGCCAGGGTTTAAACCCAGGGCCTCATACATGCAAGGTATGTGCTCTTATCACTGAGCTGTATTCCCATGAGTTACTGTGAATTCATGTTTACTACTTCTGTGACCCAAGTCCATTTGACTCCTTCCAACTAATACATCGTTTTTATCTCCAGATCTCTTTCCGTGAATTAATGTTTCTATGTCTAATCTTGGCAGATTGAACTAACTTTCCTCTTAAAACTTTAATGCTGTCATTCTCCCATCACAGCTGTTAATCTAGCAGACTGGAGAAGGCATAGTAGATAAGGCATCGATCACTCTTAAACATGAGGTCCTGAGTTTGAATCCCAGCGTTGCATGTGCATGCCACCTTTCTTTTAGTTAATAATAGTGTTAATCAAATAGTAATTGTTTTCATTCAGAGAAAAGCAGATTCTCTGAATAAAAACAGATCGCTCTTCCCCCCCCCCCCCCAGCAAATGGTACTTACAGGCACTGAGTGTGCTGAGATAATTGGGACACAGACAGGCTGTTCTCAAAGAGCTCAGTTATCTTGAAGAGCCAACAATGCAGGCAGTGAGCCAGATCATGACGGGCTTTGTATGGTATAATGGGAAGTTTGAATTTTATTTGTAGTAGGCAGCCATTATCATAGTTAGTTAGCTTCCTCCATCACCAGTTGCCCACTAACCCTCTCTTTCCTCTACTTAACAGCTTAAGTTATGTAAGAAGAGATGTGGTTTCATTTTATTTTATTTCTTCCCTGCTATTATTGTGGGAAGGAGAAAGGGCATACCTTTAAATAAGAGTACCACTTTATCGAGACTGTGATCCAGATAGACTGTTACCACTCAGCACCCAGCAGTCCTCAAAGACGCATCTTCTCTTAGCTCATCTCTCCTTGGGGGTTCAGGACGGAGCTCTGGTCATCACTTCTGCATTCCAGAAAACAGGACAAGGGAAAGAGGGCAGTAGTACACAGTATTTTTTTGAAGCTGCTATGCAAACATTCCACTTAAATCTCTTTGGCCTGAGCAAGTCACAATCCCACCTACTACTTCAAGAAAGGCTAAAATGTCATCTTGATTCAGGCCATCTATGCTCAACTCTGTTACAGTGAGCGAAGTGAAGAATGAGGTTTGGAAGGTGGGCAGTGACTTCCACCACATTTTTTGGGTTGTTTTTGAAGATGGCTGGTTCTCTTCTCTTTTCTCAGTTCTGCAAGTAGCATTAAAATAATAATAATAATAATAATAATAATAATAATAATGGAGTCGGGCTGTAGGGCAGCGGGTTAAGTGCAGGTGGCGCAAAGTGCAAGGACAGGCTTAAGGATCCTGGTTCGAGCCCCGGCTCCCCACCTGCAGGGGAGTCGCTTCACAGGCGGTGAAGCAGGTCTGCAGGTGTCTATCTTTCTCTCCCTCTCTCTGTCTTCCCCTCCTCTCTCCATTTCTCTCTGTCCTATCCAACAACAACGACAACAACAATAATAACTACAACAATAAAACTATAAGGGCAACAAAAGGGAATAAATAAATAAATAAATACAAAATTAAAAAAAATATAGCACCCAGAGAAATTGAGAGGGAAGGAAAAAGTGAGGAGAGAGAGCGACACCTGTAGCACTGCTTCAGCACTTGTTTTTGTTTTTTGTTTTCTTTGCCTCCATGATTATCATTGGGGCTCAGTGCCTACACTATGAATCCACTGCTCCTGGAGGCTATTTTTCCCATTTTGTCGCCCTTGTTTTATTGTTGTAGCTATTATTGTTGTCATCGTTGTTGGACAGGACAGAGAGAAATGGAGAGAGGAGGAGAAGACAGAGAGGGGGAGAGAAAGATAGACACCTGCAGACCTGCTTCACTACTTGTGAAAGCGACTCCCCCCTACAGGTAGGGGGCCAGGATCCTTAAGTCCGTCCTTGTGCTTTGCGCCATGTGCACTTAACCCACTGCGCTACCGCCGAGCCCCCTGCTTCAGCACTTGTGAGGTTTCCTTTCTGTAGGTGTGGATCAGGGGTTTGAACCTGGGTTCTTGTGCATGGCAATGTGTGCTCAACCAGCAGCACTACTGCCCAGCACCTCTGCCAGTAACATCATGAGGCTAGAATGGATTCCTTACTCATTGTCCAGACAATACACACAGCTTTACACTCATTAACTCAAGGAGGAGCTTTCACAGGGGATGGCTGTTACATCATTTAATACATGCCAGAGGTCCAAGAAGCTTCAGAATCCTGTAATGAATGCAGAATGGTAAATTACTGCAAATGAATGTGGAAGAATTATTGGCAAGTATTACTCATACAGTGATGTTTTAGAGTGTTGACTGCATAGTGTCCTGTGGCACAGTGAGCTTGGAAATGAGAGGCTGCGACAGTGTTCCTGAGACCTTTCTTCTCCTTCCCTTTTCTTCTTTCACACCACTACGCCGTCCGTGGAGTCGTCCTTGTATTTCTGATTCTGTTCTCTAATGTGATGCTGGGGTTGGCACCCCGGGTCTCAACACATATGGTCCACTTAGTATCACTGAGCCACCTCCCTGCATTCTTATACCTTTCTTTGTTTAATCTTGGCAGATTGAACTTATTTTACCCGTAGAAGTCTGAAGCTGTCATTCTCACATTAAAAAAATTTAGGGAGTTCGGCGGTAGTGCAGCAGGTTAAAGGCACATGGTACAAAGTGCATGGACCAGCGTAAGGATCCTGGTTCGAGCCCCCGGCTCCCCACCTGCAGGGGAGTCGCTTCACAGGTGGTGAAGCAGGTCTGCAGGTGTCTATCTTTCTCTCCTCTCTGCCTTTCCCTCCTCTCTCCATTTCTCTCTGTCCTGTCCAACAATGACGGCGTCAATAACAACAACAATAACTATGACAATACAAAACAAGGGCAACAAAAGGGAAAATAAATAAATGAATAAAAAAATTTTTTTTAAAAAATTTTAATCTTGGGGCCAGGCAGGGGTGCACCTGGTTAAGTGCTCACATTACAGTGTGCAAGGACCCAGGTTCAAGCCCCCAGTCCCCACCTGCAGGGGAAAGCTTTGTGAGTGGTGAAGCAGGGCTGCAGCTGTCTCCTGTCTCCCTCTCTATTTTCACCTCCCCTTTCAGTTTCTCTCTTTATCCAATAATAAATAAAAATATTAATGTTTTTTTTAATCTTGTAGCCTGGATGTGATGCATTAGCTAAGGCTGGACTCTCAAGCATGAGGTCCTGAGTTCAATCCTCAGCATTACATGTAGCAGAGTAATGCTCTAGTTCTTCCTCTTCACCATAAATGTATAAATAAATTTTTAAAATGTTTAATCTCTGCCTAATTCCTCTGTTGAATGGATTGGCATAGTTCTCAGTATCCATTCTCATGAACAGACACAGAATGGGAACTAAAGGAACTAATACATAATTACGTCTGGGAAAATAAGGGTTTTTTACAGTTTTCTTTTATATACATGTATTTATTTATTTTTATCCTTTTGTTGCCCTTGGGAAAATGTGTAGAGTTTGAGTTGCTTTCTTCTTCTTCTTCTTCTTCTTCTTCTTCTTCTTCTTCTTCTTCTTCTTCTTCTTCTTCTTCTTCTTCTCTCTCTCTCTCTCTCTTTTTTTTTTAAGAGTGACAGAGAGCGCTGTGTGGTAGTGCAGTGCTATTTAAGCGCATGTGGTGCAAAGCACAAGGACCAGAGTAAGGATCCCAGTTCAAACCCCCGGCTCCCCACCTGCAGGGGAGTCGCTTCACAGGTGGTGAAGCAGGTCTGCAGGTGTCTGTCTTTCTCTCCCCTTCTCTGTCTTCCCCTCCTCTCTCCATTTCTCTCTGTCCTATCCAACAACAACAACAACAGCAATGGCAGCAATAACAACAACAAGGGCAACAAAATGGGAAAATGGCCTCCAGGAGCAGTGGACTCATAGTGCAGGCACTGAGCCCCAGTGATAACCCTGGAGGCAAATAAATATATAAATAATTTTAAAAAGTCTAAAAAAGAGCGACAGAGAGAAACCTGAGGCCAAATTATGGCTAAAATCTGGGCTTACACACACAGACACACACACACACACACACACAGAGACACACACAGACACACACACAGAGACACACAGAGAGACACATACGCACATGCGCACGCACGCGCGCACACAACAAAGCCTATTTACTATCTTATAAAATTCCTCCATAAAGAGCCTTCCTGTATGCTGTCAACCCCATTAACTATAAGATGACACAGATTTTGATGATTTGTGAGAACCCAGGATGTGACACACTTTATTAGAACTCATAAACTGTAGCATTTCTTTTTCTTGTATCTTTGATGAGATCTGTTTCAAAGCAACAAGTAAAATGTCTTTTTTCCTGGTTAAATCATGCCATTCAACATAGGTTTTTGTCACCTTTCAGGGCAGCTTGGTGTTCGTGGTTGGAAAAATGGATGGGCTGCTGATGGTTAGTGGTCGAAGACATAATGCTGATGACATTGTTGCCACTGGGTTGGCTGTGGAATCAATAAAGACTGTATACAGAGGCAGGTGAGTAGTACACAGTTCAAAAGTTAGCACTTCCAGCAGAATCTAAGTATACTTTTACAGGGTGCTTTAAGTTGTATCAGCAGATTCTTTTTTTAAGAAATTGAATTATTTTGCTTAAGCATAACAGAAAGGGACTTTTCGTATTTATTTACTCGTTTGTTTATTTATTTATTTATTTATTTATTTATTTATTATGGTGGAACCAGAACCTTGGAATTTCACTGCTTCTAGGGCTACTTTTTCATTGAACTGGGACAGGAGGAGGGAGAGCAAGAAAAAAGATGCCATAGGACTTAGCTTCCTCTGCCACCATAGCGCCCTCTCTGGGTGTTGGTATTTGAATCTGGACTTTTTTTTTTTTGCACAGAAAGGCATGTGCTCTATCTAGCGAACTGTCTTTCCGACCCAGAATGTTTATTTATCTTGTCTGGGTCTATCAATGTCTGGGCTTTGTTTGTTTGTTTGTTTGTTTGTTTTACCAGAGCACTGCTCAGCTTTGGCTTATGATGGTGCAGGGGATTGAATTTGGGACTTTGAAGCCTCAGGCATGAGATTCTCTTTGCATAACTATTATGCTATCTACCCCTAGCCTCAATGTCTGGTTTTAAAAGGAGTTAGAAATGGCCCTTTCCTATATTTTAGTTTGTAGTTGTTACTGTTTTTTGAATCCTGAGAATTAAGGAGGATTCTAAAACACTAAAAGACATGCCATTTAAACGGAATGAGGCAGGCCTACCATACAGTAGTCGGAATTTGACCTCTTAAGAGTGATCTCTCTTAACCAGCTCTAGCTAAATTCTTACACTATTTTAACACAGAAATTGACAAAAATGCCTAAGTAGCAGTTTCAAACTTCATGAGTGAAGTCAATTAAATATTCTTTTCCCCCTTGCTTTCTAATACAAAAATTTTATACATATTGAGCAGCTGATGTCCTATTTTACAAATATGTATATATATACCAAAAGCATCTTTTTTTAAAAAAAAATTTTATTAATGAGAAAGGAGAGAGGGAAAGAACCAGACATCACTCTGGTACATGTGCTGCCAGGGACTGAACTCAGGACCTCATGCTTGAGAGTCCAGTGTTTTATCCACTGCGCCACCTCCTGGACCACTACCAAAAGCATCTTATTATGCCTTTAAAGTTAAAAAATAAAAGCCCTCACTTCATTTTCTAAAGTTTAATTTTATGTATTATGTGTGACAAAGAGTTTCACATGAGAAAGAGAAAAACAAGCCTAAGCACTATTCTAGCACATTCTGTGGTTGGGTTGAATTAGTAACTTCAGGCATGCAAGTTTGATTATAGATGTCTTTAAAAAACTTTACTTATATGGCGAAGAGTAGATAGCATAATGGTTATGCAAACAGACTCTCATGCCTAAGACTCCAAAGTCCCAGCTTCAATCCCCCGAACCACCATAAGCCAGAGCTGAACAGTGTTCTGGTAAAAAAAAAAAAAAAAAAGTTTACTTATTGGATAGAGACAGAGAAATCAAGAGGGAATCAGAAAGTGAGAGGAAGGAAGAAAGACACATACAGCATGGCTTCACTGCTCATGAGGCTTCCCCCTGCCAGTGGGGGCTGGGGGCTTGAACTCGGGTACTTGAGCATTATTATATGGGTGTTCTACCAGGGGTATCAGATTATTTATTTATTGGATAGAAACAGCCAGAAATTGAGAGGGAAGGGAGTGATAGAGATGGAGAGACACTTGCAACACTGCTTCACCTTTCGCAAAGCTTTCCCCCTGCAGGTGGGGACCAGCTCTTTCACATTTTTATAAAAAGGTTTGCTTATTCACTAGTGAGAGAGGGATGGGGAAGAGAACCAGAGAAATCACTGCGGCGATGCAATGTCAGGGATTAACTCAGGACCCCATGCCTGAGAACCCAATACTTCACCCACGGCACCACCTCCCAGGCACTAAATTTCTTTAAAAAGAGCAAGAAAAATTAATGGAATCAGTAGGGAGCCATTTCCTGAGTCATGCAGTGTTCCTCTAATGTCGTGGCTTTCTGTGACATGTAAAGTCCCTGGGGCACCAGGCCATCTATCTTTGGCTACAGTTACATCCTCAGTCCACAACAAAGTACCCGACACACAATAGGTGGTCACCAAGTGTGAGTATGGACAAAAGGAAGGCGGGCAGAGAAATCCCCCGTCTCCCGGCATATTCAGCTCTGCAGAGACTGTCATTCCATGTTTTCATTCCACATATATGGGGCGGATGCCAACTGTGTGCTGTGACCCTACGTGATCAGAGTGTGGCAGTGAGCAGGCCGACCTTCTGCCCTGGGAAGCTCACATTCTGACCGGGAGAAACAGACAGTAACCACTCAGGGAAATAAGTAACGTGGGAGGTGGCGATCAGAGCTCTGCAGGGCAGACACGCAGGGAGGACCTGCCAGCTGATGTAGGGTGGTCTGGGGATGCCTCACTAGTCAGGGGACATATGAGCGGAGACCTCACTCAGAACAAGGCCCATCCCCTCCCCAGGCTTGCCAGGTCCTCGGTGACTGTCCCGGCCTGGGTCTGACCTCTCCCCACCACTCTCTGCTTCACCACTCTGCTCCAGGCACACTGGCCTTCTTGCTGTTCCTCAAACCTGCCAAGCTCGTTCCTACCTCAGAACCTTTTCGCTTTCCGTTCCTTCTGCCCGGAAACCTCTTCCTCCAGATCTTCGCATGGCTCGCGTCCTCACTTCATTCAGGTCTCTGCTCCAGTGTCCACTCCTCAGGGAGGCGCTCCCCAACCACCCTGCCCTCATAGTCTCCCCCCGCACACCGCTCCACCGCCTCGCCCCACCTTTCTTTGCCCTAGTGTATATGAATGACAACATGGCATCATTTTCTATGTCTGCGTTTGTTCTGTCTCTCTGACATGCAAGCTCCACAGAGACAGGGACTTTAACAGTGTTATTTAACACTGTGTCCCAGCATTCACAACAGTGGCGCTTAGTACATGTTTTTTTGAGTCCTCACCTTGACGGTAATGATTTGTGACATTTTCTTTTCAAAACTGCTCATTTCTGGGGAGCGTGGTGGGGACGTCTCCTCTGTGATCCCACCTGAGCAAAGCAGACAGGACTGGTTGTGAAGGCAGTCCTGATGTGTTTGATCTGTCTCTCTTAGAATTGCTGTGTTTTCTGTGTCTGTGTTTTATGATGAGCGCATTGTGGTGGTTGCGGAACAAAGACCCGACGCCTCTGAAGAAGATAGTTTCCAGTGGATGAGCCGAGTGCTGCAGGTGAGCACACCTTGCGCCTTTGCCATGCGGCCTGGCTTCACGTCAGAAGTGGCAGCTACCGTGGATTAAGCATTTTCTTTTGACAGGCTACTTATCCTACCTCCTTTTTCTCTCCTGAGAGCTACATAGCATCTTTCAAATTTTTTTTAAAAGTGTTAAAGTTCTGTTTGTTTGTTAATAATAGAAAGGGAGAGAAAGAGAACCAGAGTATCACTCTGACACATGCAGTGCTGGTGATAGAACTCAGAACCTCATGCTGTGGAGCCCCACCATGAAAATGGAAAATTCTGGACTCAGTGTAAGGAATTTATTCTAGAGTGGGCAGAGCGAACTGACGAAAAGGGCTTGTTCTCCATTTAGAATCATAGCCTTTGCATCCTAGATCTATTCCTCACCAAGTAACTTGCCTCCGGGCAAGTTACTTAACTTCACTGAGTCCACTTCCTAGCCTGTAAAGTGATGAAATTATTAAGAGAGTTAACTGATGTAATTAACTCACATATATAGTGTCTGTGTTTGCTAAATGATGGTGGATAATAACACCAAAGATAATAATCGTGGGAGTCGGGTGGTAGCGCAGCAGGTTAAGCGCATGTGGCGTAAAGTGCAAGGACCGGCATAAGGATCCCAGTTCAAGCCCCCAGCCCCCCACCTACAAGGGAGTCGCTTCACAAGCAGTGAAGCAGGTCTGCAGGTGTCTGTCTTTCCCCCTGTCTTCCCCTCCTCTCTCCATTTCTCTCTGTCCTGTCCAGCAACGATGGCATCAGTAACAACAACGATAATAACTACAACAATAAAACAAGGGCAACAAAAGGAAATAAATAAATAAATAAAAGATAATAATTGTAAGCATAGTCTCAATACAGAGTTTAGAGAAGCCCATTCTATCTTCATAGTCCCCTTTGTCTTTATTATTCTTAGTATTTTCTGGTAATCATGGACTGTGTTTAGGTGTCATAAGCATGTTATGTTTATGTAATACAAATACAGTGTTTCTGTCTATTCTTAGATATGTTTCCATTGTGTTAATTACATATACATGTGTATATTTATTGCTTCCTGTATTCACTATAGTGTTAGGCCCATGAAAACCAAAACTTTAGTCTCTTCTCTGTGCAACACTGAGAGCATGAAAGCTGTGCTGCCATGGCTTAGTAACTTTTTGTTGAATATGTGGGTGGTCCAAAGCAAGCTAGCAGTGCACCCAGTACCTACAGCTTGTCTGCCTTGGGGCATCTAGATTTATTACCAGCCAGTTCAGTAGTGTTACAGAAGTGAGGTGAATGATAGTGCTAGATGACTTTAAAAATTCCTCTCTCCTTAAGGGTTTGTGATTCCGGGTTATCACCTGGTATATAGCACAGGCTGTTTGTGGTGGAAAAGCAGAGCGAATAAAGGGATGATAGAATGGATAGGAAAGAAAAGATTATGCTGAGGGTAGGGCCCGGCTGATCTCTGAAAGATGACAAAGACTCCTATCTTCAAAGGAAATATTTATACATACAATTCATCTTTTCAAACAAACTTACTTCAGTCAGAAAGAATGTCACGCAAATGAGGGACTCTTGCATTGAATTCTGCTTTTTTTTTTTTTCTATTTCAGGAAACTGAAACTCCATCAAGATATTTATTTTTCTGTGGGAAGCAACTGTAGGAGTTAACTACAGTGCTAATTCACTAACCCAAATTCTTGTAAAAGTCATTAGGGCATGAAGGGTATTAATCGGGCATGAAATAAGAGGATTTTATTTTCATAGTCCCTTTAGTTTCTCCACTTGGAGTATTAGGATCTTTAGTTGGGTGATAAGGCACTCCTATGTTCTGGTAAGGTAGAGTCCAGAGATTGTTTAACCCCAGGTCTGTGTGTAATGTGAGCTAAGTACCTAACACAGCACCTTCTGCAAAAGCTGACTAGTAGACTACTTACCAGATGGTGCATTTTCAGTGAGGAATTGACACTATATGTAACACACCTGCTAACTTTCTGTATATTCCGAGATACCAGAGACTTAGGAACTCTGCCATGCTTTTCACTTCACACTTATCTCTGCTGCTTAGAGGGACATACTGGGAGTCGGGCGGTAGCGCAGCGGGTGAAGTGCACGTGGCACAAAGCGCATGTGGTGCAAAGTGCAAGGACCGCCGTAAGGATCCCGAGTCGAGCCCCCGGCTCCCCACCCGCAGGGGAGTCGCTTCACAAGCAGTGAAGCAGGTCTGCAGGTGTCTATCTTTCTCTCCCCCTATCTGTCTTCCATTCCTCTCTCCATTTCTCTCTGTTCTATCCAACAACTATGACATCAATAACAACAACAATAATAACTACAACAATAAAAGACAAGAAGGGCAGCAAAAAAAGGGAATAAACAAATATTTTTTAAAAAGAAGAATATACTTAGGGGGCTAGGTGGTGGTGCACCTGGTTGAGCACACATGTTACAATGTGTAAAGACTCAACTTTGAGCCCCTGGTCCCCACCTGCAGGGGGAAAGCTTTGCAAGTGGTGAAGCAGAGTTGAAGGTGTCTCTGTCACTCTCCCTTTATCATTCCCTTCCCTCTCGACTTCTAGCTGCCTCTATTCAATAAATAAAGATTTTTTTAATGTTAAAGAATATTTTTAAAAAAAGAATATAGTTAGAGGAATATTTTCAGGAATGTCCCTTTGCCCTTTTAGGCTGTTTTGATAAGAGAACTTGTCCATATTTTATAACTGTCAATCCATTCTTTTACAGATTCACCTCCTTTCTCAGTAAGATTCTAAATATATCTGTCTGCACATAGATTTTTAACACATATATTCCATATATTCCTTTCAACTGGCATTTTAGAAATAGTATTGCTGCTTTGCCAGTTTCTAAAGGTTCATGAAGCTGAAAGTTATACAGATGAGAAATTCTTTTAGAATTAACTTTTAACACAAGTGCATACATGTGTTCTCATTGTATGTGGTTGTGTGAATATACCTACCAATTTGAGTTGTAGGTGAGCTTACTTTGATAAAATATCCAAATGTCTTTCATTTCTGAGTTTATTTCCTTCAGATTACAAGTGCTTTATAAGGGAGTCTGGATTATATGATCCTAATGTCTTAAAATTAATTTGCCATCCGTGTCTTTAAAATGTATTTTTTAGGAACTCCCTTTTATTGAGTCTAAAGCATAACTTTTTCTGTCTTTGAATTCATCTGAGTGTATAATGTATGGCATGTCGTATAATGGTTGTTCAGTTATGTCCAGGCAGTCACAGGAACAACTGTCTAACAGGTGTAGAGCAAGCATAGCTGGACAGTCCCAGGAACAACTGTCTAACAGGTGTAGAGCAGGCACAGCCGGGCAGTCCCAGGAACAACTGTCTAACAGGTGCAGAGCAGGCACAGCCGGGCAGTCCCAGGAACAACTGTCTAACAGGTGCAGAGCAGGCACAGCCGGGCAGTCCCAGGGACAACTGTCTAATAGGTGCAGAGCAGGCACAGCCAGGCAGTCCCAGGGACAACTGTCTAACAGGTGCAGAGCAGGCACAGCCGGGCAGTCCCAGGGACAACTGTCTAACAGGTGCAGAGCAGGCACAGCCGGGCAGTCCCAGGGACAACTGTCTAACAGGTGCAGAGCAGGCACAGCCGGGCAGTCCCAGGAAAAACTAACAGGTGCAGAGCAAGCACAGCTGGCTGTAGGTGAGCAGGCCAGTTACCCCGAGGATGCTGACAGCCCCCAGAGCTCAGTGTGCAGTGGGTCTCACCCCAATGTCTTTAGGGGTGTACCTGGTGGCTTGGTGAACCACTTAATCAGGGGGTCATTTATAGAGGCTCTGTTGTGTTTAGAAATAAAAATATTTTGCCACTGTTGGTCTAGAACAGCTAAAGAACTAAAAGAAATCTCACTCTGTTCTGTTAGCCTCTGTTATTGCTGAAGGGATTTCGTGTCCTTGGATATATGGGATAATCCGCCAGATTCTAGACCTACAATGGTCAGAGAAAGACAAGTCCTAGAATAGAATAATCGGTTATATCATGGAGAATGTCAAATGTTGTCAAGTTGATCTCACCGAGTGTCCTTCTTTTTCTTTTTCCAGGCAATTGATAGCATCCATCAGGTGGGGGTTTATTGCCTTGCTCTGGTTCCTGCCAATACATTGCCCAAAACACCACTGGGAGGGATCCATATATCTCAGACAAAACAGCTCTTTCTGGAGGGATCACTGCATCCTTGCAATATCCTCATGTGCCCACATACATGTGTGACCAATTTGCCAAAACCACGGCAGAAGCAACCAGGTAATGTGATGGCTTTGAACATAAGACATTAATTTGCAGTATTAGGAAATCGAGTTTTAGAGGCATGATTCTTTTGCTAGAACTAGTTTGCAGTAATTAGCCACACAAGAATCCCAGAAGCTGACTGAACCTAGCAGGCAGCTAAAAGGCGGGAATAATTGGCAGTTAGTCCTGTTAAATTACCTGTTCAATCCAGCTTGGGATCATTGGATCTTACTGGTTTCCTTTAATTGAGAAGTTAATGAGAGACTCCTGGCTTCCAGTATGCTTCATATGAAAGCACAGGGAAACCAGGACTGACAATAGCTCACTTGGATAGTGCGCTGCTTTGCCGTGGTAGGTGGGGGTACACCCAGTTGAGCACACTTTTTTTTTTAAATTTCTTTACTGAGGTATTAATCTTTTACATTCATCAGTAAATACAATAGTTTGTACATGCATAACATTATCCAGTTTCCCATATAACAGTACAACCCCCACCAGGCCCTCTGTCATCCTTCTTGGACCTATATTCTCCCCACCCCAGAGTCTTACTTTGGTGCGATACACCAACTCCAGTTCAGGTTCTACTTGTGTTTTCTTTTCTGATCTTGTTTTTCAACTTCTGCCTGAGAGTGAGATCATCCCATATTCATCCTTCTGTTTCTGACTTATTTCACTTAACATGAATTTTTCAAGGTCCATCCAAGATCGGCTGAAAATGGTGAAGTCACCATTTTTCACAGCTGAGTAGTATTCCATTGTGTATATAGACCACAACTTGCTTAGCCATTGAGCACACGTTTTACCATGCACAAGGATGTAGGTTCAAGCCCCTGGCCCCCCAACTGTGGGGATGAAGCTAAAAAAGACTGTTGAAGAGTGGTCGATTTCTTGGACAGCTATTGAACCCCAGCGATTACCCTGGTGGCAATTGAAAAAAAAAAATCACAGCCAAACAGTTTAGGGGTAGGGTTATATAACCCCTCATACTGGTACCAGCTTCCTGTCTTTCTGTTCCTATCAGTCAACTCTTACTATACAGATACGACAATATCTGTATAGATATGCTGTTGTAATGATTAGCTCTCAAATGCAGTGGCTTAACAATAAGGATTTTTTTTTTTTTTTTTTTTAACTCATGGCATTTGGAGGTTGAACTTGACTGGGATCAGCTGAGCCTGGCTTGGTTCCAGACCATAGGGCAGGTTTAAAACTATTCCGTGTCTCCTCGTCATGGGAGCTGCGGCTACCTGCACTGTATTTTTTAAAGACAGATGGCAAAAGCATGAGAGCCAGCCAAAGCACACAGCATATTGAAAGCTTCTGTTGGTGTCATACCTTGTGCGATTCCATTGCCCACAAGTCAGACCATGCCCAGTCAACAGAGCAGAGAAGCGCACTCCTCCCAGGGGATCAACAGTGTGGAGAGAGAGAGGAAAGACCATACGATGTGATGCGATTAGACTGTACCCGTGTGGTAGCGGTTAGCTTGCCAACTATCACTTACCTAATAAAGCATGACAAAAATAAAAAGAAGAAGGTAAAGCATTCTGCTACCGCCCCTTTAGTTTCTGACTTAGACTCCCTGACATCAGCTCCAGCCACCACTGCTGCAGTCCAGCTGGCAGATGGGGGGAAAGGTAGAGACGGGAACATTCTTCCTCTTTAAGCAGATTTCTTGGAATTTCACATACTCCTGCCTCTTACATATTACTCTCCCACTCTTAAAGGGTACAGTCTCTAGACATTGGCCCAGCTGAAGCTGGCAGCTTTGTGGCTAAGGAATAAGAGGACATTAAATATTGGCAGTGATGACTTGCAGGAGATGCGCAGAGTTCAGTGTGGGGGTTAGGGGGCCCTAAACTGCAAAGGCATTTTACAAGCACAACAGAATGTCAGCAGCTGAGCCTCCTAGATGTTGCTTTCAGCTACTTTTTTTTTTTTTTTTTTTTTTTTGCCTCCAGAGTTATTGCTGCGGCTCTGTGCCTGCAGTCCACTGCTCCTGGAGGCCATTTTTTCCTATTGTTGTTGCCCTTGTTGTTATCGTTATTGTTGCCATTGATGTTGTTGTTGGATAGGACAGAGAGAAATGGAGAGAGGAGGGGAAGACAGATGGGGAGAGAAAGATAGACACCTGCAGATCTGCTTCACCGCTCCTGAAGCGCGCCCCCCCCCCCCCCCGCAGGTGGGGAGCCGGGGGCTCGAACCAGGATCCTTACACACCAGTCCTTGTGCTTTGCGCCATGTGTGCTTATTAACCCATGGCGCTACCACCTGACCCCCCTCGGCTACTTTTTATTCTCAGTGACCCACAGACCCAAGAAACACACAGATGAATCTAAAGAAATTGCTGATAGGTTATTCCTGTTACCTTGAATTTTCTTTTTTGAAATTTCAAATAATTTGATTATTTTCTTTTTTAAAAAAACCAACACCACGCCTTTGTTGATTTTACAGTGTGACTCCAGGAATGGACAACTTACATAGTTAAGGGCTGGCAAGATAACTCTCTTGTATAGTACACTGCCTTGCCATGTGCACAACCCAAGTTTGAACCCAGCCCCCACACACTGGAGGAAGTTTGCCTGTGTGTCTATCTAAAATCAACTGGTTAAAAAAAAACTTACATAGGGAGTCAGGCGGTAGCGCAGCGGGTTAAACGCATGTAACGCAAAGCGCAAGGATCTGCGTAAAGATCCCCACCAGTCACTCTCCCAATTACTGTGGTTTGGTTGTCTGGCGTTTCCTGCTATGGTATGATGTGTGCATGTACTTAATGGTTGTCTTTTGCCATTAGAATGTCAACCGTGTGTCTATCTTCTGTACTGCTGTGCTCTCAATGCTTGGAAGAGTATTCAGTGCTGTTGGCTGAACATTTCAACGTTTTCAGTTGATCTGGAGTACACTGGGACTCATCTTCTGCAGAGAGTTGACGTTTGCCTTTGCTTACAGGTGTAGGCCCTGCTTCTGTGATGGTCGGCAACCTGGTTGCCGGGAAACGCATAGCACAAGCTGCAGGAAGGGATCTTGGGCAAATTGAAGAGAATGATTTAGTGAGGAAGGTGAGTGTATTAATATGTTGATTTTCGCAAATAAGGTGAGGAAAGAGCTTACACTTCAGGTAATGGATGGAAGATGCACTATCCGGCCTTTCACACGTTGTTTTACATGTTGCTGACTGTTCCTTTTTTTCTTTCTTTTATTATTTTTTTTCTTGCTTTGTGACTTCAGCACCAGTTTCTGGCAGAAATCTTACAGTGGCGAGCCCAGGCAACTCCTGACCATGTACTCTTCATGCTGTTAAATGCCAAGGTATAGAAAAGTCAGTTGTGAATGTCATCAGCTAAATGTTGTGGGACTATCTTGGGCTTTCTTGGTCTCTTTCTTTCATCACAACAGTTTTTTTTTTTTTCTTTTTTCTCTTTTTTTATTTAAGAAAGGAGACATTAACAAAATCATAGGATAAGAGGGGTACAATTCCACACAATTCCCACCACCTGATCTCCATATCCCACTCCCTCCCCTGATAGCCTTCCCATTCTCTATCCCTCTGGGAGCATGGACCCAGGGTCATTGTGGGTTGCAGAAGGTGGAAGGTCTGGCTTCTGTAATTGCTTCCCCGTTGAACATGGGCGTTGACTGGCCGGTCCATACTCCCAGCCTGCCTCTCTCTTTCCCTAGTAAGGTGGGTCTCTGGGGAAGTGGAGCTCCAGGACACATTGGTGGGGTCGTCTGTCCAGGGAAGTCTGGTCAGCACCGTGCTGGCATACCGAAACTGGTGTCTGAAAAGAAAGTTAACATACAAAGCCAAACACATTGTTGAACGACCATGGAGGAAGGTTTCTCTTCTTTTTTTCTTTTTTCTTCTGTGCCAAGTGCTCCCAGCAGTCTCCAGGACAGCTTCCAGTTTTAACAGACTGATTTGATGTTTCATATTGATTTACAAATTTTTTTTATTTCTTTATTGGGGAATTAATGTTTTATATTCAACAGTAAATACAATAGTTTGTACATGCATAACATTTCCCAGTTTCCCATATAACAATACAACCCCCACTAGGTCCTCCATCATCCTTCTTGGACCTGTATTCTCCCCCCCCCCCCACCCCTACCCCAGAGTCTTTTACTTTGGTGCAATACGCCAATTCCAGTTCAGGTTCTACTTGTGTTTTCTTTTCTGATCTTGTTTTTCAACTTCTGCCTGAGAGTGAGATCATCCCATATTCATCCTTCTGTTTCTGACTTATTTCACATAACATGAGTTTTTCAAGATCCATCCAAGATTGGCTGAAAACGGTGAAGTCACCATTTTTTACAGCTGAGTAGTATTCCATTGTGTATATAGACCACAGCTTGCTCAGCCACTCCTCTGTTTCATCACAACAGTTTTATTGCCTACTCTCAGGAAGGTACTGCTACTTTCTCTTTGCTATGACTTATTTTTTCTGCAGTCACTTCAAGTTTGAAATAAGACGTTGGAGTGTGGTTTAGTGCTATCTCTTTTTGTACTACACTAAGGTCATTTGTTCAGTGTGATAGAAATGGTGGGAGCATGGTCTGGGAGGTGGTGCAGTGGATAAAGCACTGGACTCTCAACCATGAGGTTCCAAGTTCAATTCTCAGCAGCACATGTACCAGAGTGATATCTTGCTCTTTCTCTCTATCTTTCTCATAAATAAATAAATAAAATCTTTAGGAAAAAAAAAAAGGAAGAAAAGAGATGGTGGGAGTAGCAGTGCAGTTATAGAGATCTACAGTCTTATAGGATTTGTTATTTGATATAATTTCTTCCTATTTGATTTTGAATTTCTACCAGGAAGAAAATAACTTTAAGTCAACATTTTAAGCCAGATAATTTTAGTCTATGTGTAAATGATTTTTTTGATAAACTACAAAAAGCAAATGGAAAGTCATTTAAGAGTATTTTTAGGGGGCTGGGTGGTATCACAGTGGGTTGAGTGCACATGGTGCAAAGTGCAAGGACCAGCTTAAGGATCCCGGTTCGAATCCCCAGCTCCCCACCTGCAGGGGGTCGCTTCATAAGTGGTGAAGCAGGTCTGCAGGTGACTATCTTTCTCTCCCTCTCTGTCTTCCCTTCCTCTCTCCACTTCTCTCTGTCCTATCCAGCAACAACAACAGCTGTAACAATAATAACAACCACAACAAGGGCAACAAAACGGGAAAAATGGTCTCCAGGAGCAGTGCTGGCACTTAGCCCCAGCGATAACTCTGGAGGAAAAAAAAGCATGTTCAGAGACCAGCTGGTTACTCGCGCAGTGGAGTGCACAGGCCACAGTGCCTCCATACTACTCTTTAAAAAGAAAAATGTTTTAATCATTTGAATATAAGACGGAAATAGTGGTACTTTTTCCTACTTTATTTCCAAACTGAGCTTGAACCTGCTTATACTCTGTTCTTCCCAAAGGGAACTACTGTGTGCACAGCCAGCTGCCTTCAGCTTCATAAGCGAGCTGAGAGGATTGCGTCAGTGCTTGGTGATAAGGGACATCTGAATGCAGGAGACAACGTGGTGTTGCTCTATCCACCTGGTAAGTGCTGGGTTGTAGGCGTGATTCAAGCTTCCTTGCCCGACTATTACCTATAAGACCACAGGAACTCGCCCAGCCGCCCTTCACCACCGCGTTTCACAGTGCAACGGGCCTCATCCATTGTACTTATGTCTGTATTTCTACCATCTACAGTAGAATACCAGAACACTATGGTAAATATTAATGAAGAAATGAGGACTTCCTGACTTTTGGAAACCTTCAAAAGAGCTTTTCTGTGTCTCAACCTGGGAAGTGACACAGTGACTAGAGTGTTGGACTTCGGAGCATGAGGTTCCAAATTTGATCCTTGCCATCACATTTGCAAGAGTGATGCTCTGGTTTTCTCTCCTCCCCAACCCCCTCTCTCATGTTGATGAATAAATCTAAAAGGGATAGATGTTACCAGAATCTAGAATTGTTCAGCAATGGGACCCTTTTCTTAAAATTATATATATATATATATATATATATATATACACACACACACACACACACACACACACACACACACGAGAGAGAGAGAGAGAGAGAGAGAGAGAGAGAGAGACAGAGTTCAGAGCACCACTCTGGCATGTGCAGTGCCTCATGCCTGCAAGTCTTATGCTCTGCCTCCTGGGCTCTCTCACTGAAATGAGCCACCTGGTTAGAATGGGACCATTTCCAAAAACGGGACCCAGATTCCAAAAGCATGTTGTGTATGAGCTCTTCATATTCTGTATGTCATCACTGATTTCTTGATAATTATTGCTTTCATCTTCGTGCTCTGATGAAATTCAGCAACCTTCTCTTTGTAGACAGGGACTCAAGGGGGCCAGGCAGTAGCACAGCAGGTTAAGTGCACATGGAGCAAAGTGCAAGGACCAGAGTAAGGATCCTGGTTCGAGCCCCCAGCTCCCCACCTGTAGGGGATTCACTTCACAAGCGGTGAAGCAGGTCTGCAGGTGTCTGTCTTTCTCTCCCCCTCTCTGTCTTCCCCTCCTCTCTCCATTTCTCTCTGTCCTACCCAACAACGATGACATCAATAATAACAACAACGATAAACAACAAGGGCAACAAAAGGGGAAAAAATAGCTTCCAGGAGCAGTGGATTTATAGTGCAGGCACCGAGCCCCAGCAATAACCCTGGAGGCAGAAAGAAAGGAAGGAAAGAAGGAAGGGAGGGAAGAGAGAAAGGAAGGAAGGAAGAAAGAACAAAAGAAAGAAAAAGGAAGATAGACTCAGAATTATTTCATGATTGGTGTAAACATCTAAAGTTTTAGATGCAATATTTGCTCTGTCCTTTTCTTTCCTTCTCTTTTGTTTCTTTCTCTCTCTCTTTTTCTTTTTTGTCCTTTTCTTTATTCCATATACCACCTAACCCACTCATGCATTCAGCTTTCTTTTGTTCTTTGCCCCTTTAATTTATTTTGCTCTCTGATTCATTATGTTTGAATGATCTATTTTACTTTAGAGAGAGAGAGAGAGCACAAATGCAAAAAAAGAGAGGGCATCTCAATATGTGAGGAAGAGAGAAGCCAGACCACCACTCTGTCTGCAGCACTGCCTATTGAACTGGGAGCATCGAGTTTGCAAGACTTGAACTCTACCAGTAGAGCTATTTTCTTGGTCTCTGTGATTCTTACTATAAGTTATTTTATTTATATTGATTCCTAAGTGAGCCATGTTTAAAAGTAATCCTTTGGGGTTCCTGTGAGATTATCTTCCTTCTACTAGTTAATGATGCAGTGAAGGAGCAATTCCTGAAGAGACCTCTTTGCAACTGCTGTTACCACAAAGTCATTTTCACACTGAGCCAATGCTTTGTGTCTCTGCAACTAGCACACACACGGTGTAGTGACGTCTCAGAGGTTGAACTGCTCCTCACAGAGTGGTCTTATGAATGCATAAAATTCGGGTGTTCGTTAATTCTCCTTCCTCATGTTTTCATTCCTCAAGAAACTAGTTTTTGCAGTTATGTCTTCTACATCTATCAAGTAATGATCTCAAAATGCTTCACAGGTGTCCTTCAGGAGTTGCGGTTTTTGCTTTAATTCTGGCTTCCTTGCTTGTTACTCCTCCTCGGCATCTTTTTCCCATCCTGCAGATACATAATCCAGGGAGTGGTGATCAAACGCAGGCAGGGCCTCATGTATGCAGAGCAGTCATTCTGCCACCGAACTTCACTCCTCCTATTTTAAATTATTTTTATATATGCTTCTTCTTTACCTTCTCTTTATTCTTAATCAGTAGCATTTGTTTTACTGTTGAACAGCACCTGGTACATTATTTAATGAAGTGGGTCTAGAAGGTCTGCGTTTGGGAGAAATAGTTCAGTGGTAGGTCACTGAACTCGCATGCCTGAGTCTCCTGGTTGGACTCCTAGTCCACTGTGTGCCAGAGTGCTGCTCTGGCTTCCGTACGCATGTGCTGGCTCATGTGCACGCACACACTCACTGGCGCTTTCTCTCTCTCTCTCTCTCCCTCTCTCCTCCTCCTTCTCTTCTCTCTCTCTCTCTCTCTCCCTCTCCTTTCCCCTCCTCATGAAACTCTGCCTCACCTGAAATAAATAGTCAATATATTTTTTTAAGTAGTGGGTCTGCATTTCAGTTTCTCATCGCTACTAGCCAGGTACCTGACTTTGTCTTGCAGGCATCGAGCTGATCGCTGCGTTCTACGGCTGCCTGTATGCGGGGTGCATCCCTGTGACTGTCCGGCCCCCACATGCTCAGAACCTCACTGCCACATTGCCCACTGTCCGTATGATTGTGGATGTAAGTACCAGATTCCAACAGCAAGGTGTCAGTATGGATTACCTAGTTTCGTTGAGGAATCAAACCTGTCTCTTGAAAACTTAACATCTTTTCTTTATTCAGACCAAAATGTATCACTCATTGAGGGATAATGGGGAAGTGTTATTGGTTAGACAGCATCGTGTCAAGGTTTGGGCTGGTATACTTCACCTGCTGGAGCACTGACTTGCTTGCCTGCAACTTGAGAGGCTACAGATTCAGCTCCTAGCACTGCCTTACTCCAGAGCTGAGCGGTGCTGCAGTGTCTACAGGGGATGGCGCAGTGACTGGAGATTTGGACTTAAAGGCAGGAGACCCACAAGTTCAGTCCCTGGCATCGCATGTGTCAGACTGATGCTCTGGCTCAGTCTCTTTCCCTCTTCTCATAAATAAGCAAATAGATATATATTTAAAATATTTAAATTCGGGGAGTCGGGCAGTAGCGCAGCAGGTTAAGCACACGTGGTGCAAAGCACAAGGACCAGTGTAAGGATCCTAGTTCAAGCCCCTGGCTCCCCACCTGCAAGGGAGTCACTTCACAGGCGGTGAAGCAGGTCTGCAGCTGTCTATCTCTCCCCCTCTCTGTCTTCCCTCCTCTCTCCATTTCTCTCTGTCCTATCCAACAACGACAACAACAATAATCAATAATAACTACAAACAATAAAACAAGGGCAACAAAAGGGAAAATAAATAAATATTTTAAAAATATTTAAATTCACTTAATATTGTATTAAGTTATCTGTGGACTGGGTGGTGGCCCACCCATCTGAGAACACACACTACCACGTGAATACCTTGCGTCAAGCCCCTGGGCCCCACCTGCAGGGGCCACTTCACAAGTGGAGAAGCAGTGCTACAGGTGCCTCTCTTTTCCTCTCCCTCCCCCTCTCCTCTCAATTTCTCTCTGTTGCACCCATAAATAAATAGTTATCCAAGTCTTGCTCTAAAAGTGATAAAAGTTTCCTTTTCTTCTTTCTTTTTTTGCCAGAGCACTCACTGCTCAGCTCTGATCTCCCCAGCTTGTGATCAAGGTTTCTATAGGATGTGAGGATTGGAGGGAAAATGACCAGTCTGTTTTGCAACATATCGGAATGTATCTGAAAGCAGAGTTGCAAATGGCTCAGTTTCTGTAACTTACTTCTCTAAGAACTGTTGCTGCGCCTACAACTGGAGTCTGCAGCATAAAAATCATTTTTACCAGAAATGACTTTATTACGAAGTTCACCTTAGCAAAATGTCCTTGTTACATTATGCAAAGTTGGCCAGAGTAATCCCAACGCTGATTCCTTCAGAGATCACCCCCTGGGTCCTCTCATTCCCTGAGCACTGCAAAGCTCATGTTGCTATTTTATTATGGTCTCCATGAGCGTATAAAGTTGTGGGGTCCATACTGAGGTCATGATCGTGGAATCTTTGAGAGTAGTTATTGTGAACAATGACATGTTGTGAACAACCCAAATCAGTGGGGGACATTCAAGTGTCGTATAGTTCCCCGAAATGTCGCTCCACATTGCCCTCTGTGTGCTCTGTCCCGTATGATGTGCAGATTGCTGGTGGCTGGAGCCAAGGGCTGTGGTGCTGGGGGGTATGGGGGGGGGGCGCAAAACCTACAGTTGCTTATTTCTGTCCATTTGTTTTTTAGGTCAGCAAAGCCGCCTGCATTCTCACCACTCAGACCCTAATGAGGCTGCTGAGATCCAGAGAGGCATCAGCTGCTGTGGATGTGAAAACTTGGCCAACTATCATTGACACAGGTGAAAGGGGCATTTCTCCAGAGCTGTTGAGGAAGCACAAATTTTCACTCTCTGAGATGTTCTAGACTCTCCTACCAAGACATCAATACACCTCTTACATTGCAGGACATTATGCACTTGCTAAGACAGGGGCAAATCTTTTAGTCTTTTCTTTTTAATTTTGGAAATGATGATGATTCACAAAGCAGTCACTGTCACATGAGTACATAGGGGCATGTATATAAATATGTAAATAGGGGCATGTTTGTTTATTTTTTACCAGAGCACTGTAAGGTTGGCTCTTGCTTATGGTACTGCTAGGGATTGAACCTGGACCTCGGGTGCCTCAAGCATGAAAGTCTTTTTGCATAACCACTATGCTCTCACCCCAGCCCTAGGGGCAAATCTTCATATCCAGTTAGATCAAGTTCTGAAGGACTCCACAACCCCCACCGACCAGACCCAAAGAAATAGATTTTAATGTGATAGAGATTCTGGAAACAAAAAGTGTCTTGCTTTTTATTCTTGGCCTTATCAAGCAGTGATCAGGTTTTTATGTCAGATGTGGCCATGTACATGCAGAGGCATGTGCATCTTAAAACTTCCAGAGGTGATTGTAGATGGAACAGTGTTGAAATTATAGTCAGAGGCCAGTTCTAGTTCAAGTCTCAAATGTAACCTTGTCTAGAATTACACTTCCTATATAATGCTACCTATGCTTGTCTGACTTGCATTTTTATTAAGAGTAAATGCACATAACATGAAAGTACTTGGAAACATATAACATGCATGAATTTTAGATAGTGTTCATAGTAAAAAGGGTTTTGTTTGTTTGTTTGTTTGTTACCAGCACTGGCTTACAGTGGTGTTGGGGACTGAACTGAGGATCTTTGGTGTCTCAGGCATTGAGGTTTTCTTGCATAACCCTTATGCTATCTCCCTAGCCCAGAAGGGGGGTATGACACAAGGCTATCTGGAGAATGATGGTATAACAATGAGTGTGGGTTTTGGAGTCAGGAAGGTGGGGTTCAAATCCTCATAGTTCCGTTACCCTCTGAGTATCTCTACTTTATTTTTTTAAATTATTTATTTATTATTGGACAGAGACAGAGAGAAATTGAGAGAGGAAAGGGGAGACAGAGAGAGAGGGAGACAGATAGACACCTGCAGCCCTGCTTCACCACTCCTGAGGCTTTCCCCCTGCAGGTGGGGACCAGGGGCTTGAACCCAGGTCCTTCTGCACTGTGATGTGTGCACTCAGCCAGGTGCGCCACCACCTGGCCCCTACTTTATTTTTTTTAAGGTTTTTTTATTTCATGAGAGAGAGGGAAGCCAGGGCATCACTCTAGCACACACGGTGCAGGGGTGTGAATCCACACCCATAGCTTTCCTCAGCTGCCTGAGGAGCCATAGTCACTTGGCAAAACTGTCTATGAAGTGGGTGTTGTGTCTGGAAAAGTCATCCTGGAGCTGTGCAGCCTTTGTGACTACCCCCATCCCTTTGCCACATTAACTTGGAGAAAAATTCCAACTTTTATAGCAGTTCATGATTAATGTGACATTTACCAAATGGAGAATAATTAGTGAACTTTAACTTGAAATCAGCATGATAACAACTACAGCTTTTTGAGCATTTGCACTGTTTTAAGAGTGTTTGCTGTGGCCTGGGATGTGGCACAGCATGTAGGACTCTCACTGGGCTTCTGTGCGTAGGGTCCCTAGTTCAGTCCCCAGCAGCACATATATGCCAGAGGGATTCTGTTGTACATGTTTTCAGCTTCTGTTATGTCCCCCTCCTGACCTTCTAGTAAATACACTTGCCAGATGTCAACTTGCTGGTATATAGTAGCTCACAGGCGGTGTCCTCAGCCCGCAAGCCCTCTCTAGTAGTGTCTCAGGCAAGCTGTTCGTTCGATACCTGAAATCTTAAGCTTTCACCAAGTCACAGAAGCTAAGTTTGGCCATAGCAGAGCCACAGGAAACCGACTGAAGAGCACTGGTTATCACGCTCTAACATGCCTGACTGACATCAGGGTTTTCTCTTTTCGTTGCAGATGATTTGCCCAGGAAAAGATTACCTCAGCTGTATAAACCACCCACCCCTGAGATGTTGGCGTATCTCGATTTCAGTGTCTCCACAACAGGCATGCTTACAGGAGTGAAGGTAGAGTGGCCTGGAGATGGACACTGGGTGCTGGTACAGTGCCAGGGCCACAGGGATAGATGTGACCACTGGCCCTTTGGCAAACGCTAGAAGAAGAAGGGGCTTGGGAGCAGTCGGCATCCCTGCTCTGTTTTCATAAGTAAAGTTTGTTATCCCCAGGAATTTGTAACTTGTAATATGAAGCATTTTGAGCCTTGCTAATATGAGTTATCAGTAGAGCCAGGATGAAATCACAGATTCAGATTTCATAAAACCCAGTATTGACTCATGACCAGAAACACGCCACCATAAGTCATTTTGAGGTATTTGGGGGATCACAGCTCTCGCTCAAGCTGTTTGCCTGCCTGTGGGGTACCAGTCCCACCCTGTTCCTGTGCGTTCCCTTCCAGATGTCCCACTCTGCGGTCAATGCTCTTTGCAGAGCCATCAAGCTCCAGTGTGAGCTGTATTCTTCTCGGCAGATCGCCATCTGCCTTGACCCGTACTGTGGACTTGGCTTTGCGCTCTGGTGTCTCTGCAGGTAAGTTGGGAAGAGCAGGTGGGCGTGCCTTTGGGGTGCTCACCCTCTCAGCCTTTCCTCTCAGTTTGGTAAAGTGTCCATAAGAATGCTCCTGTTTCCAGAAGTTGTGTACCTGATGTTTGTCTGACGTTCCTGGAGTTTGAATTCCCTTTTTCTTTGATGTGACTGCTATGTCTCATACGAAAGGGCGGTGATCTTGCTACTGCTCTCTGTTCCATCATGTAATCCCCAGGTTAGAAGCAGAGCCAAGTAGGAGGATGCTACCTGGGTGAAATATGTCATGCTTTGTCAGCCAGAATGCACCCCGAGGCTTGACAGGAAGGAATATGAGAAGGGATGACAGTGACAGCCTGTGGCTGGGAAGTAGCACGTTTGTTCTGGCCGGATTGTTCCTTGTGAAAAAAGAGTCCCACTCGTCCACTATCCTCCCAGGGCACTTACCTAAGACCTGCATTTCAGCTCTTCGATGAGTGTCCCCATGAATATTTCTTAGATCCTGCAGGGTCTGGGTGATGGCACATCAGTAGAGACAGCTTCTTACCATGCCTAAGGACCTGGGTTCAAGCCTCTGGCCCTCCTTGCAGAGGGAAGCTTCACAAGAAGTGAAGCAATGCTGCAGGTGTCTCTCTTTTCTCCCTATCTCCCCCTTCTCTCTCAATTTACTTGTCTCTATCAAACAGAAAAAGAACGAAAAAACTGGCTGCCAAGAACAGTGAATTCATTATGTAGGCGATCAGCCCCAGCAATTGCTCTGGTACCCCCCATCTTATATCTCTACATTTCCACGCATCCTCAGGGGCTGGGAAAATAACATAATGGTTATGCACAGACTTTCATGCCTGAAGTACTAGAGTTGCCAGGACTCCCCGCACCACCGTAAGCCAGAGCTAAGCAGTGCTCAGCTAAAATAATAAATAATAATAAGTAAAAATAAAAATGAATTACTTTAGACACCTGCAACTCGGCATCCTCCTTCTTCATCCTAATGTGTTGTTAGAATGGTATCATTCGGGAGTTGGGCGGGTTAAGCGCAGGCAGCGCAAAGCGCAAGGATCCTGTTTCAAGCCCCTGGTTCCCCACCTGTAGGGGAGTCGCTTCACAGGCGGTGAAGCAGGTCTGCAGGTATCTGTCTTTCTCTCCCTCTCTCTGCCTTCCCCATCTCTCTCCATTTTTCTCTGTCCTGTCCAACAACAGTGGCATCAATAACAATAATAAGTACAAGGGCAACAAAGGGAAAATAAATAAATATAAAAAAGGAATTTTAAAAATGGTATCATTCACATATAGGTCCTAACTAGGGATTTGAACATTATCTTCAACTTCTATTTCATTGTGTCTCATATCCAATTAATTGTCATGTCTTGGGCTGGGAGGACAGCATAATGGTTATACAAAAAGACTTTCATGCCTGAGGCTCCGAAGCCCCAGCTTCCATCCCCAGCACCACCATGAGCCAGAGCTGAGCAGTGCCCAGCTCTAGTAAAATTAAGTTAAGGGGCCAGGTGGTGGTACATCAAGAGCACACATCCTACAATGCGCAAGGACCTGGGCTCAAACCCCCAGTGCCCACCTTTAAGAGGGAAGCTTCACAAGTGCTGAAGCAGTGCTGCCAGTGTCTCCATATCTCCTCCTTCTCCATTCCTTTTTGCCTCTATCCAAAAGAAATAAATATCATTTGGTATAACAAAAAAATTAAATAGTGGTCCAGGAGGAGGATTAAGCATTGGACTCTCAAGCATGAGGCTCCAAGTTCAATCCCCGGTAGCACATGTCTGTTTTTTTTTTTTTCCCTCTCTCCTCCTATATTTCTCATTAATAAATAAGTAAAAATATTTAAATAAGAAATATCATTCCCTTTGGCTCAGGTGTTCCTAAACCTAGCTATGCAGAAAAAATCTCCTGAGGGTGTGCTTATAAGACAATTAAACAAAAAGCTAACCAATTAATGGGCCTCCACTGGCCCAGGAGGGGCACAGTGATGAAGCAGTAGACTCACAGACCTGAAGTCCCAGGATTGACCCCTGGCACTCTCCCTCCCTCCCTCTCATTAACAAATAAACAACTTTTGAAAAACACTTAGGTGTTTATTTTAGAAGACAGACCAGACCACTGCTCAGCTCTGGCTTATGGTGGTACTGCAGGTTGAACCTGGGACCTCCGAATCTCAGATGTGAAAGTCTTTTGCAAAACCATTATTCTTTCTCCCCACTCCATAAATAAAGCTAAAAAAGAACAGGCCTTCTCTGGACTTGCTAAGTTAGATCTCCACAGATGGAGACCACAATTCCAACGTACACATGTTGGGTTGCTGGCCTCCCAGAGGCTGAGCTCCATGTAGACTGCCTGTATGATGTGACTGCCGGTCTTTCCTTCTCGTCCTGGCTGCATTGTTGGACCTTACGACCTCATCACATCTTGCCCTGCCTGGCGTAGCTGTCTGTCAGCCGTCAATGCCCTCTGTCTCCAGCCCCTCCTCTGTGTTGCTAGCTTTGCCTCCACCTTAAATCCACAGTGACTGTCTAAATGGGTAGAATCTTAACTTCTTCCGTTTGGTCAGTAGGGGCCCTTTCACAATGGGGCCCCAGCCCATTTGGCCTGACTTTTAAATCTCTTTCTGTGCATCCTGTGCTCTCATATTTCACACTAGCATACTATTTCTGACACCCCTGAACACACCCTGTGATTTTTTTTTTTTTACTGCTGTACCTTTGCAAATGTGCTTCCGCTCGTGGGATGCCCTCCCACCATCCCCACGTTCCCCAGACACTGCTCGTGCTTTAAACCCCAGCTTCATCTCACCTACTTGGTGAGACACCCCCCAACCCAGTTTGAATGTCTTGCTCTTGGTTCTGTGACCTTGGTGTCTTTTACCCATGTGAGATACTGCACATTTTGCAGCCCATGCGTCCTTATAGTTGTTGCGTCTTAGGAATTACACTGGGATAAGGAAATATAGATTGTAGAATATAACAAATACTCTTTGATATTTATATCTGATATGACCCTGTGTTGTCGCTTGAGCCCAGTCAATCCCCATCGAGTGGATGGTGTTCTGGGCATCTAGATACAGGCGAGGATAAACCAGTAACACCATCACTTGTCTCTTCCTTGCAGTGTCTACTCAGGTCACCAGTCCATCTTAATTCCTCCTATGGAGCTAGAAAACAACCTCTTCCTCTGGCTCTCTACTGTCAACCAGTACAAAGTAAGAGATACTTTCTGCTCCTACTCAGTAATGGAGCTCTGCACCAAAGGGCTTGGAAACCAGGTGGAAGTGCTGAAGGTGAGCAGCGACTGCAGGCAGCCAGTCCTGAGGGGCCTTAACGAAGCAGGCCCGGCCACGATGGCTCCTGAACACAACGAGCAGCTGCCTGCTTCTGGCTGGCCAGCGAGAGTTTGGGGAACCTCCGGGGTTTCTCTCTTCTATTTTCTAGTGTAATCATGGTCCAGGAGAAGGAAAACTGAGCTAGCAGTGTGTGTGCGTGCGTGTGCGTGCGCGTGCATGTTGAGAAAGGATTTGATCTCTGTAGGGTTCTACATGTACGTTTCTCTCAGTCCCATCTCTCCATTCTGAAATAGGCAGAAATCTAAGATACAGATATGAGGAAGCAGAGTGGGAGTAGGTAGAATAATAGTTACGCAAAGAGACTCATGCCTGAGTCTCCAAAATGCCAGGTTCAGTCCCCCTGCACCACCATAAGCCAGAGATGAGTGGTGCTCTGGTTTAAAAAAAAAAAAAAAACTGAGGAAGCAACTGAAGAATAATAGTAACTAGTAACTTGTCAGACATTGTGCTTTCATGTCTGAGCTTCCTGGTTCGTTCCCCAGCCCTGCATATGCAAGAGTGATGTTTTCCCTACCCACTCCTCTCCTTCTCCATCTCCCCTGCTTCATGTGAGACTCTGTCTCTGTAATAGATGAAAAAAGTTAATCTTTAAAAAAAAATGGTGGGGGTTAAAAATACAAGGGTCTGGGTTCTACCCCGGTCCCACCTGCAGGGGTGCTACCTGAGTGCTGAACTACGGCTGCAGCTGTCTCTCTGTCTCTTTCCCTCTCTCCCCCACCCCCTCTGTCTTAGCCCAATAATAAGTAATTAAATAAAAGATCTTAAAAGAGAGCGAGAATGAGCAGACTGGTCTCAGTGGAATGCTCTGGCGTGCTCTGCACACGTCTAGGTGTCTGACATTCCTTAGCTTTCCTGACCCGTGAGAACGGCGACACCCCCACCCTCATGCTGTTCTTTAAGGACCCCACTAACCTGCTCATGTGCATGATGTCTTTCAGACGAGAGGAATCAACCTCTCCTGCATCCGGACGTGCGTGGTGGTGGCCGAGGAGCGGCCCCGCATTGCCCTCCAGCAGTCCTTCTCCAAGCTCTTTAAAGACATCGGGCTCTCCCCTCGCGCTGTCAGCACCACTTTCGGGTCAAGAGTCAACGTAGCGATATGTTTACAGGTGACTGACATGGGCTCTCTCTCAAACCTCACCTGGCGTGTGCCCTGGCCATAGTCACTTACTGAAGGACTGTGTTGTTTGCTTGCTTTGATCTTCTCAGCACCTCATTTTGCTCCTCTGTGAGATGAAGAGAACAGTATTACCCTTCTTAGGCTCATTCTGTAGAAAGACTGAGTCACCAGGTGACACGTACTTGATGCCAAGCCCTGCAGTCGAGCACTAGTGTAAATGTTTAGTCATTTTATGGTCAGTGATAAGGCAAGGTGATTTCTGACTCTGTTTGAATCCTAAATGTTAGCTTTTTTTAAAAATCTCCTTCATTTTTTATGACTTTTTTTTTTGGCAAAGGGATTATATATATGACTTTGTTTATTTATAATTGGATAGAGACATAAATTGAGAGGGGAGAAAGAGATAGAGAAGGAGAGAGACAAAAAGATACCTGCAGTACTGCTTCACCACTTGAGAAGCTTTCTCCCTGCAGGTGGGAACCAGAGGCTTGAACCTGGATCCTTGTGCACCGTGATGTGTGCGTTTAACCGAGTGCGCCACGCCTGGCCACAGACTTTATTTATTTCAGTCAAATGATGGACGTTGCCCTGTTATTCTTGGTGGGTAAATGACAGACTAGGAGCAGCCCAGGAGGTGGTGCAGTGGATAAAGCATTGGACTCGTAAACATGAGATTCAGGGAGTTGGGCGTTAGCACAGCCGGTTAAGCGCACATGGTGCCAAGCGCAAGGACCAGCATAAAGATCCCAGTTCGAGCCCCCGGCTCTCCATCTGTCTTTTCACAGGCAGTGAAGCAGGTCTGCAGGTGTCTATCTTTCTCTCCCCTTCTGTCTTCCCCTCCTCTCTCGATTTCTCTCTGTCCTATCCAACAACAACATCAATAACAACAACAATAATAATAACTACAACAATAAAACAAGGGCAACAAAAGGGAATAAATAAATAAATAAAATTAATATTTTTTAAAAATGAGTTTCAGTCCCCAGCATCATATGTGCCATAATGATGCCCTGGATCACTTTCTCATTAGTAAACAAATGTTTTAAATGAATGACGGGGGTCAGGTGGTAGCGCAGTGGGTTAAGCGCACATGGTGCAACATGCAAGGACCGGCGTAAGGATCCCAGTTCGAGCTCCTGGCTACCCACCAACAAGGGGGGTCGCTTTGCAAGTGGTGAAGCAGGTCTTCAGGTGTCTATCTTTATCTCCCCCTCTCTGTCTCCCCCTCTTCTCTCGATTTCTCTTTGCCCTATCCAACAACAGTAATGACGACAATAATAATAACAAGGGCAACAAAAAAAAAATATGGGGAAAATGGCCTCCAGGAGCAGCGGATTTGTAGTGTAGGCACCAAACCACAGCAATAACCCTGGAAGCAAAAAAAAAAAAAAAAAAAAAAAAAAAAGATAGAAAAGGAACTATAGAGATTACAAAAAGAAAAAGTGCTGTCTCTTAGAGGCTAATAATGCAAACACAGGTCTGCTCTGACAACGGACGACCACGTGATTTCCCAGTAGCATCAAGATGCTGTAGCCTCAAGCCCCACCCTGGGCCCCATGCTACCAGTGTGGGCCCGGGCTGGCTTTGACAATCCCTCCCTCCCTCCCTCCCTCCCTCAGAGTTTGAGGATCAGAGTTCTCCTCAGCCTGATAACCTTGCAGTAAGTACTACTGCAGCCCCTGTGAAAAGGGTCCGGGCCTTGCCCCAGAGGAAGAGAGGAGAAAAACGGGGTCTAGCTGGCTAGAATCTCTTTCAGGTGTTAGCTATCACCCTACCTCACATACAGAGTTCGGATTTTTCAAGTATGTGACTAAATTATTTACTGATATTACTTCTTCTGAAAATGAGTAATGTAAAAACAGTTTGTCTAAATTTTAAATAAGCCGTGTCTTCATTTTTTCTTTAGGGAACCTCAGGGCCAGATCCAACTACTGTTTACGTAGACTTGAAATCACTGAGGCATGACAGGTATGGTGGGTTTCTTATGCTCACCCTTTAGGGTCCCTACACATAAAAAGATCTGCACTCTGAGCCCCCATCTCCTCTGTATCTTCCGAGTGGGGGCGGGGAGAGGGTTGGAGTGGGTCCGTAACACCTGGTAACTTTTACCCGCTAACAAGTCTGTAATTCTCACAGCTGCTGCACTGCTCTTTAATGTCAAAATGCAATACTTGGTTCCTACCTGGGTAAACATGTATTTTGTGACACTTTGGCATAAATTAGACTGAAATAGAGAGAGGCTGAACTCTAGATATTTAAAAATAAAAGACGGGGCAGACAAGACGAGTGAGGCAGAATCAGGTGTTATCAACAACGTTTTGTCTTAACCCCAGGTGCGAAAGTTTGCCTCCTCCTCAGCTTACAAGGGTGTTTCAGCTGGGTCCCCAGGTGAGCACTTGGCCTCGGGGCTCAGGGGCCTCTTCCAGGTCCCACTGACTTGGCTGTGTGCCTTCATGAGCCAGCCGCTGGCACAGACCCAGCCTGCACAGGTGGCACCTCTCTGTAACGCGGGGTCTGCAGCCAGGGAGTTTGCCTTCCTGAGGACATTTGCCAGTGGGGACATTTTTGGTTGTGAAATGGCACGGGGGAGTGGTACTGACATCTAGAGGCCTTGGATGTTGCTGAACAGCCTCCAGTGTTCAAGATAACCTTTTACTCAAAGAATTGCGTGGCTCAAAATGCCAGTAATGCCAGGTTTGAGAATACTCAGGAGAGGCCAAACAGAGGCCGTAGGAAGGCAGCAGATACCTGTAATAGGCTGTGTGAATTCGTTGTTTGAAAGGCTTACAATAGAATAACCATTCTTCTTCTGCAGGGTTCGTCTTGTGGAACGGGGCGCCCCCCAGAGTTTGCTGCTCTCCGAGTCTGGAAAGGTAATGTGTTCTGTTAGCCACTGTGGAGTGGTCTGTGGAAAGTGCTGCAGTTTGAGGAAGCCTGAAGCAGCGCCACTACCCAAGAGAAAACTCGGGTGAATGCTGGAGACAGTTCAGGAATTTCAGTGTGACTGACGGGTTAAAATTCATCAGGTATACAGATAAAAAGGATAGCAGAATTGAGCTTGCCTAATTCCCACAGTTTTTGTCTTTTAACAGAACACTGCTCAGTTCTGGTTTATGGTGGTACTGGGGATTGAACCTGGGACTTCAGAGCCTAAGGCATGCAAGTCTTTTGCATGACCATTATGCTGTCTCCCCCATCCTTCCACAGGTTTTTTTAAACATCCACTGACATATTTTTCCTATTTGACAAGCCCTCAAAATTTGCTGTTCATTATATTTGAGTTAGAGGGAAGAGCAAAACGTAACAAGACCCAGTTCCATCTGTGTAAGTTTTATGAGGACAAGAGCAAGGGCAGCAGGTAGGGCATGACTTGTGATCAAAGAAAACTTTGTTTTGTTTTATTACTGTTAATGCATTTGTTTTACCAGAGCAATGCTCAGCTCTGGCATATAATGGTGTGAAGGGTTTTAGCTGGGGCTTCTGGTGCCTCAGGCATGAAAGTCTTTTGCATAACCATTATGCTATATCCCCCCCAAAAAAACATTTATTTACAGTTGAAAGAGAAATCAAAGTGAGAATCTGATGAAGGGTATTCCTAAATGGTGTTTTTTTTAAAAAGATTTTAAAATGTTTACTCCTTTTTATTGCCCTTGTTGTAGTTATTAATGTTGTTGTTATTGATGTCATCATTGTTGGATAAGACAAGACAGAAATGGAGAGAGGAGGGGAAGACAGAGAAGGGGAGAGAAAGATAGACACCTGCAGACCTGCTTCACCGCTAGTGAAGGGACTCCCCTGCAGGTGGGGAGCCGGGGGCTCGAACCAGGATCCTTACACCGGTCCTTGTGCTTAACCCCTTGCGCTACCGCCAGACTCCCAGGTTTTTTATGGGGATAAGATTTATTTAAAAAAAGAATGAAATGTTAAGAAGTTGAAAATGTTAAGTAGTGGTCCCAGTGGTAGTACAGTAGATAAAGCATTGGACTCCAAGCAGGAGGCCTCAAGTTCAGTACTCAGCAGCACATGCAGTAGAGCGTTGCTCTGGTAACCTATCTCTCTCTCTCTCCTTAACTCTCATTAATAAATAATAAAACATTAAGTTGATGGACAGAGTAACAGCTCAGCTGGCAGAGCATAGGACTTGCATACTTGAGTCTCCTGGTTAAGTCCCCAGGACCACATGTACCAGAATGAGTTCTGACTTTTCTCTTTCTGTCTCTCTCTCCTCACTCTATCTCAAATAAAATAAATCTTTAAAAGATATATATTATCGTGGTCTGGGAGGTGGTGCAGTGAGAAAACTTTGGACTCTCAAGCATGAGGTCCTGAGTTCGATCCCCGGCAGCACATGTGCCAGAGTGATGTCTGGTTCTTTCTCTCTCCTCCTGTCTTTCTCATTAATAAATAAAATCTTAAAAAAAAAAAAGATATATATTATATGCAGCCAGCAAAGTAGCCTACTTGGGCAGTGTGCAGCTCAGCCATGTTCACAACCTAGGTTCAAGCCCAACACTCCGCTGCATGATGCTAGATACATAGCTACAGGGCCCAGTGGTGGTGCGCCTGCTTGAGCACAGATGTCACGTGTGCGAGCATCAGGGTTTAAGCCCCAGACCCCACCTGCAGGGGAGCTTTACAGCTGGTGAGGCGTAGCTGCAGGTGTTGCTCTGTCTCCCTCTCTGGCCCTCTTCCCTCTCAGTTTTTCTCTGGTTTGTCAAATAAATACATGAAAAGAGAGCTAGGTAGGTAGGTAGAGTCATAGATATAGATAGTCACATAGAGATAGATGGAGTCATATATACTAAAGAGTGACCCAGGAGGAAATACAGTTGTAGGGTTCTAAGCTTGCGGGCATGAGATTCAGAGTTCAGTCTTTGGTACCACATGTGCCAGAGTCCTGCTCTTACCTCTCCCCCCACAGCCCCTTCCCCATTAAATAAATAATTTGTTTAAAGATTTTATTTATTAATGAGAAACAAGGAGGAAAGAGATAGAGCCAGATATCACTGTGTTACATTTGCTTCCGGGGATTGAACTTGTGCTTTATCCATTACACCACCTCCCAGACCACAATAAATATATATATATTTTTGTCTCCAGGGTTATTGCTGGAGCTCGGTGCCTGCACCATGAATCCATTATTCCTGGAGGCTTTTTTTTTTCCCCTTTTGTTGCCCTGGTTGTTTGGTTTGTTTTTCCTTAATCGTGGTTATTATTAATGTTTTTGTCGTTGTTGGATAGGATAGAGAGAAATGGAGAGAGGAGGGGAAGACAGAGAGGAGGAGAGAAAGACACCTGCAGACCTGCTTCACTGCTCATGAAGCGACCCCCCCTCCTCCCACAGGTGGGGAGTCAGGGGCTCAACCGGGATCCCTATGCCAGTCCTTGCGCTTCGCACCACATGTGCTCAACCCACTGCGCTACCGCCCGGCCCCCACAAATAAATATTTTTAAAAATACTAAATAAGGGGTTGGAGATAACTCACCTAGTAGAGCACATACTTTATCACGCATGAAGACCCAGGTTCTAGTCCCTGGAAACCACACAGGAACACCGTGCAGAGGGAAGCTTCATGGACGACCCATGGAATATTCCTGTGGCATCTCTCCTTCCCTCTGTCTCTCGCCCTTTACCTGGGAGGGAGACAGACTGGAGAGTCTGCCACCAGGAGTAATGGAAGCATGCAGGCACAAAGCCCTAGCAAAGCCCCCCAAATAAATAATAATTTAAAAAAAATTATTATCTCTATTTATTTATTGGATAGAGACAACCAGAAATCAAGAGGGGTGGGGGAGATACAAAGGGAGAGAGACAGAGAAACACCTGCAGCCCTGCTTCACTACTCGCAAAGCTTTCCCCCTGCAGGTGGGGACGGGGGCTCGAACCCAGGTCCTTGCACATTGTAATACATGTGCTCAACCAGGTGCGCCACCACCTGACCCCCCCTTTTAATGTCCAATAAAACATTTAGTTGTTTTCTTAATCCACCTCCAGTCTGCTATAACAGAATGCCATAGCCTGCGTGGCCTGTCCACAGCAGAGACTCCGCCGCACAGTTCTGAAGAATGGAAACATCAAGGTGCCTGGTTGTACCTGGTCACCCCCTGTGGCCTTACCTCTTGGCACCTTCACATTGGGAACTAGGTTTCAACATATGCGGAGTCTGGTGGGCACAACATTCAGCCTCTTAACAGTTTTGCACAACTTACAAAGGGCAATAGAATTCAGCAGGGACTGTCAAATTTCCCAGCCCTTAAAGCAAGAGTAATGTCACAGAATCCCTTCTAATGATTCTGAAACACAGAAAAGGGAGTCAGAAAAGTGTTTGCAACTCACCCATCCACAGGCTGTCTGAGGCCATGGGACAAAGACTCTGGTTCCACTGTGCCTGATGCCTTAAAGGTGGAACTGGGCTGATCCTCTAGTCTGGTCAAATCTGAATCTGCTTCAGATAGTGTGTTCGAGTGCTTCCGAAGCTTCAGTTTAGCTCCTAGCACAGAATGGCCCTCTCACTTGAGATCTGAAGTGTGAGCCCAGGTGACGACTGTAGGGTTTTTAATCGTAATAGTGTCTAATAGAAATACATTCGTACATAGAAAGACAAGGTTAAGGGGCATCATGAATAAACAAGCCTTTCTTTCCCACTGCCCAACCCCTAGCATCGTTCTCAGTCTCATATTTCTTTTGTTTTGTTTTGAGTCTTATTGTATCTCTAGTCACGGAGGGTGATGCACTTAGCACCATTCAGAGAGCCCCTGACTTTTGTGCACTTCTCACCTCACCGGTGGGATCAGAGGGGAGGTGACTGCACTTCCTAGAGGTCATTACCTATAATTAAATTCACGCTGTGTTTCACTTTGATTCTTAGATTTTACCTGGAGTGAAAGTGGTCATCGTTAATCCCGAGACCAAAGGGCCTGTTGGAGATTCTCACCTGGGAGAGGTATGTATGATTTTCACCTTTACTCTGAAAAGTCAGCAGTGAAATCCTTTAGAACTCACCTTGTAGAAGTCAGTGGAATCTTGAGTAGAGCTCTTCTCACACCAGGAGTTTTTCATCTCTCCCTGAAATGCACAAGGCGGCTATGGACGGACAGAAGGGAAATCCACATTTAGAGAAGATTTTACTATCCAAACTAGAGTTAGTCCCAGATTTGCCCACTGGACCCCTGAGCTAAGAAAAAAATGTGCGAATGCTGCTGCCCATTCCCATTATGAAGAGAGAGAACTGAAAGGAGGCGGCGGTATTTACAAATCGATGCAAAGTGTATTTTCTCTTTCAGGCCGTACCCGTTTCTATATTGATACATATTTTTAAAGACTGAATTTTCTTCCTCCAAGTCCTTGAAGGACACTGTTGTTTCGTCCCTCGGCTGACTGGGAGTGGAGCCAGAGGACCCAGACTTTGCCGGTTCTCGGTGTTGAGGAAGTTATTTACCTCTCTGACTCGGTTTCTTGATCTGTGACTACCAGTAATTCCACTACCTTGCCCCCCTTGTAGAATCATGTGACAATGAGATGCACTGATGCCTGTATCTGTAATGCGCACGGAGCTATTCCCATCACATTAACATGTGCTCAGTAAATGTTTTTATTACTTTTGTCACTGCTTGCATAGCTGTGTTCAGATCGTCAGTTCACATGCCCTGTTATGGATACCTCAGTCTCAGCAGCACAGAAATCCTCCCCTGGTGCCTGTGGGAGACCCCAGAAGAGGCTGAGAAGTGAGACAGGAAGGCAGGGCAGTGGGATGGCTTAGAGCATTAGCCTCTGCAGTCACACTGGCTTGGGCAGGAGGCTCTTAGGTCTCTCCATTTCTAGCTGCTTGTTTCTTCCATTGTATAAGAGAAGATGGCTACACCATCTGTGTGAGGGCTGATGGAGATAAGGCATAGAAAGCACTTAGCTCACTGCTGAACACACGGTAAACACTTGATAAATGTCAGCTGCTATCGTTGTAGTTGTGTTATTGTTCTGAAAATAGAAATGAGATTCAGAAATCAAAAACAATCCCAAGAGAATCGAAATTGAGACAGTTGTATGTTCCTGGTGAAATGTTATCAGTACCCTTTTCTTGTTACAGATTTGGGTAAACAGCTCCCACACTGCCAGTGGCTATTACACCATCTATGACAGCGAGACTCTTCAGGCCGATCATTTCAACACTCGCCTCAGCTTTGGAGATGCTGCACAAACACTCTGGGCTCGGACAGGATACCTGGGCTTTGTCCGCCGGACTGAGCTCACGGCAGCCACAGGAGGTATCTTTCACCCTGTTTTGTCCTGCTTTGCATTTGCTTTCTTTTCTTTTTTTTTTTTAATATTTATTTATTTATTCCCTTTTGTTGCCCTTGTTTTATTGTTGTAGTTGTTATTGATGTTGTCGTTGTTGGATAGGACAGAGAGAAATGGAGAGAGGAGGGGAAGACAGAGAGGGGGAGAGAAAGAGAGACACCTGCAGACCTGCTTCACCGATTGTGAAGTGACTGTGACTGACCCCCCTGCAGGTGTGAAGCTGGGGGCTCGAACCGGGATCCTTACACTAGGCCTTGCGCTTTGCGCCACCTGCGCTTAACCCACTGCACTACCGCCTGACTCCCTGCATTTGCTTTCAACTCAAGCCTTGTTTGCATTCAGCGTGTCTAATACCAGATCTCTCTCTCTCTCTCTCTTTCTGTCAGAGCGTCATGATGCACTGTATGTGGTGGGAGCTCTGGACGAGACCCTGGAACTAAGAGGATTACGATACCACCCAATTGATATCGAGACCTCAGTGTCTCGGATCCACAGGAGCATTGCTGAATGGTAAATCCCCCTGCCTGCACAGATTGGGTTCCCACCTCGGCTGAGGTTATCAGTTTAAACTGCTCTAAGTCATAAGCCCTCCGCACCACATCCCACCTACAAGCTGAACTCCCAAGAGAGGTGTAAGAAAACAAGTGGGCTGACCCAGCTGCAGCTCGGTGGCCATATGCCGTGGTAGGCAGATGCTAAGTGCCCAGTATGGAACTCTCTTGGTGAAAGACTCTTAGTATGTGGAAAGACCCTAACTGATCATCTGCCTCAAAGACTTGGGGGGCTGGGAGATAGGTAGGTAGGTAGCTACTTCAGCCTGTTAGAGCAGCAGCTTGCATGCCACAGGGCCCATGGGCGCATGTCCTATCCCTGAGATAACCTTCTGATTGCTGTTTGTTTTGTCTTTATTGTAAAACATTTATCTTATTATTTCATGAGAGAGACAGAGAGCCAGAACATCACTCTGGCATATGAGGTGCCAGCGACTGAACTCAGGACCTCATGCTCTGAAGTCTGGAACTCTACCACTGTGCCACCTCCATGGCTGTGCCCAGCACCATCTTTTTTTTTTTTCTTTTCATAATGGTTATGCAAAGAGACTCTCATGCCCGAGGCTCCAAGGTCCCAGGTTCAGTCCCCAGCACCACCATAAGCCAGAGCTGAGGGAGCTCTGGTCTCTCTTCCCTCTCTCTATACCTCTCATTAAAATAAAATAAAATAAAAATATTTAAAAAACAAAAGAGTAGGCTCTAATCCAGTAGGACTGGGGGTCTTTTGTTTGTTTGTTTCACCCAGCACCATCTTATGTCAGAGTTGAACAGTGTTCTGGTCTTTCTCTCCTGCTCCTCTCTCATTCTCTTCCTCATGATATATAAATAAATCTTAAAAATATTATTTTTCCCGGTTCGAGCCCCCAGCTCCCCACCTGCAGGGGAGTCGCTTCACAGGCGGTGAAGCAGGTCTGCAGGTGTCTGTCTTTCTCTCCCCATCTCTGTCTTCCCCTCCTCTCTCCGTTTCTCTCTGTCTTATCCAACAACAACAATAACTACAACAATAAAACAAGGGCAACAAAAGGGAATAAATAAATATTTAAAAAATATTATTTATTAATGAGAAAGATAGGAGAAGCAAGAAAGAACCAGACATCACTCTGGTACATGTGCTGCCGGGGATTGAACTTGGGGCCTCGTGCTCGAGAGTCTAGTGCTTGAGAGTCCACTTCACTACCTCCTGGATTATTATAAATAAATCTTATAAAATAAAAATGTAAAGTTGGAGTAGTATCGTCTGGGAGGTGGCGCAGTGAATAAGCTTTGGATTCTCAAACATGTGGTCTTCACTCATGCCAGAGTAATGCTCCATTCTGGTTCTCTCTCCTCTGTCTCCTAAATAAATTTTTTAAATTATCATTATTATTTATTTATATATTTTTAAATTTCTTTATTGAGGAATTAATGTTTTACACTTGACAGTAAATACAGTAGTTTGTACATGCATAACATTTCCCAGTTTTCCATATAACAGTACAAGCCCCACTAGGTCCTCTGTCATCCTTCTTGGATCTGTATTCTCCCCACCCACCCACCCCAGAGTTATCCTTATTATTTTTAAACTATAGCACTTCTCAGTGCTGGGGATTGAACCTGGGACTGCAGAGCCTTAGGCATAAAAGTCTTTTGTATAACCATTTTCCTATCTTCCCCAGTTCCATAAATAAGTATTGAGCTATCAGAAAAATCATGACTTATTTTTCTCTGTTTTTCTACACGGAAATGCATCATGACTTCTCCAACAACCCAGTATTTTTTATAAAAAGGAAACATTAGCCTAGGGAGTCTGTTCAGTTGGAGGAATCTCACTTGTGTGATATCCTGGGTGCACCCCCTACACTGGAAAAAAATTTTTTAAGTTAATTAAGGGCCTGATTGCTCACTGAGAAGAGAGCACATTTTACCACGGGTGAGGGACCTGGGTTCAACCCCCAGCCACCACACAGGAGCAGCTTCATGAGCTGTGGAGTGGTGCTGTGCTGCCCTCTCTCTCCCTTCCCTTCTCTCTTCCTTTCTGTCTCTCACCCTCTGTCTTTAAAAGAGAGCCTACCAGGCCTGGGGAGCAGTGGGACCTCACAGGTGCAGAGTCCCAGTGATAACTGTGGTGGTGAGATAATCCAGTAAAGGAAAATCAGCAGCAAAGCTAGCGCTGAGAGTACAGCACAAGGCAAAGACTAAAGACTGCCGTGCCGGAGGCGGCTTCAGTCTGAGGTCAGCTCCTCAGCCCCGCTCCGTTCCAACACCGATTGGGACTTTGGCTTCAGAAAGGAAAGGCAACAGAGTGTGGTGGGGTAAAAAAAGAACCCACGACTTTAAGGGCCAGCTCTCCCTCCTAGGCTGCTAACATACTTTCTCTGCTATTGCCTGACCAGTGGCCACTTCACATGAGAGTGTGCTTCACAAACTGTTAAATATTAGCAGATGAAAAGGATCCTTATTAACGGTTTCATTTCATTTTCCTCTCAGTGCTGCAGGAATTCCCCCTGCATTGTGCCTACATAAAGGGTCATCTAACTTCCGATAGACTTAAAACTCCTTAAAAATTAAGGTTGGGGGAGTCGGGCAGTAGCGCAGTGGGTTAAGCAGAGGTGGCACAAAGCGTAAGGACCGGCGTAAAGATCCCAGTTCAAGCCCCCGGCTCCCCACCTGCAGGGGAGTCACTTCAAAGGCGGTGAAGCAGGTCTGCAGGTGTCTGTCTTTCTCTCCCTCTCTCTGTCTTCCCCTCCTCTGTCCATTTCTCTCTGTCCTATCCAACAACGACGATATCAATAACAACAATAATAACTACAACAATAAAAACAAGGGCAATAAAAAAGAATAAGTAAAATAAATAAATATTAAAAATATATATTTTATTGAAATTATGAGTTGGTGTTTGTTGTTGTTGTTGCTTTTACCAGTGTACTACTCAGTTCTGGCTTATGGTGGTGCAGTGCATTGGACCTGGGAACCTCGGGCATGACAGTCTGTTTGCATAACCAATCTTCCCCTTCCTGAAAATTTTTTTTTTTAATTTATTTTCCTTCCCCCTTCCCCCTTCCCCCTCGCAGATTAGGACTTGCATGATAACATGTGCCCTCCATCGGGTGCACTGTCTCCCAGCCCCGAGAGTTGTCCTATGCTGGGTGGAAACGTAGGGGTTGATGAAAGGACTCACTGACCGTGGGCTGCTTTGCCATATTCATGACAGTTTGAGTCCGGTCCCCACTGCACTGAAGGAAGCTTCAGTGCTATGGTATCTCTCTCTCTCCCTCTCTCTCTCTCTCTCTCTCTCTCTCTCTCTGTCTCAAACAAAATTAAGTAGAATTTCTAGGTAAGAAAACATGACTTAGGGGCCAGGTGGTGGTGCACCTGCTTAAGCGGACACACTATAGTGCACAGGAACCTGGGTTCAAGCGCCTGGTCCCCACCTGTAGGGGGAAAACTTTTCAAGTGAAAAGCAGTGCTACAGGTGTCTCTCTGTCTCTCTCCCTCTGTCTTCCCCTCCCCTCTCAATTTGTCTCTATCCAATAATAAATAAATAAAATTTATTTATTCTAGAGCGGTGAAGTGGTCCGGGAGGTGGCACAGTGATAAAGCTTTGGACTCTCAAGCATGAGGCCCTGAGTTCAATCCCCTGCAGCACATGTGCCAGAGTGATGTCTGATTCTTTCTCTCTCCTCCTATCTTCCTCATAAATAAATAAAATCTTGAAAAAAAAATTTTTTTTTAAGTGGTGAACCAGCAGTGCAGGTATCTCTTTCTCCCTCAATTTCTCTCTCTCTCTCTTGTCTGTCTCTGTTTCTCTCTCTCCATATGTAGTCAAGACAGCTGTCTACCTTATGGAACTTTTATGACATAATAAGAGAGAAAGACACTTTATTGATGCACTAAACTCAAGACGAGGTCATGCTGACTCCTTGTTGGGTATAAGAATATTATCTTGGGGGTCTGGTGGTAGCGCAGTGGGTTAAGTGCAGGTGGCGCAAAGTAAGTGCAAGGGCCTGCTTAAGGATCCTGGTTCCAGCCTCCGGCTCCCCACCTGCAGAGGGTTCGCTTCACAGGCCATGAAGCAGGTCTGCAGGTGTCTGTCTTTCTCCCTCTGTCTTCCCCTCCTCTCTCCATTTCTCTCTGTCCTATACAACAACAACAACAATAAAAAAAGAATATTATCTTAGATCTCTTATGTTGCAAATAACATACTTCTTTGAAAAATCTTAAGAAAAAGAGAAAATCAGTGGGGAAAAGTACCTCAGATTCCTTTGTCTCTAAAAGAAAGATTTATTTATGTATTAATAAGAGAAAGGAGTGAGGGAGGGAGAGAGAATGAGAGCATCACTCTGGCACATGGGATGACAGGGAGTGAACATGGGACCTCATGCCTTTAAGTCCCAATAGTCTAGCCTCCCAAGCCCCTCCCACAAGTCTTTAAGTCTGGCTCTCAACACCAGCAGAGATAAAGGTGGGAAGGCCTTTGGGAACCTGCCTTCTCACCCTGTAGAGCCATGTGGGCATCTTCATTCTTTCTCTCTTCTCTGAAGAGCCCTTCTCTGTGCTGCTCTGCACATCTGGCTACCCACATCCACCTGCCCTCAGTTCAAGTGACCAACGAACAACTTTTGATATCATTTCTAGAATCCCAAGAGATTTTGGGGAACTCAGCTATGACCCGACTATTATATATTACAAATACATGGCAAGGTCAAGGTCATATATTACAAAGATAGCTGCTAGTCTTCTGACTGGATCCAAAAGAGAAGGCAGCCAAGTGGGGTACAGGGCGAAGTCTTGGGAGGGAAAATGCTATAAAAGATGACTGGTATCCATAGCAACAGTAACTGAATGTGATTGCAATTTCAGCGCCGTGTTCACGTGGACCAACTTGCTTGTGGTTGTTGTGGAACTGTGTGGCTCTGAGCAGGAGGCCCTGGATCTGGTTCCGCTAGTGACAAACGTGGTCTTGGAGGAGCATTACCTCATCGTCGGCGTCGTGGTTGTGGTGGACCCAGGTGTCATCCCCATCAACTCCAGAGGAGAGAAGCAGCGGATGCACCTCCGAGACAGTTTCCTAGCAGACCAGTTAGACCCCATCTACGTGGCTTACAACATGTAACCAGCCTTGTGGGGACAACGGGACCAGCCTGAGAAACCACAAGGACCAAAGGCCCTTGACTAGGAGCAGGCTTTCAACTGATGTGAAACAAGCGGAGACGGCTACATGATATCCTTCATCTCATCCTGTGGAATTCTGCAGTCACACAACACAGGGAAGGGAAGTGCTGTGGTGGCAAATTGAAAAAAATGCTAACAGTCTGTTAGTCATGAGCTTTCGACACAGCGTGAGCAGCACATTACTAAAGCAGTTCCATGCATGTTGCATTTTTTTCATCTGTTGTACATACTTGTATTTTTATCTAATGCTATTTGAGAATTTTGTAAGGGACTTTAACGCGTTCATATGAAGGGGGTAGTCTGACTTGCACAGTTCCTGCTCTGTACTGTATTTTGCCATTTGACCCTTGCTAGACATTCTGCAGGTTTTGTTAACACGGAACTACTCAGCTTACTTTGCAATTGACACATAAGTAAATCAGAAAACTCACTGAATTTGAGAACTACTTTATATATATAATATACATGTTATATATATATATAGATAATTATGGCTGTAAAACGTTTTGACCAGTGTTTTAAACATGTAAATACGATTACACATAATGGATCTAAAAATTGAAGAACTGGCTTGTATAGAGATAACAGCTGAAGTAGAAGCATTTCTATTTACTTGGAGAGAATTACAATATTCTCTTAACGTGCTATAACTGACTAGGCAACTCAAAAGTGCAAGCTATTTGCAGATTTTGCTGCACATTGTACTGTGTTTCTGTTGGCTGGTGTATTTTACCAACTAAAGCTGCCTATGTTTGTTTGTTTGTTTCAAGTTTGCATTCCCAGAATCAGCTTAAGCTTTGAAGAATTCAACCTGTTTCTATAAGATGAAAATCTCAGTTAAAAAAAAAAAAATCAAACTGTTAGGAAAACAAACAAACAAAAAACAACCAAGATTGGTTGGACTCCACCCTACTCTAAGGAGCATAATAATTGACTGTGGCCCCCAATTTAAGATTGATGGCATAAGAATTTCCTCTTGCCCCAGGCCCATTACAAACTCTATACAGTTTATATGTTACATGCATAACCTGAAGGTATATCTGACTTCTCTTTTGTGAAAGAAAAAAAGTATGTCCCTTGCTATTCCCATTCATGAGGGCAGGGGTTTAAGAGTGGGAATAATAAGCAGGGAAGGCAGTGGGACCACATGAAACTATCAGGCTCTGTAAGTCCACATCAAGAAACTGACCAATCTGGGTTGCCAGAATAGCCAGGCTTAAGCTGACATAGGGGGAGGAAGACTAATGGATGCAAGAAACTCATTTGAAATAACTGTGGTGCCCTGGCCAAATGGACTGAGCCTGGGACTGAGTTTGACCTCTGGCTCAGTTTCCTTTCTTTGGTCTGATACTTTGTGTGTTGGAATATAGTTGAATTTTATTATTTTTTTCTTACAGAAATATTTTTAAAAATTAAAAAAAAACACTCAAAGTGAACAGAGTTAACTTGTTAAATTAAGAATGGTTCTCTTTGACCCACTCTGGTCTATTGTGTAAATATTTATTTAGACTATTTTAATAACATATTATTTACCCCACTGTAACATCATGTAAACTAAATATGTTTTTAAACAATTTTTAAGACTTGTAATTACCCTGAAAATACGGTTTATAATGCAAAAGCCAGACCCCTCACCAGGGCAGCACTGTTGAGGGCCGCCCTTACACAGTCTTGCGACTCTTAAGCCCCATTATGACTTCCTTTTACATAACCCTCTTTTTCTCACTACTCATTCTCCACAGAGGGCAGACCTCAACACGTTTTCCAGTTCCAGATCTCTTTCTCAACATTTTGAGTGAAATTAATTTGCATTTGATGGGAGAGGCTTTAAAATACACGGGGTGGGGTGGGGGGACGACATCACTTATACTGGGTCAAGAAATTCTAGCAACCAACAGTGGTTTGGTTTGCAGAGAAAATTACCTGCTTATTTGGAAAGTAATTTTTCTTTGAACGGTTTTCAGTGATTCACTAAACAAAGCAAGGGATCTTGAGGATTAAATAGCTCTAACTTCATAATCCACAAATTCCAAAAGGCGGGATGTGATGGGAAGACATAGTCTATCTTCTGGGTTGCTTTGATGATAATTCCTACAGAAGTAGGAGTGTTAGCTGGAAATGTAATGTGAGCCCCTTAACATCATTTAAAAAAATTTATGGGCAGGGGTAGATAGCATAATGGTTATGCAAACAGACTCTCATGCCTGAGGCTTCATCAGGTTCCAGGTTCAATCCCCCCACACCACCATACGCCAGAGCTGAGTAGTGCTCTGGTAAAAAAAAAAAAAAAAAAATAGTAGCCATGTTTTTACAAAGTAAAAAATAATAGATAAAATTGACTTTAATATATTTTTATCTAACCCAGTATATCATTAAGTACTAGCACTGTAACATGGAATCTATATAAAGATTATTACTGAGATATTTGTTTTCCTCTTTTTACAGCGTATCTTTGAAATCTAGTGTATATTATGGATATCTCAGTTTAAACTAGCCACAGTTGCCAGAAGTCACAGGGTAGTGGCTCTGATACTGGATATGCAGATCTTTTCTATTTCCTGCAAATCAGATACTCCATGAATCTCAGAATATGGCCAACTCTTGGTTACTTAGGGACTGGTTGTCTAATATTAGGGATTCTCAGATCACTGCTTAGTCCCACTGTTTCTTTCTGCCTGCAGTTGCGTTATTGATCTTTTGCATATCCCTTGAAGCCAGAAAATGCTAATGGAGGAAAGAAGGTTGGTGTCTTGTCTTGGGAAGCAGTTATCAGCACCTCTGGAAAAGTACCCTCTAGATGGATGGATGGAAGTCCAGTCGTTAGCTTGGAGGCTTTGCAGGGTTTTCTGTGGGCTTAATGCCTATTCTGTTGTAGACCTGAATAAGAAAACTTTCTTTTCATGACACAGCGCTCTTACTCTTTCCATAGTAAGTAGAACCTCTGTGGTAAAACTGACTCTTAAGGCAAGCCCCAAAGGTCATTATTGATTAAAAACCGCCTTGCTAGTCCTGTGGAACACATTCTGTCTGGGTTTTCGTGCCTGTGGAAAACAAGAAGCATCCCATCTCCTCCTACCCCCATCTCAACAGGTTAAGAGCAATCTATTCTGAAAGTTTCTGAACCTCTCTGCCTCTCAGTAGAAATAACTGAAGTAGATCAGGAAGGGGGCTGCCTCAGGAAAATGTCTCGTCCCTAGGGCTTCTTAGAGCTGCACGAATGCTATCTCCCATACCAGTGAAACCCTGGGAAAACTCAGCATGCCAACAGACATTAGTGAATCCAGCCTGTTTACTTCCTGCCTCGTGAAGACCCCCACTCCCCTTAGTACCATGTCCTTTCTTCCTGAAGTTCTGCTGCCTCAAGCTATTTAGGGACCATTCCCCGTCTAATGATCTACAAGTGTGTCTTCTGACTTTAGTATTTGAGCAAGGCTTGCTTAATGCTTTTGTTGAATCAACCAAGGGCCTGAGGTCTTGACAAGGTCTCGGCCCCAGGCATGGTGCTCAATATCTTGGCCAAATAAATTACTTTCCTTGAATATCCAGGAATCTTTGACTCAAGCAATGAGGAGTTATCACCTCACCCTCAAACTCCAACATGATCTATGCCTTAGTGTTGTTTTTGTTGTCTGCTTTGATGTACAAGCTAGAGTATTTGGAGCAAGAAGCTGCAATTCTCCAGATACACAACGGGCCTTTTCTTTATCATTCATATAACATTTCTGATTTAGATATATGTAGATGGACCATGTTATTTGTCAGAGGAAGAGAGTGTAAAGATATAAGAATAATTTTTTTTAGTCCTAAATGCTGTTTGTTTACTTTCTGTCAAGATTTACCAGTGTCAAATTTAAACAATAGTGCTGTGTAATTATGTACAAAGTTTTTTTTTTATTTATTTGAAATTAGACTAGTTCTACATTTTTAAATTTAACATCTGGCTGGACAGTGTTCTATTAACTCATTCAATGTGTTTCCTTTGTCTTGTGTTAATAAATATTGATGCCTGATTGTGTTTAATGATTCACACACTGGAAGGACTGGAATTGATAAACTTTTTTTTTTTATTTTCCTTTTTTGTTGCCCTTGTTGTTTTTCATTGTTGTTGTAGTATTGATAAACTTTTAACTTCAGGTTGTCGACCCAAGGATAACAGAATGTAGAAAGAAAAACAAACAAAAATATATGACAAAGGTAGCTGAAGGAACCGAAGGGAACTGAGCAGTCTGATTTGTACGTCTCAGTACTGGAAAATGTCAAGTCATGAAACAATTATTTTGAAAGCTGAGAATCCTTTTTGTCAAGAACAATTATAGTTTAACTTCCCTCCAAATCATGAGGCATTTGTTTTCCGTGACTCACTGATCATTAAGTTTGAAAACATTTTAGTTTTTTAAAGTATCTTATTTTTTGGATAGATACAGAGAAACTGAGAGGGGATGGGAGAATAGGGAGAGAGAGAGATAACCTGCAGCACTGCTTCACTGCTCTTGAAGCTTACCCCCTGCAGATGGGGACTGGGGACTTGAACCGGGGTCCTTGTGCATGTTAACAGGTGCTCTACCAAGTGTGCCACCACTCAGTCCGAAAAAAATTTTTTATATATATTTTCCCTTTTGTTGCCCCCCCCTTTTTTTTTAAAGATTTTATTTATTGATTGATGAGAAAGAGAAAGAACCAGACATCTCTCTGGTACATGTGCTGCTGGGGATTGAACTCAAGACCTCATGCTTGAGAGTCTAATGCTTTATTCACTGCGCCACCTCCTGGACCACATTGCCCTTTTTTATTGCTGTAGTTATTGTTGTTACTGATATCGTCGTTGTTAGATAGGACATGGAGAAATGGAGAGAGGAGGGGAAGACAGAGTGGAGGAGAGAAAGATAGACACCTACAGACCTGCTTCACTGCCTGTGAAGCAACTCCCCTGCAGGCGGGTTCGAACTGGGGTCCTTATGCCGGTCCTTAGGCTTTGCGCCATGTGCGCTTAACCTGCTGTGCTACTACCCGACTCCCAAATTTTTATTTATTAACATGACAGAATTAAGGGTGAGAGAGAACCAGAGTATTATTCTGGCACATGTGATGCTTAAGGATCGAACTTGGGGTTTCATGGTCCCAAGCCCAAAACTCTAGCAGCTATACTACTTTCCAGACCACACATTTTTTTTGTTTTTTTTTTTAACTAGAGTTCTGCTCAGCTCTGGCTTTTGGTGGTGTGGGGGATTGAACCTGGGACTTGAGAGCCTCAGGCATGAAAGTCTCCTTGCATAACCATTATGCTGTACCCCCACCCATTCTTTTTTTTTTTTTTTTTTTTTACCACAGCACTGCTCAGCTCTGGCTTTTGGTGGTGCAGGAGATTGAACCTAGGACTCTGGAGCCTCAGACATGATGGTCTCTTTGCATAACCATCATGTTATCTACCCTCAGCCCACATTTGAATTTTTTAATGTGCTGGAAAATAAACCCAGAATAAATCCATAGGCATGATACAACTGAACCACCTTCTGGTAAGGTTTTATTATAATCATTGTATGAGCAAAAGAAAGGAGAGAACCAGAGCAGAGCTCTGGCATCTACAGGAGTGGCGATCCAAGCCAGGACCTCGTGTGCAAGTCCTGTGCTCTGCCGTTGGATTACATCTGCAGCCACCCGTTCTTTTTCTTTTTAAAGTTGTTGATTAGCAGGAGAGGGAGCGCACACCAGTCCTTCATTGCAGCCTGTGTGTTGCTAGGGATTGAATCCAGCACCTCATTCTTGACAGTCCAACACTTAACCCACTGTACCACCTTCTGCACCGGAAGTTTTATTCTAACAGTTTTAGATGCAGAGACACCAAAGCACAAGTCTATGGAATCCCCTTGACACTCTCAGGTGGGGCCAGGGGTTGAATCCAAGACCTGACCCCTACACATTGAACCACCTCACCGTTCCCAACCCCCTTCAAATGCTTTCAGCTTCTAGAGTAATACTTGACTTGTTCTTCCACCTCCTGAGCTCGAGAAACTGGATGCACGGCCTCGAGGATTGTGCAGTCAGTCAATCACTGACTCGCAAGCAGGAGCACCTGAATTTGATCCCTTGGCATTGCAGGTGTCAGACGCTCTGGGTCGCTCAGTCTTTCTCTCTCGTATGTGTGTGTTTGTTCTTTCACGTAATACAGGGATGGGAGCGGGGCCCCGCGCGGCACACCTGGCTAAGCACAGATTACCATATGCAAGGGCCCAGGTTCAAGCCCCCACTCCTCACCTGCAGGGGGGGACACTTCATCAGTGAGGAGGCAGATCTTTCTCCCTCTCAATTTATCAAATAAAATCGCAAAAAGGCCATGGGAGCAGTGGATTCGTAGCACTCACACCGAGGCCCAACTAACCTTGGTGGCAATTTTTTAAAAAATGATTTAAAAAAAATATATAGAGAGGAGCCTGGTAAATGGCTCTTGGGTAGAGTCAGGCCTTGGGCTTGACTCCTGGCACCACACGGGAGCATCAAGACTACCACCAAGGGACTCTGTGGGTGACGGAATAACCTGGGTTCGTCCCCATCTCGCAGCACCACGTCAACAGCACTGACGGCCGCCGTGGAGGCTGGCAAGCAGGAGCACGCGGAGTCTGTGGGGACAGCGGGGTTTCCGTCTCACGCAGAAAGAAAAGCGAAAGAGAAAAGGAGCGAGCGGGGCCGGGCGGTCGCGCAGCGGGTTAAGCACAAGGACCGGCGTGAGGATCCCGGTTCGAGCCCCGGCTCCCCACCTGCAGGGGAGGCGCTTCACAGGCGGCGAAGCAGGTCTGCAGGTGTCTATCTTTCTCTCCCCCTCTCTGTCCTCCCCTCCTCTCTCCATCTCTCTCTGTCCTATTAAAATAGCAGCAGCAGCAGCAGCAGCAACAAAAATGGGGAAATGGCCTCCAGGAGCAGTGCATTCGTAGCGCCAGCACCGGCCAAGCCCCAGCTATAACCCTGGAGGCAAAATAAATAAAATTCTTTTAAAAAAACAACTGGGTAAAGGGAAGACCCTGATGGAGAGAAACCACAGACCACTTCCACCAGCTTTTCTTTCCTATTTAAAACTTATTTAACACAGAAGAGGGGGCGAGAGGCTGGGGGCGTCACTCCGGCAGGGGAAATGCCACTCGGGACCCCCGGGAGCCCGTGCTTCCGCGCCGAACGCCTCGTCCACCAGCCGCCTTCCATAACCTTCACGAACGCCTTTCCCGGGAGACGCGGCCCAAGATGGCGGCAGTCACGTGCACGACGTGATGACGCAACGTCGGCCCGCACGGAGGCGCCGCCTTAACTCCCCCCTCCACGCTCACTCACTCACTCAGTTTTGCCCCCCTGGCCTCCCCCGCCCCCGGCCTGCTGTAGATCATGCCGCCGGCCGCGGCTGTGACTGCCGGGGAAACGGTGGCTTAGGACAGCTGGCTGTTAAGTAACACTGAGTCTCCCCTTCCCGCCTGAGCCGAGAGAGAGAGGGGGGGGGCACGTCCCACGCCGCGTGAGGGGGTGGGGAAGCGGGGGTGAGTTTGGATCCGCCAGGGAGGGGGGAGTGGAAGTTCCCGCCCCGGACAGCGGCACCGCGGCAGCCACAGGTAAGCGAGGGGCGGGGGTGGGACGTGCTCCGTGTCCCCGGCAGGGGGAGGACGCGGGGACGCGGCTCGGGCGGGGACGTCGGGACAAGTCACGCGCCGTGTCGGGGGTCGCGCGGCGCGGCGCGGCGCGGCGCGGTGGGGGAGGGGCGCGGCGGAAGGGGGAGGGGCCACCCGCCGGTGCCCGGCGCGCGCACTTCCGGCCGTCGCGCTGTGCTTCGCGCCGTCCGCTGTCTGTCGGCGGGCCCCGGCCGGTCCTCCCCGCCGCCGCCGCCGTCCCCGCGGCCCCCGCGCAGCTCGGGCTTCCGAAGCCGCATCTCCGCGGCCCGAGGGCTCGGCGCGGGTTGGGGACCCCGGGAGGCCCAGGCTTCCGCGCGGGGCGGGCCGGGCCGAGGCCGCTTAGCACCGGGGGGAAGCCCCGCCGTCCGGGGCGCCAGCAGCCGGCCCCGGGGCGGTGAGGGGCCGCGGCCTCAGCGGGCGGGGACGCGCCGGCTCCGGGCTCGAACCCGCGGCGGTGGCGGCGGACAGCCGGTGGCCCGTGACGTCGACTCTGGAGGAGCCGCGGGCTGTCGATGGTCTCCGGAGCTTCCCCGCGTAGCTCGGCCCTTGGTCGGCGAGAGAAAGGGTGTGTCCGTGCCCCCCGAGCCACGTCTCCTAAGGGCTTAAGCGGCTGTATTAAAATGCGACCTGCCCTGTGAACCTGATTATGACTGTTGTAATTTTGTTAATTTTTCTTAGAGCACTGCCTCGGCTCTGGTTCCTGGTGGTGCGGGGATTGAACCTGGGACTCCGGAGCCTCGGGCTGGACGCCCACCCGCAGGCCAGCCGCCGGCGCCCCTGCACACCCGTGGGTGCCGGGCCTCGTCCTGAAAGACTTGGCCCACTTCTCGCGAGAGGGAGCGAGACCGGAGTCCTGAGGCTCGAGCCTGGTTGTGCAAGTCCTGGCTCTTCTGTCTTATTTATTTACTTTAAAGATTTTATTTATTTTTCGGGAAGATAGAAGGAGAAAGAGAGGACCAGACATCATTCTGATACATGTGCTGCTAGGAATTGAACTCAGGACCTCATGCTTGAGAATCCAACGCTGTATCCACTACGCCACCTCCCAGACCACACAAAGCCTATTTTATTTTTATTATTACGGTTTTTATTTATTAATGAGGAAGCTAGAACCAGACATCACTGTGGTACACATGTGCTGCCGGGGACTGAACTCGGGAATCTTATGCTTGAGATTCCAGTGCGTTTATTCCCTGCACCACCAGGAACCCAGACCACTTTATCTCTTTTTAATGCTAGGCTTTTTAATCCTTTTTATTAATTATTCAGTAGACACATTGAGAGTGGAGGGAGGGAGGGAGGGAGAGAAACAGGAGACACCCGCAGACCTCGTCCTCCCTGCAGGTGGGGACCTGGGGCTTGAACCTCGGTCCTTTTGTACTGTGGTATGCGTGCTTAGCCAGTTGCACCATCGCCTGGCCCCCCTTTTTTTTTTTTTTTTTTAATCAGAGCACTGCTCAGCTCTGGGACTTTGGAGACTGGGACATCAACGTTTTTTGCTTGACCGTAATGCTGTCGCTCCACACCCTCGGATACTTTATTTTGTCGCTGGAGTTCCCATTGGGCCTCCACGCATGCAGTACAGCTCCACCGTTCCTGGTCTCCCTCTCTCCCACATACCCCCCTTTTCCCCCTCTTTCTAACTGTAACACTGTTTGTGAACACACGCACACACACCGCTGGTGGGGACAGTGCTTGAACTCAGGTCCTTGCTGATGGTAATGTATACATTCTACCAGGTGTGCCACCACCCTATTTATAATTATAAGAACGGAGAAAGAGGGGGCACACACACACAGGCACACCAGAGCATCACTGGCACACGTGAGTGCCAGGAATCAAACTTGGGACCTCATGATTCAGAGTCCGGCGCTTGATCCACTGTGTCGCCTCCTGGGCTGCTAAAGATGTCTTTAGCTATTGCACCTGTCAGTTTTCAGTGGTAAGCCCACCTAGACACACTGATGGATTCAGTAATGAACGTGCAGGCTGCCAGGCTGCTTTGGGAACAGGATGTGGTCTGACTACCCAGAACTTCCATTCAGTACTGTGACGAGTACCAGGAGATTGGGGAGGGGTGCTGTGGGGATATTAGAGTTTCTGTACCAGGCTTGGGGAAGTTTGCCTGCAGGAACAACTCTTAGGAATAAGCCACCTGTAGTGAAAGGGAATAGTGTTTCTGACTGAGGAAATTGCATCTTTGAAAGCCTTAAAGTCAGAGAAAGCAAGGCAGGCACATTTGAACATCTGACAAAAATCCAGTATGACTAATAGGAGCAATTTTGAGGGAAGATAACAAGCTCAGTTGTGGAAATGTTGAGCAAGAGACTCCTGGCCCTTAAGCTTACCGTGATCCTGCATCCTGCACGTGAGGAATCCAGACTGCGCCAAATGAGAATGCTATGTAAGGGCGGGGAGACAGCATAATGGTTCTGCCAAAGACTTTCATGTCAGAGGCTCAGGTCCCAGGTTCAGTCCCCAGCACCACCATGAGCTAAAGCTGAACAGTTCATTAAAAGTAATAAATGTATATGTGTGTGTGCATATATATATATATATATATATATATATATATATATAGGGGGCATCTGCTGTACTATACTGTGTTGGTATTTATTACGACTGCGGAGTTGAGAGCCTGCTGGGAAAATAGGTCTGATGGTGAAAGCACTTGAGTGTCAAGTAACCTCAGATGTATCCGCAAGGTAGCGGAGGCATGAAAGGAGGCCCCTGGAGGCGGCGCACCTGGTTGAGTGCTAAGTGCAAGGACCGGGGTTCCAGCCCCCGCACCCCACCTGCAGCGGGCTCAATTCACAAGTGGTGAGGCAGGTCTACAGGTGTCTTTCTTTCTTCCTATCTTCCTCTCCCCTCAATTTCTCTCTGTCCTATCCAATAAAATGGGGGGGGGGGGATTCATAGTGCCAGCACCAAGCCCCATTGATAACCCTGGAGGAAAAAAAAAAAAAAAAAGGAACCTGCAGTACTTGGAAACATGATATTTGGGAGAAGAGGAGTTTGCTAGGTGGACAGTGAGGTATTCCTGGAAGAACAGTGTAGAATAAAAGATGGACTTTAGATTAAAACATTCCTGGCTTCAGATCTTGTCTCTGTGTTTTTTTACTATGATACACATAGTTATGACAGTTTTGTGAGTTTTTTCTTTTTTTATGAGAGCTTAAGATAGAGAAGAGGGAACTGGAGCATCACTCTGGAACAGGCAATGCTGGGAATTGAACTCAGTACCTCATTCTGAGAGTCCATTGCTTTATCCAGCGTGTCACTCTCAAGGCTGAAAGCCTCAGTTCTCTTACTATTTTATTGCCACCAGGGTTATCGATAGGGCTCATTGCCAGCACTACAAACCTGTCATTCCCAGTGGCCATCCCCCCCCCCCCATTTTTATTAGATAAGACAGAAATTGTAGGGGGAGAGGTAGGAGGGAGTTGGGGGAGGTTGGGCGGTAGCACAGCGGGTTAAGTGCCTGTGGCGCAAAGCGTAAGGGCTAGCCTAAGGATCCCGGTTCGAGCCCCCGGCTCCCCACCTGCAGGGAAGTCACTTGCAAGTGGTGAAGCAGGTCTGCAAGTGTCTTTTTCTCTTCTGTCTTCCCCTCCTCTCCGATTTCTCTCTGTCCTATCCAACAACAGCAGCAGCTATAACAATAATAACAACCACAAGGGCAACAAAATGGGAAAAATAGCCTCCAGGAGCAGTGGATTCGTAGTTCTGGCACCGAGCCCCAGCAGTAACTTTGAAGGCCAAAAAAAAAAAAGAATGGGAGAGAGAGAGAGGAGACCTGCTTCACGGCTAGGGAAGTGTCCTCTGCAGGTGGAGAGCTGCGGCTCAAACCCCAGTCCTTGTGCATGGTAATTGTATTATCGGGTGCTCCGCTGCCTGGACCCCCTCAGTTTTTTTTTTTTTAACTTTTATTGGATGGAGACAAAATTAGATGGAAGGGGGGGAGGGAGATAGGGAGAGAGAAAGAGAAACACCTGTAGCACCACACCACTCGTGAAACTTCCCCCTGCAGGTGGGCACCAGAGGATTGAAGCCAGGTGCTTCTGCATGATGAATGCCCTCAACCAGGTGCACCCCCACCTGGCCCCTGAAAATCTTCTAAGATCATATGTGTGTGTGTATACACACACACACACACACACACACACACACACACACACACACACACGAGAAAGGAGAGAGAGAACCAGACATCACTGATTGAACTCAAGACCTCATGTTTGAGAATCTAATTACATTATCTACTACACCACCACCTGGTCCCTGAAAATCTTCTAAGATCATATGTGTGTGTGTGTGTGTGTAGACACACACACACACACACACACACACACACACACGAGAAAGGTAGGAGAGAAAGAACCAGACATCACTCTGATTGAACTCAAGACCTCATGTTTGAGAATCTAATTACATTATCCACTACACCCCCACCTGGCCCCTGAAAACCTCAATTTTTGCATGTCAAAAATGGAATCCAGGAGAGGAAATATTAAAAAATGTCTTAATTTAGTGCCTTGTATAAAGTTTTTCTTTCTTTGCAGTGTTTCTTTAGAGTGTCCTTCCGTTGTTCTATTTCTCTCTGTATTGGAAAAGGGAAGGGGGGGGAAGGCCCACCTGGAGAAGTGGAGCTGTTGTGGAAGAAAGTAAAGTGTGGGGGTGTATATTGTGGAAAACTGGGGCCTCGTGGGCGTGATTTCACCATTCCACGACACTCAACCCTCCAGATAGAGGAGGAGACACCACAGCCTCAGCGACTCCCCTCCCACAAGGTCCTGGGGCTTAAAACTGGGGTCCTGGGGTTGCATGCCTAACCATGCAGGCACCGGACCTGGTGAGCTATCTCTGTGGCCCTGAAAAAGCTAAACATTTTATGTTTGAGGTGATTTTTTTTCCTTTTTGTTTGTTTATTTATTGTTACCAGAGCACTTTTCAGTGCTTGTTTATGTTGGTACAGGGGACTGAACCCAGAACTTTGGAGCCCTAGGCATGAGAGTCTCTTTGCATAAACATTATGCTGTCTCCCGTTTTTTTTTTCCTATTAAAGATTTGTATGTGATAAGGAGAGAACCAGATCGTTACCCTGGCCCATGCATGTCATGCCAGAGATCAAACTCAGGACCTCATACTTGTAAATTCATTGCTCTAATTCTTCATTTATGAGGTGATTACAATGATTACTATTATCATCATCATCACCACCAGGGCTTTACTGCTTCTGGCTGTATTTTTCAGAGAAACAGACGGGGTGGAGGGGTGGGAGGGAGACAGGGTAACATAAACTTGCTTTCATTGTGGCAGGAACCAGGCTCAAACATGGGTCATTTTGCACATGACAAGGTAGGCACAGTGAGATATTTTACATATGAAAACATAGGCTAAAGAAAACACTGAGATCTGGAAGATGATAAAAACAGAGAAGACAGCTAACAAACACCTCTACTGGGGAATTAAATGTAAAACGTCTAGTCACTGCCCTGCTTATGGTTGAGTTGGGGTTTGAACTAGGGACCTTTGTAGCCTTATGCATGAAAGTCTTTTTGCATAACCATTATGCTTTCTCCTTGAGATGCTAGTAATTTTTAAAATATATTTTTTTAAACTTTTTAGGGGCCGGGTGGTGGCACACCTGGTTGAGCGCATGTTATTACAATGCACAAGGGCACGGGTTTGAGCCCCTGGTCCTACCTGCAGGAGGAAAGCTTTGCGAGTGGTGAGGTAGTGCTGCAAGTGTCTCTGTCTCTCTCCCTATCTATCACTCACTTGATTTCTGGCTGTCTCTATCCAGTAAATAAAGATTTTTTTAAAAGTTTTTTTTCTTTTTATGAAAGAGAGAGACTGACCAGAGAGCACTGCTCAGCTCTGGCTTATGGTAGGACTGGGGATTGAACCTGAAACCTTGGAGGTTAAGGCTTGAAAGTCTTTTGCATAACTATTATGCTGTTTCATATATATGTGTGTGTGTGTTTACTGGAATACTGCTCAACTCTGGCTTATGAGTGGTGCTGGGAATTGAACCTGCAGTTAAAAGAACTTTAGGCATGAAAATGGTTTTTGATTAACCTGCAGGTGGGGAGCAGGGCCTCAGACCCTGGTCTTTGCACTTGGTAATGTGTGCACTCAACCCTGAGTACCACTGCCCGGCTTCCTGTACCATTTTTGCTTAGCCAGTAATCCAGTGAACACTGGGATGCCTTTACCTTAGGATGGCCCACAGTGGGATCTTACTTTGAGTGTTTATCTGTACCCAAAAGTGGTATTTTTAATTTATTTTTATTTTTTATTTTTTTAATTCTATTTATTTATTCCCTTTTGTTGCCCTTGTTGTTTTATTGTTGTAGTTATTATTGTTGTTGTCGTTGTTGGATAGGACAGAGAGAAATGGAGAGAGGAGGGGAAGACAGAGAGGGGGAGAGAAAGACAGACACCTGCAGACCTGCTTCACCGCCTGTGAAGCGACTCCCCTGCAGGTGGGGAGCCGGGGTTCGAACCGGGATCCTTATGCCGGTCCTTGCGCTTTTCGCCACCTGCGCTTAACCCGCTGCGCTACAGCCCGACTCCTGGTATTTTTAATTTTTAAAAAAGATTTTATTAATGAAAAAAAAAGAGAAAGAACCAGAACCAGATATCACTCTGGTACATGTGCTGCCGGGGATTGAACTTGGGACCTCATGCTTGAGAATCCAATGCTTTATTTACTGCCTCGGCAGTATTTTTAATATTCTGAGTAGCTGTATCATTTTACTTAAAACAGCGCATTAAGGTACCCATTGTCCACATCCTTACCAACACTTACTTTTATTATTTATTTATTAATTTTTAATTTAGCTCTGGTTTATGGTGATGCCAGGGATTGAACCTGGTACCTCCAAGCCTCAGACATTAAAGTTCTTTTTTAAATTTTATTTATTTATTTATTTTTACCAGAGCACTGCTCAGCTCTGGCTTATGGTGGTACAGGAACTTGAACCTGGGACTTTGGAGCCTCAGGCCTGAGAGTCTAGCCTCTTTGCATAACCATTATGCTACCTACCCTCTGCCCTTTCTTAATTTTTAAAAATTTGTTTGCCTCCAGGGTTACTGCTGGGCTCAGTGCCTGCACTGTGAACCCACCGCTCCTGGAGGCCGTTTCCCCTTTTGTTGCCCTTGCTGTTTATCGCCGTTGTTGCCATGGTTGTTGTTGGATAGGACAGAGAAAAATCGAGAGAGGAGGAGAAGACGGAGAGAGAAAGAGACATCTGTAGACCTGCTTCACTGCTTGTGAAGCGACCCCCCCCCCCCCCCCGCAGGTAGGGAGCGGGGCCTAGAATTAGGATCCTTGCGCACTCCCCGCTGGCTACTGCCCAGCCCTCTCGACATTCAAGTCTTCAGTGGGCTGGCAGAATAGCTCACTTGGATAGTGTGTTTGCTTTGTCATATGCATAACCCAGGTTTTTTGTCATATGCATAACCTGGCTCCCATGTCACTAAAGGAAGCATCGGTGTTGTCATTTTTCTAGCTCTATTCTTTTTTTTCTTTTCTTCCCCCCCCCCCCCACACACACAGGGTTATTGCTGGGCTGGTGTCTGCATGATGAATTCACCACTCCTGGTGACCATTTTTTTTCTTAACTTTTATTGATTGATTGACAGTACAGAGATTTAGAGG